>NC_043002.1:39272196-39374696 GCF_006345805.1 Octopus sinensis | reverse complement strand
ACCACAAAATGTGGAAGTAGTTAGGAATCTAAATCGAAGGGGACAGACACTCACACAACTACAGTTTTATATATATAGACTAGCAGTATCGCCCGGCGTTGCTCGGGTTTTAAGGGAAATAACTATATAAGCATTTTTAGAGATGCAAAGTATAATAGCCATCTCAATACGGCTAACCACAAAGGGGGGTGTTACTGTAGCTTTTTAAGTTCTGAGATTTAATAATACATTTTTAGAGAGTTACTTCCCTTATATATGCCAAAAATGCATTAAAAATGGGAAAAAATGATGGTAATTTTTTTTTAAATCGTAGACGCGCGCTAATACCCAGAAGGGCTCGATATGAATCACGACTATAACCCGCTTTTGGTTAAACTGCACCGCAAAATGTGGGAGTAGTTAGGAATCTAAATCGAAGGAGACAGACACCACACAACCTCACTTTTATATATATATAGATAGATTTATTAATGTCCAATGAAAGTGCACATATATATTGAAAATTCTATTGCATGATAGGCCATGTTCCTCTAGTTTTCTGCTGGTATTGCCTCTATTGAAAGAGAGAGAGAGAGAGAGAGAGAGAGAGAGCAAAATGTACGTACGCCGCTATATATATATATATATATATATTATATATATATATATATAAATATAATACAAAATGGGATAAGAACGCAAAACATCCACATAGACGATACAAAGAAAACAAGGACGGGTCATTCGGAGTTTTCTTTCCTCAGCCGAGTTCCAGATTATCTTTGAAATTTCGGCTGGTTATACTTGAGATTGCTCCAATCTGGAGAGCTGCAAGGACAAACTAAGCATTAAATTCCTTGGAAGAAAGCAGCGAATGTATACGAAAACAAGGACGGAAAAAAACGGAGAATGTTACACAAATACAAATAACAAGACATAACAATAGGTTTCTTTCGACTAAGGACGAATTAAATTAAGCTGGCGTGTGTGGAAATAAAGCCTTACGGCAAGGATACAAGGTTTCACAGGCAAGATTTCTTCTTCTTCTTCCAGTCAGGACTCAGGCCATTAGCCACAAAGAATAATTTCTAATTCGAGCCTACTCTAAGCTACAAAGAATGCGTGCGGCAACTTGAAGATCCACCCACCACACGCGATAGACTGGCGGTTGCACGGGCGCGAAAGCTACGTTGTTATCCTCATTCCGTAAACGGTGGCTTTTAACAGGTGGAGAGCTGGGGTCTTTTCGCTTTGACCAGCAGATTTTTAAATAATTTCTAAACACTTTTAAACTTCGCATACTGGTAGAATGTGTTTATAAAGCATATTTTTCTCTTGGCTTTCTTGAGAAAATTCTGTAGTTTGTAAGCTATTTGTTCTTTAATTTCTTGCATTTCGGCAATTTCAACCAATTAATGATGTCTATTGAGGTGAATTCAATTTCTGCCGGAGTGTGTCAACAACACTTATTTGCGGTGTCATAAGTTTACCACACCATAGTGGGTTACACCATCGTTTCTCTGCTTTGTGGCAGAAGTAGGAAGAAAGAGTGAGAAAAAGTTGCGGTGAAAGAATACAGCGTGGTTCACCACTACCCCAGCCAGAGCCTCGTGAAGCTTATGTGTTTTTGCTCAATAAACACTCACAATGCCCGATCTGGGAATCGAAACCGCGTTCTTACGATCGCGAGTCTGCTACCCTAACCACTGGGCCATTGCGTCTCCACGTTGCTGTTGTTGCTATCAGTCTTTGCTGTTGTCATAGCAACAAGACGAAATTCCATTGCTTTGTGTAGATAATTTAACTCCGGCCATGCATACATAGAAAATTTCGTGAGGAAAAATAATTCCAGCCATATAATTTTCGACCACGTGTTACAATGTTTAAATAAAATATGGCATAAGCAAATAAGAAAAAAGGCAAGCATGGCTACATTTGGAATTGAAATTGGGTCGACAGAACGCTGTTCACCGTCAATTATTTTGACGTATTCGGACATTTTTTATAAAGTGGAAAAAATATGCAAAATCTTCGTTTTCACACAAATGTAAAATAAATATCACTGAGTTACACCCCACACAGTGTCAGCAAAATAGTTATTACAAAATAATTGACTGAACGGTCTTAAGGAGCTCCAAATTTCCGTGTCTTCCCAGCACCACGACGGCGACTGCGAGGCGGAAAGGTAAAGTCGACCTCAGTGAAATTTGGACTCAGAACATAAGTAGTCGGAAGAAATACCGCAACGCATTTTGTCCGACGCATTAACGCTTCTGCCTGCTGTTCGCTTTAATAATAACAATAATATTAAAATAATGTATAATGATACTTAACCTTATAATGAAACACTCAGGATAATAAAAATTAATAATATCGATAAGTGTAAACTGACTTTGCATTTGAAAATACGAAACTGCGTATATAAAATTGACAAACATCTCTAACTTAACGTTCCTTCTGAAAATCGTTGCTCATGGTAATATCATCTACATATTCTTTAAATTTTGAAGTAAGTTGTTATTTTTTGTTACATTTTGTGAATAGAAACTAAGACATTAACTTATAAGGAACCTATTCTATTTTACAAGCCATTAACTATTTCTAAATAGACATCATTAATTGCTTATACTTTGAGAACATATTTCTGCCTGAAATGAACTTCGTCAAAATCTAAAAGGATGGCTTGTTGAAAACTTTTACTCTAATTTACTGTTTTGGTAATTTTTATAGTTTTAAAAATAAATTTTCACCCCTAAAACTCCAATTGTACTTGCAAAAATGTCTGCTTTTTTTTCTTATTTTCTTATACCATATTTTATTTAAACATTGTAACACGTGGTCGTAATGTATATGGCTGGAATTATCTTTCCTCACTATATTTCCTATGTATGCATATTCTCTTACAAATATTTCTTAAAAGTTGTTGCTTAGCCTTCAGGTTATCACTTATGTAGCATATCTGTGACAAAATGTTCTTCAGCCGTGACCATCTCGCCTTTTTTTTTTTTTTTTGTATATCTGTAACAAGGTAACTCTGTTCTTATTGGAAGACATTTGGGGGTCTGATTTAAAGACGGTTTTTTGGCTGTTAAGTTCCCTTATTAGCTTATTTATAAATTTATCAGAGGAGGTCCTTTGCAAATACTTTAGATTAGTGAAATTAGTGCAGACAATGAACAGCTTGAACATTTGCAATGAAACAGATGGAAATGTGATTCTGGTTCACTACAGCGATTTTACTGCATGCAGTCTTCTTATGATATCGGTACACACACACACACACACACACATATATATATATATATATATATATATATATATATATATGTTAAGCATTAATTTACGTTTCTAATGAATACATGACAATTTATCGGCGTTTAATAATATGATTACAATTCATTGCTTTGGGTGTTAGAATCTTGGTTAAGAAGTCGCAGGAAAACATACTATGTGAGTTGTTTTCAGACTGTACACATGTATTGTCAATAAATGACTGACTTAAATTTATTGTTTCGTCTTAAATTTACTTCAGAAATTAAACATTAACTAAAATGGCTTTACATAAGTGAAAAAAAAAAAAAAAAACCATTTTTTTTCACTTATGTAAAGCCATTTTGTTTAATGTTTACGGCATAGTTTCGGTTGTTACGACTTGATCCGGAAGCGAAAATCAGAAAAAAATACTGCAACGAGTGTAAACAAATGTGTTAGAAACGAATATGAGAGAAAAAAAAAATGCGCACAAAGCAACGGGAGGTGGGGAGAGGACCTCGGAAAATTCACAAGATCCGAGTTTTTCCCTCATAACTTTTAGGAAACTGTTTGGCGATGTTCTCGACAGTCCGAATTTTTGGCTTAAATAGTACGTCAGTGACAAACAAATGAGGAGGGTATCAAGTTGAGATGTGCTAAAAATAACGGTAAAATTACAGATTAAAATGTAGCTAAATAACTTTTAAAATACGCACTAAAAGAATTTTTTTTTTTTTTTGGTTTTTGCACAATCGTATGAATTCCTGTGTGTACAAGGAAAATGCGTAAAAAAAGATTAAAAAAAAGAAAAATGATACGAGGGCTTATATGGGGTGCTTAAACGTGAAGACTGAAACGGTTTGGGAATCACTGGTTTAGACCATAACCTCAAACTTCTTTTGCATTTCGAAAATCCCCCTTCTGATTTTTATTTTGAACATCAAATGTTCACAATCTGCAAAATATAAAGAGTACAGTGATCCTGGAATGGCTATAAGTAACCACTTGAACAGACAAACAAAAGCAGTAATTAGGATTCCAGTTCTTTATGTATTCACATGTTGATTACATGGATAATGAAGACTGATATCTTATAATGGTTATTTAAAACGATCTTCGTGAAAGGCAGATCACCACACAAATCTCTCTTGTATGAATCGAGTAGAGTTCTTGCTGTCCCTGACCCCATGTTGTAGCCCCTTGATGTGTGCCCATCAACAAATTCTCTGTTTACTGTTTAAATACAAGAACGAACAGTTCTTAGTGAGCTAGGAATGAATTACGTGTCCAAAAAGCTGATGAAACATAATGCAAACAAACACATTGTCTTAATATGTTGTGTGTATGTACAAGTTGGACAGCTTACTCGAGTTTGTGTTGAGATCATGTTCAATATCTCACGTTCAGATGACTGGCTTCCGTGCCGGTGGCATGTAAAATGCACCAATCCGATCGTGGCCGATGCCAGCGCTGCCTTGACTGGCTTCCGTGCCGGTGGCACGTAAAATGCACCAATCCGATCGTGGCCGTTGCCAGCGCCACCTTGACTGGCTTCCGTGCCGATGTCACGTAAAATGCACCAATCCGATCGTGGCCGTTGCCAGCCTTGCCTGGCACCTGTGCAGGTGGCACGTAAAAAGCACCCACTACACTCACGGAGTGGTTGGCGTTAGGAAGGGCATCCAGCTGTAGAAACACTGCCAGATCAGACTGGAGCCTGGTGCAGCCTTCTGGCTTCCCAGATCCCCGGTCAAACTGTCCAACCCATGCTAGCATGGAGAACGGACGTTAAACGATGATGATGAACAGTTACTGTTGACTGAATATGAATGCTGGAAGCTGAGCATGCTCTCTTTTCTTCCATGTTGATTGATATGAATGCCTTCCTTCCTAATAGCTTCAGCATTACAATGATGTAGTGATGTGTTAACTTGAATCTGTGTTCAAGTTTGTCAAGGTTGTTTCTGACAAGTCTATCTTTCTTGATGTTGTTTGTTTCTTACATGTATATTATTAACATCATTATCTTAATGTTTAGAAGAGGAAGGGGAAAAAAGAAGATAGAAAAAAAAAAATTCCAACCGCTAGTCTAACATTTGTTCGCTGCGTCATCAGGGTATCTATTCTTGTCTGTACATAGTACCAGACCTAGCTCAAACTAGGATCCTTTATTTCTACTCTCTCTCTCTGGGTAACCATGTTGTATTTGCTTTGACATGAATTACTAGGCTGGCTTCACTATGAATAACTGCACTTGTTACACATTGCTAAGCTTTGGGGTATTGTTTTTACTAGCATGACAATTAGGTTTGATAGATATTACAAATTTAGTGTCATACTCTAAGCCACATAACTCTATTTTTAGCAGATGGAATGACGATATAGTAGTTTTTGCCATTGGTTCAGTTTTATGAATTTTTATTAGTTTGTCAAGGTTGTTTCTGACAATTTTATCTTTCTTGATATTGTTTAGTGCCAGACCTAGCTCAAACTAGGATCCTTTATTTCTACTCTCTTTCTCTCTCTGGGTAGCCATGTACTTCTTCTACAGCAAGATATCTGTTTCTTTCTCTCTGTTACACTAACTTTTCATCACTTGGCACAAGATCACCTCCTCCAATTCCTCCTCTCAAAGATTCCTTGTCTTGCAAAGTTACTTGGTGACCCTGCCAGTGCAGGTGCCACTTAAAAAGCATCCGGTCCACACAGTAAAGTGTTTGGCATTTGGAAGAGCATTCAGCTGTAAAAACCATGTCAAAGCTGACCTCACCTGTGCTGGTGCCACGTAAAAAGCACTCAGCCCAGTCTCTGAAGTGGTTGGTGTTAGGAAGGACATCCAGCCGTAAAATACCATGCCAAAACAGACACCGATGTATGGTGCAAGCTTCTGCCTGGCCAGGTCCTAACAAACTGTCCAACTCATGCCAGTTTGGAAGGTGGATGATGATGATGGTAATAATGTTTTAATTGAATTAGCATATTTGATGGCATAAAAGATACATAGGGATATTAAGATGGACCCCAGTTTCTGCAGTGCATATTCAGGAAAAACGTTTTTAGTTGATTACTTTAGGTATTATATGCTTTAATCATCATCATTTAACATCTATTTTCCATGCTGGCATAAGTTAGATGGTTTAACTGGAGCTGGTAAGCTGGAGAGCTGCACCAGGTTTCAGTCTGATTTTGGCTTGGTTTCTACAGCTGGATACCCTTTCTAACACCAACCACTTTACAGTGAATATTGAGTGTTTTCAGTGTTTTGGTACATAAAATAGCATGTTTTGATAGCTTGTAATATTTAAAATAATGTAGCATACATTACAAAACATTATAAAAGTACCTTAGCTATAGCAGAAAACATTGCAGTCTATAAAATGTAAGTTAGCAGTAAAGCTGAACATAACTCATGCTAGCATGGAAAAACGGACGTTAAACAATGATGATGATGATAGTAAAAAATATGGCAGTGAAAATATCCTTTATGATTTACAACATCAAGCACAAAATTAGCTTATGGGATGCCCAACTAAGCATAAAGGACCTGGAGTAATTTTTTGAGGCTTTTTTTTATTTTTAGAAAAAGTGAGTCTTACATGCCATCAATTCTTCATCATCACCATTTAATGTTGGCTTTCCATGCTGGCATGGGTTGGACAGTCTGACATGGAGCTGACTTGCAGGGAGCTGTTCAGACTCCAACTGTTTGTTGTGATATGATTTCTATGGATGGATGCCCTTCCTAATGCCAACCACTGGACAGAGTGTACTGGATGTGATTATGCAGCATCAGCACAAGTGCTTTTTATGTGGAACCAGCACCTGAAGGGACAAACCTGTGTATGTGGAAGACAGTGATTTTACTTAGCTTAACATGTCTTATCTAGTGCAGCGAATCATCACATCTCCTGATCCCTTATCTTTTCCCCAGTGAAGCCCAGCATCCAAAGATCCTTTCTCACCACATCATCCCACTTCTTCCTAGGTGTACCCCTTGCACAGGTACCCTCCACAATTAGAGCTCAGCACTTCTTTATGCAGCTGTCCTCATCCTTATGCATTATAATAACAAAAAAATATTTGTGAGATTCAGTAATAATAAACTAGTTTTTATTTCAAATTGCAGGTTTTTCTTGATAAACTTCAACGATGAGTAAGAAAACTGCTAAGAAGAAACCCTATATTCAGAAAAAGTTTGATGTTACTGTGGCATTGGAACAACACAAAAAGGTTTTTCTTTTTAAATTTCACTTTTTGATTAAGGCCTTTGCTTTGAATAACTGGGAGCTATAATAACAATTTAAACCTTGGAATGTTTCTCGTTTGAATTTTCTTCTGCTCACATTTTTATTATTTTCTATTTTCTGTTCAATCCAGTGAAAGAGTTTTCAAGAAAATAATAGTTTGATAGTGATGAATATTGTCATTCAGTTGTTTTTCTATATTTTTTATTTCAGGGGAAAAATGACCTCTACCTGGATCTTATGACCCAGTTAAAAAAGTATCAAGATGTAAGTAAGAGATTGTACAATTGTAGATCATTGTAAAATGTGATTGTTTGAATGGCTAAAATTATTTTCAGTTTTTCTCTTAAATTTTTTAATTCTTGTGTTATGTTTAACCCTTTAGCATTCAGATTACTTTTTTTTAAATGTGATATTTATTCATATTGTTTTGAATTAATCATGCATTATCTTATAGCTTAGAAATTTCAATGATGTGATTGTATATTTCTAGAATGACATTGTAGGGTAGGTGTGAGAAGCTGGATCTAGCCAATTTGAGCATATATCAAGTAGAATATTTAGACTGGATGTGGTTAGTTTAAATGCTAAAAAGTTAACCAATAAACCAGAGAAGACCACCCAAACTAAGATACCTGATTTTTTTATCAATGAAATCCTGTTTGTTTTGGGGAGATACTGAGTTAGAATTTAGGTTCATCATATAATTATGGAAGTTGATTTCTGTGTTTAAAGAGCCAAAGTTGTTGAAAAAACAGTTTGAAATTTGTTAAAATTTGGATAGCTTCCTGTAAAGTATGTTATTTATCATGTTAGTAGTTTAAAACCTTTTTAGATTTCATCAATCAACCCCCCACCCCACCCCTTAATCAGGTAAGTAGTAGCTTCTCATATTCATGAATATTATGCTATATTGATCGACAATTGCCGACGATGTCAAACTGGTCGCTCCTCGCGGTGATATAGAGGATCTTCGTCGATGCCTCCACCAAATTTGGAGATGGTCTAACGAATGGGACCTGTGTCTGAATGTGTCAAAGTGCTGTCATCTGCGTGTTGGCTCTCCTCCTGCAAATCAACTTGATTTCGAGCCGGGTCGTCTGCTGCTGGAGAGGACCGATCAGGTAAAGGACCTGGGTATCTTGGTGGATTCCTCCTTTTCGCCTTCGGCCCAGTGCATCCATGCTGCCAACAAAGCATGCGGAATTCTGTACTTGATTCGACGGTCATTCGGAATGCTCACAGCAGCCATATTCTTACCGCTCTATGTCACACTGGTGAGACCCATATTGGAGTACAGGATTCAAGCCTCTTCTCCTTATCTCCTCAAAGACATACAGCATCTCGAAAGAGTCCAGAAGCTGGCTACCCTCATGGTTCTTGGTCTCAAGAATTTGTCTTATGAAGAAAGGCTGAAGACGCTTGACCTTTATTCTCTAGAAAAACGACAACACCGTGGAGATCTCATTTTTGCTCACAACATCATATGCGGAAAGTGTAACCTCTCGAAAGAGCTGTTCTTCACTCCTGCTCCAGAGCGTCGGCTGCGGGGTCATTCCAAAAAGCTCTATCTGCGACGATTTCATCTCAATCGAAGGAGAGGGGCTTTCTCCGTCCAGGTTGCAGATCCGTGGAATAAACTGCCAGACGAGATGGTGAAGATGCTGACGACCACTTGGTTCAAAGTCTCCCTTGACCTCAACTGGCCTGAACTCTTTACATGAACTTCACCCTGTACATAACTCCATGTCCCCCTACATGGCCTTGCTTTTTGCTTTTTGAGCAAAAAAATTAACTAAAACTAAATAATACAATATTTGACCAGAAGAAGTGCATCTATATATTGTTTTGTGAAGTTACATTTCTTATTATTATCAGCATGCCTTTTTTGAGCTGTTCATTAACCCTTTAATTACCATAATTCTTTTGAATAACACTGCCTTTATTTCAGTTAATTAAAAAATATAATGAAGAATATATTAAAATAAATTTATCGTTATTAAGCTGGTGTTCAGAACATAACATGATAGTTTGATGGAATGTTTTATCATTTTAAAACAAGAATTTCATATCACAGAACCAGGGGTGGTTCTGAGTGGGTTGGTATTAAAAGGATTAATAAGCTTCCTTGTAAATAGAAATTCTATCAAAATGAATGTATTGTTACATTTCTTTTTCTCAGGTGAAGTTATTAAAAGCCTACCTGACTGACTTCCAGGATTGTGTTAGTCTCCTTGATGGACGTTACTATGATTTTGTGCGAGATGTATCTGTGAGTAATGCTGTTTTTTTTTTCTGTTTGATTAGTTGCTTGACATCTCTAAAAAATTAGTTATGGGATGTGTTTCTCTGTGATATGGTGACAGCATGGGATGTGTTGCCTTACTTTTAGGTTCTAACTTTGTAAAACTTTTTGTAACCACAGAACTAGAGAAGTTTCAGGTGTGGAAGCAAGGTTTAGAATTGAAGGGACTTAGAGTCAACCTAGCAAAAACCAAAGTCTTAATAAGTAAGAAGGCAGACAAACTCGATCTGTAGAAAAGGCGTAGGTAGAAACTCTATAAGACCCAGTGTAAGCTATGGACACATAAGAAGCACTCCAATATCAAAAGAAGGCTAACTGGGAAGATAGTTTTTGTGTGTGGCAAATGCTCAGGAGCAATAAACACTGAAAATGTGCAGAGAATGGGGAAAAACTACAAGTAGTTGATAGCTTCTGTTACTTAGGTGACCAAGTCAGTAGTTGGGGTGGATGCTCTGAAAGTGTAGCTGCTAGAATAAGAATAGCCTGGGCAAAGTTAAGAGAGCTCCTACCTCTGCGGAGAGGAAGGGCCTCTTAGAGTAAAAGGTAGACTGTATGACGCATGTGTGTAAACAGCCATGCTACATGGCAGTGAAACATGGGCAGTGACTGCTGAGGACATGTGTAAGCTTGCAGGGAATGAAGTCAGTATGCTCCGCTGGATGTGTAATGCCAGTGTGCATACACGACAGAGTGTAAGCACCCTGAGAGGAAAGTTGGACTTCAGAAGCATCAGATATGGTGTTCAAGAGAGACAACTGCACTGGTATGGTCATGTGTTGCGAATAGATGAGGGCAGCTCTGTGTAAAAGTGTCACACCCTAGCAGTAGAGGGAACCTGTGGAAGAGTTAGACCTAGGAAAGCCTGGGATGAGGTGGTGAAGCACGGCCTTTGAACATTGGGCCTCACCGAGGCAATGACAACTGACTGAGACC
Organism: Octopus sinensis; assembly: GCF_006345805.1. Taxonomy (NCBI): domain Eukaryota; kingdom Metazoa; phylum Mollusca; class Cephalopoda; order Octopoda; family Octopodidae; genus Octopus; species Octopus sinensis. The sequence continues at coordinate 39,363,983 of NC_043002.1, read as the reverse complement.
TTTGGAAATATGCTGTGATTGAGAAGACCCAGCAAACTAAGTGAGACCCTAACTGTGGCCTATAACCAGACCATTTAAGAGTACCCTTCAATCATTGTTCAATAAACTGTGCTTACGAAGACCTGTTGAGGTAGGTGAAATCGTTGTCGTGGCCGATGACAGTACTGCCTGATTGGTACCCATACCTGTGGCACATTAAAAGCACCATTTGAGCGTGATCATTGCCAGTGCCGCCTGATTGACTCTGGTGCTGGTGGCATGTAAAAAACACCATTTGAGTGTGATTGTTGCTAGTGCCGCCTAACTGGCTCCTGTGCTGGTGACACGTAAAAAGCACCATTTGAGCGTGGTTGATGCCAGTACTGCCTGACTGGCCCTCGTTCCGGTAGCACGTAAAAAGCACCCACTACACTCTCAGAGTGGTTGACGTTAGGAATGGCATCCAGCTGTAGAAACTTTACCAGTTCAGATTGGAGCCTGGTGCAGCCTTCTGGCTTGCCAGCCCTCAGTCAAATCGTCCAACCCATGCCAGGATGGAAAGTGGATATTAAATGGTGATGATGATGATATGACCATACCGGCACAGTATGCCCTCTTGCTCACTGCATATGTGTTTGTTAAAATTTCCTGCATTTTGCCTTATAAAGTCCTGTATTACTCTGTTGTCATCTGTTCAGTGTCTATGTTCAGATCCTCCTCAAACCAACTTTTTCCTTTCTTCATAACTGAGGTGTTTTTTCTTTTATTCAGCCAAAATAATAATGTTCTTTTTTCTCAGTTATGGGAGAACTCTAAACCCCCACATGACCGAAGGTGGAGTAACCGATTGCAATAAATAAGAACTGATTGAACTGTTAGGGAGGATAGTTGATGGTGTTAGTTTGACTGTGCTAGTTCGTCGTGTGTTGGTTTAACAGTCAGTAGTTGAACAGTGAATATCGAGTATTGTTCAAGTAGTACAGAGTGCGTTCTGTGTTAATATTTCTGCGACAGGTTATTTTTAGATAACCACAACTGACTATTTATTTGTGTAATACCATTTTACACCAAACTTGTATACCCACGTCATAACACTTTCTTCTGCATTTTTTTCAGGTTGTAAATTGGTTTGTAAATGAAGCTCTGAGCAAACACTATCTATCATTTCTTAAAAGATTGGTCGTGGCCCAACCTGTTCACTTAAAATTCATTCTTCAGAAGTTGTTGCAACATTTTAAACCTGGTAAGTAATGATGATTTTTAAATTTATAGATTTATCTTTTGCTTGTTTCACTCATTGGATTGCAGCCATGGTGGGGCACCGTCTTGAACGATATAGTCAAATAAATTGACCCCAGTTGTTACTTTTAAGTCTGATACTTATTCTGTTGGTCTTTTTTCCCTCACTGCTATGTTACAAGGACATAAACTAACACTAGTTATCAAGCAGTGGAGGGCTACAAAATGTATGTATATGTATGTCTGTATATATATTTCTTTACTACCCACAAGGGGCTAAACATAGAGGGAACAAACAAGGACAGACAAAGGGATTGTCGATTACATCGACCCCAGTGCGAAACTGGTACTTTATTTATTGACCCCGAAAGTATGAAAGGCAAAGTCGACCTCGGCGGAATTTGAACTCAGAACGTAACGACAGACGAAATACCGATAAGCATTTCGCCCGGCGCGCTAACGTTTCTGCCAGCTCGCCGCCTTTCGTCGTCTGTATGTATATATATATATATATATATATATATATATATATATATATAATATATATATATATATATATATATATATATATCTTGTATATAGGCATGTGGGTTAGGGTATTCGGCTCATGATCGTAAGAGTTCAATTCCTGGGGACGCATTGTGTCCTTGAGCAAGTCTCTTCATTTCACGTTGCTCCAGTCCACTCAGCTGGCAAAAATGTGTAGTACCTACTTTTCAAAGGACCAGCCTTGGCACATTCTGTGTCATGCTGAATCTCCCTGAGAACTACGTAAAGGGTACATGTGTTTGTGGAGTGCTCAGCTACTTGCATGTTAATTTCACAAGCAAGCTTTTCTGTTGAACAGGAACCCTTGTCATCATAATGGATGGAGTTCTTATTTTTGTTTATATGTATGTATATACATATATGCACAGAAGCACACACATACATATGAATGGCTTCCACAGTTTCCATCTACTGTATTCATTCATAAAGCATTGGTTGACTTAGAGATATAGTAGAAAATACTTGATCAAGGTGCTGTGCAATGGGACTAAACCTGAAATTGCATGGGTTACACTTCTTAACCACTCAGCCATGCCTGTGCCTAAGTATGTGTTTATTTTTGTCTGTCATTTCACCTTGTGATTTTGATGACATGTAATAGGCACAAACGTACCTAGAGGTGCAGGCATAGATGTATGATTAGAAAGTTAGTTTTGCAATCATGTGATTTCATATTCAATGCATGGCACTTTGTGCAAGTTTCTTCTACTATACTTCTGCTATTTATAAAGCACTGGTCACCTTGGGGTGACCAATGCTTTATAAATGGATCTGCTAGACAGAAACTGACAGAAACCTGCTTATGTGTGAATGTTGATTCTGTGTGTCCTCATTAACACTATCAAAGCAAAAACAAAACAAAAAAAAAAAAAATTGCAGTTATGAGATTGAACTTAGAACCATAAAATCAGTAGAGCAGCATGGTTTACTATGGGTGTTGTATTTGATAAACTCAATGGAGTTGTGGCAACCTTTTAATTTTTTAAATAGTTAATAGTAACTAGTTTGTGGACATGCTGGGACAATATCATCATCATCATCATCATCATCATCGTTTAACGTCCGTTCTCCATGCTTGCATGGGTTGGACGGTTCGACCGGGGATCTGGGAAGCCAGAAGGCTGCACCAGGCTCCAGTCTTATCTGGCAATGTTTCTACAGCTGGATGCCCTTCCTAACGCCAACCACTCCGTGAGTGTAGTGGGTGCTTTTTACGTGCCACCTGCACAGGTGCCAGGCGAGGCTGGCAACGGCCACGGTCGGATTGGTGTATTTTATGTGCCACCGGCACGGAAGCCAATCTCTGTTGGCAACCAAAGGTCTCTCTCTCTCCGAATGAAAGGAAGATTGTATGATACATGTATATTAACAATGTCTGTACATTTGTGGCAGATCATTAGTGTATTGAGGGAAAAGTTGGACATAAGAGGAATTAGATGCAGTGTGCAAGAGAGAAGTTTGTACTGGTTTGGTCATATGATGCATATGGATGTTGACAGTTGCATATAAAAGTGCTGATCACTTAAAGTGGTTGGAACTTGTGGAAGAGGGAGACCCGGGAAGACATGGGACCAAGTATTGAAGGCCAATCTCAAGACATTGAACCTTACAAAGGAGATGACTAAGGATCGAGATATCTAATGCCTTGCTGTACTCAAGAAGACCTGTCTGACACAGCTGAATTGATGCCAGTGCTGGTGTCACATAAAAAGCACCTTGTATACTCAGTGGAGAACTTGACATTAGGAAGTGCCTCCAGCCATTGAACAGAGCATGGGACTTGGTGTGACTCCTTGCCTCACAAACTCCAGTCAAACCATCCAACCCTTGCCAGCATGAAAAATGTTGATTATGACAAGGGTTCCAGTTGATCTGATCAATGGAACAGCCTGTTTGGGAAATTAATGTGCAAGTTGGTGAGCATTCCACAGACACATGTACCCATAATGCAATTCTCAGAGAGATTCAGCATGACACAGAATGTGACAAAGTCAGCCTTTTGAATTACATGTATAATTCATTTTTGTCTGTTGAGTGGACTGGAGCAACGTAAAAGAAATTGACTTGCTCAAGGACACATGCTGCCTGGAATTGAACTCCTGATCTTACGGTTGTGAGCCGATCACCCTAAACACTAAATCATGCTATCTATCTTTTAGAGTTGAAAAATGCTCATTAGAATTTCAAACTTTTCTTTTAATTGTTAAGTTATTCTTTTGTAAATATTGCAGAATAAATCTGCAGGCCTGGTTTGCATAACTTTTATTGTATTTTTTTTTTAGCGTTAAATTCTTCTCTTCCTGTGGATATTCAACAAAAAGAACATTGGATATTATGTGGTCACATTCAGCTTGCTCTGAAATCTATCTATGACAATATGCCTATGTAAGTTATCCCATTTTGTTTACTTTTTCTCTTGTATAATTTCCTTCTTTCACCTGTCTGCCTCTGTCTTGATAACACCTGGAAACTGTAAGCTTGGCTTTTCTAGCTTTTCCTTTTCTCCTTTACAGGATGCCGAATGTCTTAATGAGTCTTCTTCAGAAAGAATTTCCTTATTTCAAAGGCAATGTTTTCACAGTAGAATGCTATACTCGAAATTTACTACAGATTTCAATGTTCATGCCTGATCATCGGTACAAAATCTTGGAACTTACCATAACAAAAATGGTTAATTTTGATGTAAGTAAGAAGTATTTAATTTCTAGTCTAGTCACTTAGGAAAAAGTTTCAATTTGTGTCCATTTTTTTTTATTTGTTTCAGTCATTAGGCTGTGGCTATGCTGGGGCATCACCTTTATTCTTTTATTCTTTGTCATTTGACTGTAGCCATGTTGGAGCACTGCCTTTAGTCAAACAAATTGACTCCAGGACTTATTCTATCGGTCTCTTTTGCCTAACGGCTAAGTTAGGGGATGTAAATATACCAACTCTGATGTGAACCGATGGTTGGGGGACAAACACAGACACGCAAACGTATATATATATATACACACACACAACAGGCTTCTTTCAGTTTCCGTCTACCAAATCCACTTACAAGGCTTTGGTTGGCCTGAAGCTATAGTAGAAGACACTTGCCCAAAGTGCTATGCAATGGGACTGAACCTGGAAGCATGTGGTTGGGAAGCAAGCTTCTTACCACACAGCCACGCCTGTGCCTTGAAGAAAATTTTTTGAGTGTTTCAAACCCTATTACTTAATTTATCAAAGCCTGGTACTTATTCTGTTGGTTCGTTTTGTTGAACTGCTGAGTTACAGTTGTCAAGGGGTGTGGTGGCAGTGGTGGAGAACTCATACACATGCACATATCCATTCATGTACACACACACACTTATATGATGGGTTTTAGTTTCTTTCTACTAAATCCACTCGCAAGTTGATCCAAGGCTATAGTTGAAAACACTTGCATAGTTGAAAACACTTGCAGTGAGACTGAACCCTGAACCATGTGGTTGTGAAGCAAGCTTCTTATCACACAGCCATGCCACTTTTTTTTTAAGAGTTTGACATGGGTTGAGCTCTTCCTTCATTTTTATTTATTCTTATCTGTTTTGCACATTATTAAACTCAGAATTTATACATTATATATATGTATTTATGTGAAGCGCATGGCTACAGCAGCCTTTGACTTATTTTCTATTCAAAAGGGGTTTTCAACCCATTATATGCTTTTGTTTGTAGCTTTAAATTTGCTTCTAGATTCAGTTTCATTTTTCTGCTTGTTTGATATGAATTGACCACTTTTCATTGTAGGTGCTGAGTCCTCGCCATGAAATATTTCCTGAGAATGAAAGTGACGATCTGACTGAGATGATTGATGTGGTAAGTTTGGTAACCAGAATTTATCGGTTCTTTCTTCTTTTATCTTCTATTTGTTGCAGTCATTGAAGTGCGGCCAAGCTGGCACACCCTCCTTGGAGGGTTTAGTCAAACAAATTGGCTTCCAGTGCTTATCTTTAAAATCTGGCACTTATTCTATGGGTCTCTTTCACCAAATCACTAAGCAAACAAACCAACGCTAGCTATCAATTGGGGGCCAAACACACACACCACACCACCACCACCATCATCATCATTATCGTTTAACATCCGTTTTCCATGCTAGTATAGGTTGGACGGTTTGACAGGAGCTGTCCAGACTCCAGTTATTTAATTTCTATGGCTGGATGCCCTTCCTAATACAAACCACTTCTCAGAGTGTGCTGGGTGTTTCTTATGTGCCATTAGCTTGGCTGCTCTCACACAGCACTGGCATGAGTGCATTTTATGTGGCATCGGCACCTGTAAAGGAGAAGCCTGTAATGTTTGGATGACAGTGGTTTTACTTAGCTTGATGTGTCTTTTCAAGTGCAGCAAATTGCCACATCTCCTGGTCCTCTGTCATTTCCTCAGTGAAACCCAGCATCTGAAGATCTCTTCTTGCCACTCTGTCCCACATCTTCCTGGATCTACTCCTTCCACAGCTTCAGTCCACAATTAGAGTTTAGCACTTCTTTATGCAGCTGTCATTTAATATATATATATGTATATATGTGTGTGTGTGTATGTGAAGAATTCCGGGTAGAGGTTGGGGTCCACCAGGTTCAGTCCTCAGTCCCCTCCTATTTATCATAGTCCTCCAGGCAATAACGGAGGAATTCAAGACAGGTTGCCCCTGGGAGCTCCTCTATGCTGATGACCTTGCTCTAATTGCTGAGTCACTATCAGAACTGGAGGAGAAGTTTCAGGTGTGGAAACAAGGATTAGAATCGAAGGGCCTTAGAATCAACCTAGCCAAAACCAAAGTCCTAATAAGTAGGAAGGTAGATCAATCACATACGCCTTCAGGTAGATGGCCCTGCTCGATCTGTAAAAAAGGTGTAGGTAGAAACTCTATAAGATGCACCAAGTGTAAGCTATGGACACATAAGAGGTGCAGCAATGTCAAAGGAAGGCTAACTAGGAAAATAGTTTTTGTCTGTGGCAAATGCTCAGGAGCAATAAACACTGGAAATGTGCAGAGACCAACTTCTGCCACGTTCCAGGGAGACAAACTAGAAGTAGTTGATAGCTTCCGCTACCTAGGAGACCAAGTCAGTAGCGGGGGCGGGTGTGCTGAAAGTGTAACTGCTAGGGTAAGAATAGCCTGGGCAAAGTTTAGAGAGCTCTTACCCCTGCTGGTGACAAAAGGCCTCTCGCTCAGAGTAAAAGGCAGACTGTATGATGCATGTGTACGTACAGCCATGCTACATGGTAGTGAAACATGGGCCGTGACTGCTGAGGATATGCGTAAGCTCGCAAGAAATGAAGCCAGTATGCTCCGATGGATGTGTAATGTCAGTGTTCATAATCGTCAGAGTGTAAGTTCCTTGAGAGAATAGTTGAACCTAAGAAGCGTCAGTTGTGGTGTGCAAGAGAGACGTTTGCGCTGATATGGTCATGTGATGAGAATGGCTGAAGATAGTTGTGTGCAAAAGTGCTACACCCTAGCAGTTGAGGGAACCTGTGGAAGAGGTAGACCCAGGAAAACCTGGGACGAGGTGGTGAAGCACGACCTTCGTACTTTAGGTCTCACTAAGGAAATGTCTAGAGACCGAGACCTATGGAAGTATGCTGTGCGTGAGAAGACCCGGCAAGACTAGTCAGGCCATAACCCGTGGACCCTACATGGGACATAGTCAGTCCTCCTGTGCATACATTCCTTCTTGTGACACTTATGAAGACCTGTTGAGGCAAGTGAAAATCAAATCAAAACAAATCAAAATAGATGAACATCAGTGGAATTGTATTCTTTGTGGTACCAGTGCCGGTGGCACACAAGAAAACCACCCAAACGTGGCCGTAGCCAGTACCGCATCGACTGGCCTCCGTGCTGTGGGCACAACAAACACCTCCGATCGTGGCCGTTCGCCAGCCTCATCTGGCACCTGTGTCGGTGGCACATAAAGACACCATCCGAAGACCCGGCGACGTAGTCAGTCCACCTGTGCATACCTTCCCTCTTATGACACTTGTGAAGACCTGTTGAGGCAGAGGCAAGTGTGTGACACTTGTGGAGACCTGTTGAGGCAAGTGTGTGACACTTGTGAAGACCTGTTGAGGCAAGTGAAAATCAAAATCAAACCAAATCAAAATAGATGAACATCAATGGAATTTGTATCTTTGTGGTTCCAGTACCGGTGGCACACAAGAAAACCATCCGAACGTGGCCGTAGCCAGTACCGCATCGACTGGCCTCCGTGCTGTGGGCACAACAAACACCATCTGATCGTGGCCGTTTGCCAGCCTCATCTGGCACCTGTGTCGGTGGCACATAAAAACACCATCCGAAGACCCGGCGACGTAGTCAGTCCACCTGTGCATACCTTCCTACTTATGACACTTGTGAAGACCTGTTGAGGCAAGTGTGTGACACTTGTGTAGACCTGTTGAGGCAAGTGAAAATCAAATCAAATCAAATCAAACCAAATCAAAATAGATGAACATCAATGGAATTTGTATCTTTGTGGTACCAGTACCGTTGGCACACAAGAAAACCATCCGAACGTGGCCGTAGCCAGTACCGCATCGACTGGCCTCTGTGACGTGGGCACATAACAAACACCATCCGATCGTGGCGTTCGCCAGCCTCATCTGGCACCTGTGTCGGTGGCACATAAAAACACCAACCGAAGACCCGGCAAGACTAGTCAGGCCATAACCCGTGGCCCCTACTTGGGACGTAGTCAGTCCACCTGTGCATACCTTCCTTCCTTCCTGTGACACTTGTGAAGACCTGTGAAGACCTGTTGAGGCAAGTGAAAATCAAATCAAATCAAATCAAAATAGATGAACATCAATGGAATTTGTATCTTTGTGGTACCAGTGCCGGTGGCACACAAGAAAACCATCCGAACGTGGCCGTAGCCAGTACCGCATCGACTGGCCTCCGTGCTGTGGGCACGTAACAAACACCATCCGATCGTGGCCGTTCGCCAGCCTCATCTGGCACCTGTGTCGGTGGCACATAAAAACACCATCCGAAGACCCGGCAAGACTAGTCAGGCCATAACCCGTGGCCCCTACCTGGGACGTAGTCAGTCCACCTGTGCATACCTTCCTTCTTGTGACACTTGTGAAGATCTGTTGAGGCAAGTGAAAATCAAATCAAAACAAATCAAAATAGATGAACATCAATGGAATTTGTATCCTTGTGGTACCAGTGCCGGTGGCACACAAGAAAATCATCCGAACGTGGCCGTAGCCAGTACCGCATAGACTGGCCTCCGTGCTTTGGGGACGTAACAAACACCATCCGATCGTGGCCATCTGCCAGCCTCATCTGGCACCTGTGTCGGTGGCACATAAAAACACCATCCGAGCGTGGCCGTTCGCCAGCCTCGTCTGGCACCTGTGTCGGTGGCACATAAAATCACCCACTACACTCTCGGAGTGGTTGGCGTTAGGAAGGGCATCCAGCTGTAGAAACACTGCCAGATCTGACTGGCCTGGTGCAGCCTTCGGGCTCCCCAGACCCCAGTTGAACCGTCCAACCCATGCTAGCATGGAAAACGGACGCTAATGATGATGATGATGATATATATATATATATATATATATATATATATATATATATATATATATATGATCAGACACTTCCAAGAGACTGGTGTTGGTCTGCATCTCACCTTTCAACTTTTCCCTGAAGTAAGATTCTCTCCAAAATGTTGTTTTCCATTCCCCACATGTTCACAGCATTCTTTTTAACAATTTTACTAAATTATACACATATGCACACACACACACACATAGCAGGCTTCCATTCAGTTTCCATCTACTAAATCCACTTAAAAGGCTTTTGTTAACCCAATGTATCATTGTTTTTTGTTTTTTTTTGTAGGTTGCTAAAACTGAATTTAATCTTAATACTGGCCAGTTGATGAAACATCCACAAGCTGAAATGTTAGATGTTCTCATGCACATACTGTTATCTCACATACAGAATGTAGCCTATAATAGTAAGTGCATTGTATAACTTTTGTTGTTTACAATGTGTGAATGGTTAAATGTTACGCCTAGGCTCAGGGCGTAGCTGTGTGGATATGGAATTGCTAAAATGTAGTCTTGGGTTCTATCTCACTGCCTGGTACCTTGGACAGGTTCTGATACTCTTGGACTGTCCAGTGCTCTGTGAGTTGAATTGATAATTGTGTGAGTATGTGTGTGTGATCAGTATTTGTTTTCCATGCTGCCATGGGTTTGATGGTAAGCCAGGGAGCTGTGCCAGGCACCAGTTGTCTGTTTTGGTTTATTTTCCACAGCTGGATACCCTTCTTAATGCCAACCATTCTACAGTGTGTACTGGGTGTCTCCTCTATGTGTCACCGGCGTAGGTGCCTTTCACATGTCACTGGCACTGGCCACGACCGCACTTTCACTTAGCTTGATGTGTCTTCTTGAGCACAGCAATTCTCCATAAGTTTGATCAATTGTCATTGCCTCTGGGAGCTGTATAAATACATACATGCTCACATGCACTTGCATATGTTTGTTCCTGTGTGTATGAGTGAATGCTGATATTGCATGTCTTTATGCTATGTGTTATGCTATGAGCAAACTGTGATGTTGGTGTTATATTCCTTGCAAACATCATGCGTGGTCTGATCAGTAAGTATCCGGACTGTTGTCATAGTAATGAAACTAAAGCATGCAGAGTGAAGCTGTTTGGCACAGATTGACCTTGAACTCTGTTGTGCATGTGCACTAATTTTTAAAGTTGTAGCTCACTTCTGCTGTTTACAGCAGTGCCTGCTTGGAAGAAATGTATGTAGTCTGTGATCATTGCATTGATCATCACAGAGAAAGTTGAGCAGAGAATCTTAAAATTTTGCCAAAAGCTTGGTGATACCTGCTCAGAGGCCTACACAAAATTTTCAAAAAGTTTTCATTGTTCTCAACACAATTAAGGAGATCTTGTGCAACTGAAACGAGTGTCATTTTGGTAATCTGAAAGCAGTTTTGGCACAAATCTGGTAGACCTGTCTCATACCTAAATCTTTAGTGATAATGGACTGAAATGAACTGTAATTAATCTGCACATCCTCTGATAACTCACAGATGGTGATTCGACATTTTCCCAGCTGCATGCACATCTGCGGTGTTTTTCTCAGTCCTGCTGGTTGCGGGTCTCCTAGAATGTTTGTCACTATCGACATTTTATCAGATATCTTGGAAACGTCTGAACCACCGTACACTTGCATGTGGTTCATATACTCCTCTCCATACACTTTCTGCAACTTAATGTAGGCCTCTGAGCAGCTTTAGCCATGGCAACTTTCTCTGTCATGGTCAATGTGACGATCACACACTATACACTTTCCCTCCAAACACTGCTGTAAACAGCGGAAGTGAGCTAGGATGTTAAAGCTTAATGTGCATGCACAGTAGAGTCCAAGGTCAGTCTGTGCCAATCAGCTTCACTCTGCATGCTCTAGCTTTGTTACTATTGCAACAGTCTGGATAATTATTGATCAGACCTTGTTTTTATATTGCCATGTGCTTTTGTGGACCAGTGGAGAAGCAGGTGAAGGTTCATGACATGAAGGGTACGTGGCTGTAAATTACTGCCTCAAATAAGTTCTATCCAAATCATCCTGGCATAGAATGATGGACATAAAACACTCAAATATATAAATGATTATGTATAATTCTGAACATATCTAGCATAAGTTGTGCCAGTATGCTGAAGAGGTTCACTTTCCAGTCACATTTTGGGATTTGATCCAGCTGTATGATACCTTTGGCAAATGTCTTCCTTTGTTCCAAGCCTTATAGACATGGTATTGAAGCTCATTGAATGGACTTTACCTGTTCATGGGTGGTAGACTTAATCTATCACCTGGTTTAGTGCTGACACCCATGGTTGTTTGGTACCTTAGGTAAGAGCACTCCAATTTGGTTTCTTATCTTGATCTGCTGTGTCCTGCTGCAGCAACCCAGGGGCATTGGTTTCTTCCTGTTTCCTCCACTCTTGCAGCACCTTCAAAAACTGAGCTGTGTATCTCTCTTTCTCCTCTGACCAGGGTCCTATACATATTTTTGTGTTACAGTTCTATATTTAAGAGATGAGGAATTATGTACATTATTTACATTTGATGGATATTTGTCCTCATTTTGTTTGTTGTTAACACAACATTTTGGCTACTATACCCTCCAGCCTTCCTCAGGTGTCTTGGGGAAATTTTGAACTTGAGTTCTCATTCCTAAAGTATTTTTTGATAATGTTGTTGCTATCATCATCATCATCATTGCCTGGAATTGAACTCAGAATCTTCAGGTTAGTATCTCGCGCCCTTAACGACTCTGCCATATGTCCATGGGTATATGGCATAGTGGTTAAGAGCGTGGGCTACTAACCCCAAGATTCCGAGTTCGATTCCAGGCAGTCACCTGAATAATAATAATATCAAAAAATACCTTAGAAATGAGAACCCAGGTTTGAAATTTCCCCATGACACCTGATGAAGGCTGGATAGTATATCAGCTGAAACGTGTTAACAACAAACAAAATGAAGACAAATATCCGTCAAATGTAAATAATGTATATTTTTGTGTTGTTCATATAAGCATTTAAATGTTATTCAAGTTATACAGGCCACCTTGTGTATGAATGAGTTATATATAGACTTAAACAAATGTTTGGCATTGTGTGTATCAATGATTTTTAGCTTTACCACAAATCCATGATTGCAAGATCTGATTTCTGCCTCCTATTTTGAGAGATGACAGGCAAAGCAAATTTAAACTCAAAATAAATGCCAATATTTTGCTCAGCACTACCAATTTTAACTACCTCATTGTTTTTTTAAAATTTAATTAATAATCATTTCTAACATAGCTTCTGGGCCAGAAATTTGAGGCAGGATGGTAGACTGCAATACTTGACTGATACTTTAATTTATTGACCTCTCTATGATTTGAATTGACAACATAAAGAGTTGGAAGAAATATCACAGTATTTTAAGCTTCAGGCTCAAATGAGTCTGTCACTCTGCTGTCCTTGTTGGGTTTAACATTATGTTTTGATCCTTTTCTGTAACATGAGGTAATACTGTAGACAACTCACAGAACAGAAAAGTTTCACACTGTTCTTGAGTGTGGCTCTATAAATGGAAGGCCTGTTACTACATTGTACATATATGTTATCTGAAAAATACGAAATACACATCAGTAGATATTTTGTGGGTGTATCTGTGACAAAATACATTGTAATCAGAATTGATGTAATTTAATTTTTCTCTGTATACAATTTCATCTATATTTTGTCGTCAGTGGAGAGGTGTTAGAATTAAAAATGCTGAGGCTGTAAACTTAAACTTAAGATGCTACAAGTGACCCATAAATTTTTAAACCATTGTCTTTTTTGTTTCATTATTAGATTTTGAGAAAACCTCATTACCGGATGGTAGTATACAAACTAAAATTGATTTGCCTAGTTGTAAGAAACTGTATCGTGAACTATTACTTATATTTGAAAATGTCATCTTACCAACTCATAAAACTTGTCATGTGCAGTTTTTCATGTTTTATGTATGTAAATATCATATAGTAAGTAGTTTTTTTTTCTATTTTGTTTCCTCCTTTTTTATTTTTTGCATAATTATTTCTGTATATTATGTCTGTAATTAAGTGCAAAAATTTATTTTGTTAAATATTGTTATTTTCCATGCTTACCTGTGAGCAGTGTCCTATGTCTATTTAATGATTCTTTCATTAATGCTTCAGTGAGAATACCAAAGCTTTAGTTTTGCTAAGGAGGTCTAAATTGGAGTTGTTTTCTGTATTTGTAAATAGGATTATAGTATTAATCTGTCTAATCTGAACTAATGCTGTCTAATCAATGCATCAACATCATTCTAATGTCTGCTTTTCCATGCTTGCATGGATCAGATGGAATTCTTTGATTTCCTACAACTGGATGCCCTTCCTGTCACCAACCCTCACCTGTTTCTAAGCAAGGGAATTTTCCCCCTTGGCCAGACATGTTTGTCATAGAAGACTTGAAACAAACATCAGCATTTGCATGATGGTGACACTTACTTACATGTATGCGATATCATGACAAGTGTGCACATGAGCACAAACACATATGCACATATCCATTCATGCACACACACATACATGTTAAGCTTCTTTCTGTTTCCACCTACCAAATCCATTTGCAAGGTACATAATCACACATACAAATATTCACATACTTCCCTTGTACACGTACACACATACATAGTCAGAGTTGAAATACTGTAGTAGAAGACATTTGCCCTAGATGCCACACAGTGAAACTGAACTTGAAATACCACATAGTTGTGAAGCAAGCTTCTTAACCAACCAATCAAGCCTGCATAAATATTTCTAAATAGGTTTTTTTATGCTCACTGCATTAAATATATTATTTACAGTTTGTCTGGTGTGGATTGGAGTGTAAGTTTGTTAGCCTGAACTACGAAAATAAATGAAATGATCTGATTGCCAGATCCACGAGTTTTTCACCACCCACTCTTAAATTCTTTCTGAACCAAATCACATATTTAATCTTAGACGTTTTTTATAATCTTGTCATAATTCTGCAAATTGATGATGAACATGAATAGTTTGGAGTCAGCCTTAGAATTTATATGGTAGTTTCAGAAATTTCTCCAGTTCCTACCTAGTCAGTCCTTATTTAACAGACCTCTGATCAAAGGTGTTCTGTTACCATCCCATCATTTTGTATACCTAAGGCTACATTGTTTGATATCTTTAAGACAGTATAGTGTAATTTGAGGGAGATTGGCTGCTATGTTGCGAGTCCCTTTGGTCTTTGTATATTAGTACTTTTGTAAGACATGCTACTGAATGGTCTGGACATGCAGTTGCATTTTGGTGCTGGATTTATGTTATTTCTATGTTCAATCCTGTTTCATTAAGCTATCAGGTTGACTTTGTTTTCCATACAACTATAGCAACTTTTTACCAGTGGAGAAATTTTTTCTCATGAACAAGGTTATGTCTAGTACATATCAGTATGGAAAAAGCAGACATAAAAATGATGAATGGTAAATTTTTGATTATACTTTAAGATGCATTCCAGTTAAAGGATAGATTGAACCAGAAAATTTTTCTTTCCTTGGTTTTCTTATTTGGCAGGTTTTCTTATGTACCTATACATCCATCCATTAACTCACATAACCTGTTTCTCTTCAAATCTGCTTTTTATCATATTCTAAATATGTGGAGCGCAATTAAATACCTTTTTGTCAGAATCAATAAGTTATGTTCTTGTTGATATTATTAAATTTTTTTATAATTTTGTAGGTGGATTATTTAGAATTTTCTGTTAATAGTATAGGTCTTTGTTTGACATTATCTCCTAATATAATAATGAGCGTAGTGTTTTTATATATTTGTCCAGGATCACACTGGATGTGGAAAATGAGAGAAAATAGTAATTTAGTGAAGTAGTGAGAGTAATAGCCCTGACAGAGAGGGAGTGAGAGAAAGTAATAGCAATGAGAGAAAAGAAGGGGTGAAAAAAATCAGTATTTCAACTCTGAGTATGTATGTGTGTACGTGTACAAGGGAAGTATGTGAATATTTGTATGTGTGATTATGTACCTTATTTATATATAAAATACTACAATTAGCTGTCATTATTGAGGGCATATGGTGAGCTAGTGTAAGTATAATACTCAAGAATTATTTTCTATGAGATATCTGCTAAGTTAATGGTATTTATATTAATTTTAATGGGGTGTTTTAGGTTAAATTTCATAAATGTTTCTAGAAGGCTCTCATTTAAATTTTTCTTGATCTGGTGGTTGTATATTTAATAGATATACTAGTTTGTCATCTCTCCAGATATGTGTACAGAGTTGAAACTATTTCTGAGTATGGCTGGAATCTATAAAAGCCCCCCCAACTTTCAAACATTTCACCCCACAACTACATGTACCACAAGCTGTTTAAAATTGTGAAAGGTGGCTATAGTTATTTGGAAAATATCAACACACTTATTGCTTGAGACATTAAGATTATTGCACACACTTTGGAGCAGTTCAAACCTACATCCATCTGTAAACTTTAGTAAGTATCTTAATATGCTGACTGCTCAATGGCACCAGTGTTTCTTCAGTAGGTGCTAGTGTATCAAAAATGTACTGTATATGCTTGCAAAAAAAATGTTGATTTATATGTATGGAATTGTATTTTAATATGGTTTTCAATTTTAATGTTTTCAGTTATTGTGTGATGGATTCTTGGATTATCTCTGGAAAAAATTCAGCAATCCAAATACAGAACCAATTTTCCGAGTAACTTGCAGTTCTTATTTGGGAAGTTTCCTTGCTAGGTCAAAATACTTACCTGTCAGGTTTGTTTCAGTTTCTTACATCTCTATATTTTGTGTGCAATTTTCACTACAAACACTTTGCTCTCATTTACTTTCTCTCTTTTGCTCATTAGAGGTGATCTGTAAAAGGCACCCATGCTGGTGACATGTAAACAGCACCCAGTACACTCTGTAAAGTGGTCAGCATTAGGAAGGGTATCCATTCTATAGAAACCAAGCCAAACAGATTGGAGTCTGATGCACAACTCTGGCTTACCAGTCCCAGCCAAACCGTCTAAACCATGCCATCATGGGAAATGCACATTAAATGATGATGAGGTGCAATTATCAATGGGCTTTAAATGCCAGGAATAATTCAAAGAATCTATGGTTGAACCCTATATTTGGCTTTGTAGTGATCCTTTTGACCTAATGCATTATTCTACTTATTTGGATCTCCACCTGAAAATTTTTTTCTTTATAGATTCTGTGGGTGAAAATCTAGTTAGAATAAGAATCCTTAGTTTTTGTTTTCAATCTATGCCCCTCTATCTCTTCTAGAAGCTTGCTCGTTGCACTCTGAACATCTGTTTCACATTCTATTCTTGTCATTGGTGCTGTGTTTATGTAACAATATCTAACCCTTCATTGTCAAATCTTCTACTTCGCCATATGTTGAATCATCATCATCATTTAACGTCCGCTTTCCATGCTAGTTGAATGCTTTCTTTAAATAACTTCAAAAAACAAAGGGCTCTCTACAACTACGTACTAAACTTGTATTGGTTGGATGTGGTAAAATAAATGCTACTGCTTTTTGATAAGATTAATTTCTGTTGTATTGGTGCTATTACCATACTTTTTCCAAATTAGCAACAGTATGAAGGATAAGAAAATGTAGTTAGGTGAAGAAAATGGTTGGGAAGAAATGCCTTCTATCTTTGTAAAAGTCAGACTATGAGACATTCACTGGAAGAATTATGAAGGCTAGTGGGAAATAAGTTGTGTATGATTAGCTGGAGAAATGGAGCTGAGAGTGAGTTGAAATTTGATTATTAGTAAGAATATTTAATGTGAAAGGGTGATGGATGCGGGTTAAAATGTATTATGTGCTGACGTTAGAAGCTGCTTATGGAAGAGGGACGTGAGAAAAAGTGGTGAGGTCAAATGACGGCAATATACTTCATGATCGAACTCTCCCCCACCCATACAAGCTATGTAATGAATGTTAAAGCGTTAATATCAATTGACGTCTAATATATTAATTTATTAAAAGACAAATGTAGGGGAGGTAATAGCCTGAGTGTAACATTTTTGACTATTATGAATTAGCTCCCCGAATTTGAAGTGCTATCATCTATCAATTTTTAGGAGGTTTGAAACTCGAAACACATTCTAGTTAATAGACTAAAGATAAAATGCCAACTATTTGCATTTATGGCTAAGCATATTTTATCCTTGTTCATGGCATATTTGCCAGAAATGAAAGGACCCAATGCATGTAAGCTGAGGCCAAATTCTTCCAGTGTTGAGTCTACTTCACATTCCTCTCCAGATTGAATTACCCTTCCTTTACATATCTATGACCGTTAACCTCTGTGAGGAATCCTTACTTTACAGCGGAGAATTAAGTGACACGAAAGACAGTACAAAACTAAGCAACTTTCAGTAGTAACTATGATCAAAAGCTGTCATTGTTAATTCTGTCTTCCGAACTTGTATGTTTAATAACATAATTGAGTGATTAACCCAAACTACACCCCATCAATAACTATTTCTTACAATTGTTATCATTTCATTTTGATATTTTGTATATATTTGTTTATTACATTTCTGAAATTTGTGAGTAGATTTGAGAGATGGAAACTGTAAAAAGCTCGTTATGTGTGTGTGTATTTGTTGCCTTGTCTTGGCATTGCATGATTGTCATGATTGAGTGTCACTGTCATACAAGCTGTCATTTCCAATATTCTGCAAAGATATGACAGGCCATGGGGAGATATTACCTCGTCTGGAAACAGATGGTTGGTGACAGGAAGGCAATTTGACCATAAAAAATATCTACCTCTATAAACTCTGTCCAACCTATACAAGCATGGAAAAGTGGATGATATGCAAACACACGCACACACACACACACATGCATATATGTGTGTGTGTGTGTGTGTATGCACATACACTCATATATAATTATCATTTTATTCTATTTTTCCCTGCTTGTATGAATTGGGAAAGAATGTTTGGACAGTTTTTCCTACAACTGGACAGTTCCTGTTACCAGCTACCACTTGTTTGCAAGTGAGGTAATAAATTTCTTGTTCTATTGAGCTACAAACAGCTCAGACATGCTTTTGTTTTGGACTACAAACAAATGACACCACCAAGAAGCATTTGTGTTCATAGGCGCAGGAGTGGGTGTGTGGTACGTAGCTTGCTAACCAACCACATGGTTCTGGGTTCAGTCTCACTGTGTGGTAACTTGGGCAAGTGTCTTCTGCTATAGCCTTGGGCCAACAACAGCCTTGAGGGTGGATTTGGTAAACAAAATCTAAAAGACGCCCGTCGTGTGTGTATATATGTATATGTTTGTGTATCTATGTATGTGTTTGTCCCCTCACCATAGCTTGACAACCAATGCTGGTGTGTTTACATCCCTGTAACTTAGCTGTTTGGCAAAGAGACTGATAGAATAAATGTCAGGTTTACAAAGAATATGTTCTGGGGTCAATTTGTTTGACTAAAGGTGGTACTCCAGCATGGCTGCAGTCAAATGACAAACAAATAAAAGAGAAACCAATGAATGGGACACACACATGCACACAGATTCACTCATATACAAACAAATATATTCACCTGACAGGATTCTTTCAGTTTCTGTCTACCAAATTCATTTACAAAGTTTTTGTTGGCCTGTAGTTATAATAGAAGACACTGGATCAAAGTGTCACAGGGGGACTGAACCTGACACCATGTGGTTGGGTTTGCACCTATGAAAAAAAAAAGTTTGAAAATATTAATGTCCTGTTTTATTTTTGTGCAACTGTAAAAATGAACTTTGCAAAAGTGCATAACAAAAAAAAATCGAAAGTTATTGCTAATAATGGTCTCAAATTTTGTCACAAGGCCAGCAATTTCGGGGGCGGGGGTTTAGTCGATTACTGGTACTTATTTTATTGATCTGAAAGGATAAAAGACAAAATCGATCCCTGTGGCATGTTACTGATTAAAACTGTACAAAGGTGATGTTAAACTCTCACAAATGATGCAAGGGAGACAACTTATATTGCAAGATGATAACTATATCTTCTGTTTGATATTAATTACCTAAATGATCATATCTGTCCTGCATCCGGAATTTCATGCAGTGACTATAGTGACTGATAAAGTTCGACTTATTCAAATCGTTCATGTTTTAGACCAAAGTGACCATTTTATTGGCGAGGCAAGAAAGACAAACACAATTTATAAAATTGATGTGAGTGTAAGTGATGTCAAGTGAAAAATGAACCACTATTTTAAAAGTGGTGAACATTGTCCTTCAGAGAACTGACATACGTGACTATAGCAGTGCTGCATCTTACATTGTTGGTAATTTTCTTTCTAAATTACATTGTTCACGCTGTCTCATTGAGAGAAAGGCCACTTTGTTCCTTCACCCAAATGGTGTGAATGAAATCTAAATTTGTTAGTCATTGCTGACATTACACAAAATTCTTACTACAATATTTTATACATATAGCCTTGTTTATCAGTAATTCCTTCATCACTGATTTGGGATAACATAGTATGCTCCAATTGTGAACTATGTTTTGCTTGTCATAGATTGATCTGTCATAACACAGGTTGGCAAGTTGTCAAAGGTTATACTTGTACTGCAAGAACCATACTCCAGAGACCATTCAGAATGCACAAACTTTTGCTTGTATTTAGATGACTGTTCTGCAAGGTTGTGTATCTTTCATAAAGATTTACATAATTGCACCCATCAACATGGGTACAAGTACATAGATGAAAGATACCTGCTCCTAACAAATGATACTAATAAGTGTATTCTACCTAGAAGAAAATGTAGAGATGATCAAAAATATGTGATAGTGGAAGTGGTTGGTGTCAAATGAATCTACCTACCAGTCATTCCATTTTGAAAGTGCATGGAATTGATTCATTTATCACTGATTTATTTATAACTGTATTTTAGGAACCAAAACCTCATAAAGAAGGAGCATAGAATGGGACTTTTTCATATATAATAGGTTTCATTTTTACAAATACAGACCCCCCTCCCCCACACTTGCTCTAGGAGCCACAAGGTGGGACGAAACCCAGAAGCATGTGCCTGTAAAGTGAGCTCCTTAACCACACATCCAGCCATGCCTATACACATGTACACACACACACACACACACACACACTCAGTTGATTTCTGTTCAGTTTCCGTGCACAAAATTTCATTCATAAACCATTAGTCAACCAGATTCTGATAATGAAAAAGTATTATTATTATTTTCAGTATTTTCTTTATCTTCTATTTCAGTTCTTTATTAGTATGCCTTGAGGTATTCTGTCAGTGGATTCACGACTACATTGATATGGCTAGTAACAATAAAGACAAGAAACCAGCATTTCTTAAAAACCACGAACCATTTTATTATTTATGCCAAGCTGTATTTTATGTATTTGTCTTCCGAGTTCGTGACATTCTCGATTCTGAAAAAGGTAAGAGTAATGAACTGCTTTTCTATTATATCTATTATTTCTATTACCACTTTATGTGTCATAGTATAATTATAAATGTATAATACAGACAAAGTAATATTTTGAATGCAGTATACTGTGAAAACAGCAGAAAAATTGGGTATTGTACCCTTATAAGATGTCAAAAGCTGCCAGCAGGCAGCCATGGGACTTGAGCCTGCACCCTTCAGATGCTGGCTGAGTACTCTACCATTAAACTGAACTGTCCACCGACAGCAATCTCCATCAAATTAAATTATAAATATAGCATTTTTGGAATGCAACAACATATGTAAACAAACTTTTTTTGTGTTTTGGGAAGCATTGAGCTTGTTTCATATTATACAGACAAAACCTTTTCTGTCTTATAAGGGTAAAATAACCAGTCTTTTTGCTGCTTTCACAGCCATACTACATTTGAAATATTACTTTCTTGTCTGTATAATACGAAACACATTTGGCACTGCCAAAAACAAAAAAGAAATTGTTCACGTATGTTGATTATGTGTTTAGTGTATGATATATATGTACATAAGTATGATATTATACATATATATCTATCTCTTTATCATCATTGACTATAATGCCAATTAGACATAGTGAATTTGTAAAGTGGTGATATTTAGGTAGAGGTTGGCTTGTGTGATTTGTGAAGTTTACTTCACAATTACTGGGTTTTGGGTTCAGTCCTCCTGGGTCAACCGAAGCTATGTGAGTGGATGTGGTAAGTGGAAACTGAAGGAAACTACAGTACATCCCCCTTCACATATATGTGATGTATGTGTGTGTCTGTGTGAGACTGACTGAAGATTTGGAATAAGAGATCCTTTATTTGAAAAACTGGTATGGGTTAGCAACATGAAGAAGACATTCATCTGTAAAACAGTACCTTAATATATTCCACCTAACCCATGCTAGCATGGTAAAATGGCTGTAAAACAAATGAAAGAATGATCATTGTCCTCATTTTACATGTTTTCCATGTTAGTAGAGATCAAGCAGGTCATTAAAGTTTGAGTTAGTTCTTAATCTGAATTACTGCTCTCCTAGACAGGTTAGAAAACCATTTCCCATTCCTCTGGTGCCTGGCTCATTAAGCAGAGCAGAGAAATATGTTCAAAAGATTGGTTAAGTTTTATATTTTTGTTTGATTTCATTTTATGCTTACAAAGTTAATCAGTGCCACAACAACATGACCCAGTCCTTGTGATGTGGTGGTTTATATGCCTGAGTGGCTGAGAACTATGTCAGCAGAATGCAAGTTCCTGGTAGGGCTGGCTGTGCTGGACAGGTCAAATATAGAGGGCAGATTAATAAGGATCACTCCTTCCCAGAGGTAAAAATGGGTTTGCATAGGGCAGTGGCCCTTAAACTTTCTTTGTAGCTCCTACTCTTTAAGTAGTTGTTATGTCTAGTACACACCTCAGTGGCAAATGAAGTATCATGACTAAATTAACTTAACAATGATGATAATTTATAAATTCTACTCTAAAAATGGATTGTATAAGCTTTTAACAGTGAAATGATAAAAAATTAATAAAGACAAAAGTTGTAAATTTACTTTATACATTATAAGTTAATGACTTCCTTGAGCCTAATGAGATCCCATTTTATTTTAATAACCATTATTAGTTTTTTTATCGTGTATTATATAATTACTACTATAGGTAAAATTTAGTATGTTAATTGTGTTACCTCACTGCCCCATAAAGTCTTAATGATCCCTTTGATATGTCCAGTGCCCCCTTGAGGGTAGCATTGCTCATGTTGAGAACTTCTGGTGTAGTGTCAGTAGGAAGTATGAGGAAGACCTAAAACCAGATTTAGCGATAAAATCAAAGAACTAGTGTCAGAGGTTTTGCAGAACTGCAGACTGGCACAGGAAGGAGGGCTATAGAAGCTTGCTTATTTGAGCTTTCCATCTGGAGATACACACACACTCACACAGGTTTCTTGCAGTTTCCATCTTCTAAGACAACTCACAGAGCTTTGATCTGCCCAAGGCTTTAGTAGAAGACACTTGCTGGGAACTGAATTCAGGACATGTGATTGGAAATCAAAGTTCCTAACTATACAATCACCCCAATTTATATAAAATAAATTGTTGTTTCTGTATTGTTTTTTATGATGTTTATCTTATTTTTCTATTACTGAAAGTCTTGCATGTGAAACAAAGAAGTGGTTTTGTGTGCTTATTTTTTTATATATTTTTGTCCCTGTTCTAATAATTTTGTTTTATTATCTTTCAGCCATTAGAAGAGCTCTTAGTTGGAATTTTCAACGTATCATCACCTGCTATTTAAATCCTTTGAAATTTTGTATGCCTCAGCTAGTGAACAAGTTTGCTTCAATAACTGAGTATGTAAACTTTTTTTTTTTTTATGTATAATCTTTTTTTTTATTGTAGAATGTTTCCATTTCTTTCCTTTGAGAAAAGCAAGCAAAATTGTTATTATAATTGTTTTTTTTTATTATAATTCATTATGCTTTGTTATCCATTTTGGTGAGGACAAACAATTCAAAAACTTAACTACACCTCATTATCATTGTTTTAACATCCACTTTTCCATGCTTGCATGAGTTGGACCCATCAATAGGAATGTTATCATTGGCTGAGCTTGCTTTGATACTCAACTAGATTGTTACAGAAATAAGAATTTGAATCATCTTTTCATGTCCATTATTCAGTACATACTGCAGTAATTTCTTCCCAGTCATCCAGAAGCATTGCTTTGAAATTGGACCCTGTCCATACCAGATTCTTAAATTCTCTCATTTTTTTTTTTTTTTCATTTCTCTCAGTATATAAACTGAGGTACAGAAAATTTTGTCACCCCAATTCTCCCAGAGTGAAAAACTTTTTAAAGCCCTAAATTTATTGCTGTTGTCCTTACTTCAAAAATGAATATTGGTTATTACAATTTCCCATGTCTCAGACAACCTACTAATGATGCATATCAAAAACAAAACAACTAGTAGTGTATTGAACGTATGCTATTGACTTTATATCATCATATAATTACCCCTTATAATACTTCTTACCATTTCCTTCTCCCTTCATCAATCACACAGGATTACATGTATGTTAGAGCAACACTCCACCTATCTCTCTCTTTTGCAAAGAAAGTTGTTATTCTTGATATCAGCAAAGCTCTTGGTTGCATCTAGCTATAGAACCTTCTGGTAGAACTATTTGCTGTTGCTCAACTCCTTGGTACTAGTCAGCTGGCTCAGAAGTTTTCTGACATTTGTGCTAAAGCATCAAGGGTTTTAACTCTTAACCTGCCTAATATACTAATGTCACTTCAAAATATACCCAACCCATAAAAGCACTGTATGTTCCTCCTCATTTTGTCCAGGCTTTATCCATATGCAGCCATGAGCTAAAGAGGGAATATATGATAGCTTGACCTGCTTGAAATAGTAATCAACACCCACACCCTATTTTTCTACCCAGGTTCTACACTCATATTCTTGTTACTTGTGAGTATACCCTACCACTACACCGTCTCTCTTCTGCTCTCTTTTCCACTTATGTTGTTTCCTACTCTCTCTCTCTTGCCTTTGATCACTCTCTCTCTCCTCTTGTTTTTCCTCTGACTAGGTAACTGTCTCCTTTACATCACACTTGTTTCTGGCCTCTTTCTTGTACATCTCTTTCACTCCCTGTCTCTTTTCTCTCTCTCTCTTACTGGGTAACCATGTACCTCCTCTATAGCAAGACATTTATTTCTGCCTAGCTATTTCTGTTTCACTCTAACCTTTCATCATCTGATGCCTCTCTGTTGTGGTCAGACACCTACTTCTGTCTATGTCACACTCTAACCTTTCATCCTCTGACACAAGTTTCCCTCCTCAAATGCCCTGTTCCTCTCATAATTCCTTGTCTTGTGAGTTACTTGGTTACCCTGCCAGTGCTGGTACCATGTTAAAAGGCTACACTTATGTGGTTGGTGTTTGAAACGGCATCCATCTATAAAAATCATGGTGAAGCTAATCTTGCCTGTGCTAGTGCCATGTAAAAAGTACCAAGTCCACTCTGTGGAGTGGTTGGTGTTAGGAAATCTTGCTGAAACAGACACAGTAGCTAGGGTAGTTTTTCTACCTGGCCAGCTCCTGTTAATCGTCCTACCCATGCATGCATGAAGGATGATGATGATGATGATCTTCCCCTTCCTTTCCATCTGAAGAAAAAGTTACATTGGCTAATGTAGTGCCTCATTTATAAAAAGACAAGATGGTCATGGCTTAGATGCCTTTTTTTGATCTGCTTGATCAGAGATAACTTAATGGCTAAACGGTATGGAAGCATAATGATTCCTGACATGTCTGCACATTCTTTTAAAAAGAATACTTTAAGCCTTTAGCATTCAGATTACCGAAGTATGATGCGATTAGTTATTTTTAGAATGGTATGGTGAGAGGCAGATGTGGCTAGTTTGAGCACAAGATGAGTAGAACATTTGGGCTGGATATGGCTGGTTTTAATGCTAAAGGGTTAAAAACTTTCTGCAATAAGGACCTAACTTAATCTTATTCAACTGCACCAAAGCTTGGCCATTGCGCATCTCAAATAAACAAACCCGTAACATTATTATACACTGATATATTTGGAGAAGTGCTCGTCATAGTCATTACTATTTTCAGAATTTTGAATCCTTCATTAAAACGTAGATTTCTCTCATTCTGTTATTCATACAAGGGATGTGATGTCACTAGATTGTTATGCTTCAGCTAGACTGTGTGTATACATATATATCATCATCATCATCGTTTAACGTCTGTTTTCCATGCTGGCATGGATTGGACAGTTTGACTGAGGTCTGGAGAACCAGATGGTTGCACCAGGCTCCAATCTGATCTGGCAATGTTTCTACAGCTGGATGCCCTTTCTAACGTCAACCACTCCGCTTTTTACGTGCCACCAGCACAGTAGCCAGTCAAGCGGGCCTGGCATCGATCATGTTTGATAGTGCATTTTACGTGCCACTGGCACTGCGACCAGTTAGGAGGTACTGGCATTGGCCTTGTTCGGATGGCGCTTTTTACATGCGACCTGCATGGGGGCCAGTCAGGCAGTCCTGGCATTGATCACGTTCGGATATTGCTTTTTACGTGCCACCAGAACAGGAGCCAGTCAGGGTGCACTGGCCACAGCTATGATTTGGTTTTTCTTGACTCAGCAGGTTTTCTCAAGCATATCATATTGCCTGATGTATCAGGGGTACTCTTAAATGGGCTGGCATTGCAACACTGGCATCAGCCATGGCTGCGATCTCACTTTAGTTGCCAGGTCTTCTCAGTCACGGCATCTTTCCACCAAAGGTCTTGGTCTTCTGTCATTTCCTCTGTGAGGCCCAATGTTCAAAAGTCATGCTTCACCACCTCATCCTATGTCTTCATGGGTCTACCTCTTCCACAGAGAGTGGCACTTCCTCACACAATTGTACTCATCCATACGTAACACATGACCATACCAGTGCAGTTGTCTCTCTTGCATACCAAATTTGAGGCTTCTTATGCTCAACTTTTCTCCCAGGGTGCTTACACTGTCGTGTATGCACGCTGACATTACACGTCCAGCAGATCATACTAGCTTCATTTCTTTGAAGCCTATGCATGTCCTCAGCAGTCATGGCTTTGTTTCACTGCTGTGTAGCATGGTAGTTCGCACACATGCATCATGCAGTCTACCCTTCATCCTGAGCAAGAGGGCCATAGTTGCTTGCAGAGGTAGGGTCTCCCTGAACTTTGTCCAGGCTATTCTTATTCTAGCAGCTACACTCAGAATTCCAGGAGCGTAGTTCCCTCTTCATTTCTGGTATCAACTCCATGGCCACCCCCATGTACACCATGGAAGATACCGGGTTGCTGTTTGACATGCCCATTAAAATCTTCAGTCACACAGATGAGATCATTGTCACTCATCTTTGAAGTAGCCTGCAGAAGAATATCATAAAAGTGATCCTTCTGTTCATGTGATAGTCCTGCTTGTGGGGTATAGGCAGAGATAATTATAGCTATACCATTCTGCAAGACTAACCTGAGTTTAAGTACTCTATCGCACACCCTCACTACCTCTATGACCTTATTTGCCCTCACTCCCTATTCATCACTATTACCTTCCCAGAAGAGTTTATACCTATGTGCAACATTATATATAATTATTTATATTTGTGATACACCATGCCTCTCTTTTGCTGGGCTCAAATCTCATTTGTGGACCTATGAAAAACTAAGCTCTACCAACTACTTCACCTATCTATCTTTGCATACTTGTCAATGCCGTGAGCTCTGCAAGTATGAGACCTCAAAATATATTTTAAGATCTACAAAAGTCAGAATTGCAGCTCTTGGTGGGCCAAAGCAGATATACAATTAATGTGGATGTCTTTTCAAAACGTCGTCTAAAAAGCCAAATCAGACGCAATGATAAATCTAAAGTGGTCAGCAAAAGAGACTAATAGAATGAGTACAAGGCTTAAAAAGAAAAAAAAAGGCCTCGAGGTTGATTTGGCTGCATTCAAATGTCTGGAACAAGTACAGGAAGATAAAAGAAGATAGACATTTAATTTATGGTTTAAAATCAGTAGTTGGCATTAAGCAGCTTTTCTTGATCTTGGAGGTAAAAAACAAAATAACCAGTGCTACAATTGGGATTAATTGACACTGATATTTGGAAAGTCATGTTAGTATATTTTTCAGTATATGCCATTGATAAAAGCTATAACACTAAAATTTCAATATCAGAATAAGTTAAATATGTAATTTTTTCAGTATAGGAGTGACTGTGTGGTAAGTAGCTTGCTTATGAACCACATAGTTCCGGGTTCAGTCCCACTGCGTGGCTCCTTGAGCAAGTGTCTTCTACTATAGCTTTGGGCCGACCAAAGTCTTGTGAGTGGATTTGGTAGACGGAAACTGAAAGAAGCCCGTCGCACACACACACACATATATATATATATATATATATATATATATATATATATATATATATATATATGTTTGTGTGTCTGTGCTTGTCCCCCTAACTTCGCTTGACAACCAATGCTGGTGTGTTTATGTCCCCGTAAAATTAGCGGTTCGGCAAAAGAGACCTATAGAATAAGTACTAGGCTTATAAAGGATAAGTCCTGGGGTTGATTTGCTTGACTAAAGGCGGTGCTCCAGCATGGCCACAGTCAAAATGACTGAAACGAGTAAAAGAGTGTTGTCAGTTGTTCCAGTAGATATAAAATATAAAAAAGGTGGCTGAAAATAAACTTCGTAGTTTAGAATGTTTAAATGATGATGAAGATGATGGGAATAGGCAGTTTATGTGCAACTCAACTTGATTTCGAGCCGGGTCGTCTGCTGCTGGAGAGGACCGATCAGGTAAAGGACCTGGGTATCTTGGTGGATTCCTCCTTTTCGCCTTCGGCCCAGTGCGTTCATGCTGCCAACAAAGCACGCGGAATTCTGTTCTTGATTCGACGGCCATTCGGAATGCTCACAGCAGCCATATTCCTACCACTCCATGTCACGCAGGTGAGACCCATATTGGAGTACGGGATTCAAGCCTCTTCTCCTTATCTCCTCAAAGACATACAGCATCTCGAAAGAGTCCAGAAGCTGGCTACCCGCATGGTTCATGGTCTCAAAAATTTGTCCTACGAAGAAAGGCTGAGGACGCTCGACCTTTATTCTCTTGAAAAACGCCGCCGCCGTGGTGATCTCATTCTCGCCCACAACATCATAAGCGGAAAGTGTAACCTCTCGAAAGAGCTGTTCTTCACTCCTGCTCCAGAGCGTCGGCTGCGGGGTCATTCCGAAAAGCTCTACCTGCGACGATTTCATCTCAATCGAAGGAGAGGAGCTTTCTCCGTCCGGGTTGCGCATCCGTGGAACAAGCTGCCAGACGAGATGGTGAAGATGCCGACGACCGCTTTGTTCAAAGTCTCCCTTGACCTCAAGTGGCCTGAACTCTTTACATGAACACCACCCTGTACTTAACTCTATGTCCCCCTACATGGCCTTGCTATTTGCTTTTGAGCCAAATTAACTAACTAACTAACTAATTCCATGTTTATATGAAGATGTGAACAGTGCATCACTACTTGTTTGGATGCCAAAGAAAGATGCTAAAATTAAGAATGTGTGCTGATTACAAAGTATATGTAAATAAGAATTCAAGCTATTTTCATCTTATTCCTGACTAGCAGTATCGCCCGGCGTTGCTCGGGTTTGTAAGGGAAATAACTATAAAGCATTTTTAGAGAGTTATAGCCAAAAAATAGCAAAAAAAATGGGGAAAGAATTATGGTAAAAATTTTTGAGAGTTAGAAAGGTCGAGTTGCGTCCCCTAGACAGCCTGTGGTTTGTGTTTCTGATTCTCGACCCCATGTCGAATTTATCGATTTTTTTCAGAACTGGGGTACTTTTCAAAATTTTCTCTGCGTTAGTTTTGAATTATGACATTGGGCTGTGTGTGTGTCAAGTTTCATCAGAATCGGTTGAAAGCCGTGGTCAGGGTGAGGGTACAACCTAACAGACACACAGAAACACACACAGACAAACTGCCGTTTATATATAGAGAGATTTTGAAACAATGTTCCCTGATACAGTTCTATATTTAAGAGATGAGGAATTATGTGCATTATTTACATTCAACGGATATCAAACAAGATTAGGACAAATATCTGTTGAATGTAAATAATGTAAATGTTCCCTGATATTTAAGGAGCAAGTTTTAGTGCCTCTCCATTCACACTTGTGAGGTGGGTGTAATAGTTGATAAGCAAATTTTCAGAACTGCTATCACTACCTTATGGAGAAAAGTATGTGTAAAAATTGATCAGAATTATAGGCGTAGGAGTGGCTGTGTGGTAAGTAGCTTGCTTACCAACCACATGGTTCCGGGTTCATTCCCACTGCATGGCACCTTGGGCAAGTGTCTTCTATTATAGCCTTGGGCTGACCAAAGCCTTGTGAGTGGATTTGGTAGATGGTAACTGAAAGAAGCCCGTCGTATATGTATATATATACATATATATATATGTATGTGTGTGTATATGCTTGTGTGTCTGTGTTTGTCCCCCCAACATCGCTTGACAACCGATGCTGGTGTGTCTACGTCCCCGTAACTTAGTGGTTCGGCAAAAGGGACCGATAGAATAAGTACTAGGCTTACAAAGAATAAATCCTGGGGTCGATTTGCTCGACTAAAGGTGGTGCTCCAGCATGGCTGCAGTCAAATGACTGAAACAAGTAAAAGAGTAGAAAAAGGCACAAAGTTGGCATGCAAAAATATCAAAAAAGTAGGATGTTTTTGAAGAAGGAAACAATCACCCAATTCCTTGCTTTTTGTTTCCGAAAGTCTGCCAATCAACTATTACCTCCCACCTCATGAGTGTAATAATTACTAATCCTTTAGTAAATATAAGTTTCACTGTTGATAATAGGCAAGGACTAATGTTTCTTTCCTCAGTTGATTTTCAAAAGGATTTTGGCAGATTGGTTCTGATTTGTTCTGTAAGAAATTGCATGCAGTATTTAGTCATTAGATTGTAGCTGGGCCTCAAAAGTTGCAGCCCCATTCTCCAACTTTGTATGGAGTTCATAATTAGACATCTGGGTAACTTACTCATCTTTGCACCCTCCCCATCTAAAAAACAAAAGAAAAATGAAAGAAAGTGTAGTCACTGCTTGCCTTAAAAGTATCCAATATATTGATTACTCCAAATGAATGCATTAATCAGGCATCTTCCAAAGATTTTCTAGGAATGACTATTTCAAATGATGGGATCAAGCCACCATATAGTCTAATAGACAAGATCTGTCCAGCCATCTTCTCCAATCACTCTTCCTGAGAGGTTTGTTGGAGTAGAAGCCTCAGGCACCTCTTTTATTGGGTTCTATTAGAATCGACTGTTAGACTTTCTGGCTGGAGTTTTGAGCAGGACAAAGTGAGACTATGGATATTATCCAACCATCCTGTTCTTGGCCTACCCTCAAGTTTTGTGCTGGTCGGCTCAACTTGAAGAATCTGTTTTGTGTTTCTTTCCTGCAACATTCTAATCATGCATATGTAGTACATGGGCTGTGATCTCTCAATGCGGAGAAGTAGCAATTTGACCTGGAGAGACTCCCTGATCTCCAAGCTGTGCATCCTGTCAAGTAATGTTACTTCAGAGATCTTTTGGAGGAACTCCTGTTTTGGCCAGAAAGAATGAGTACTAATGGATGAATTGAAACAATTACTTGAAAGAGAAAAATTTTAGATATTTGAAGGCTGGCAAACTATTGTTACCAACAGTTTATTCCAAAATTTTCGGACGTTGAGCATCTTCTTGCAGTTTAAATGATTGTTTTTTCTTGGGTTTACATACAAATAGGTACATGCATGGCTGTGTGGTAAGAAGCTTGCTTCCCAGCCACATGGTTCTGGGTTCAGTCCTATTACGTGGCACCTTGGGTAAGTGTCTTCTACTATAGCTTCAGGCTGACCAAGGCTTTGTTAGTGAATTTGGTAGATGGAAACTGAAAGAAACATGTCATTATATATATATATGTATGTATGTATGTATGTATATGTATGTATAAAGCATGTTTCTTTGTATATACCTGTGTGTGAGTCTTTCTTTCTGTGTTTGCCCCCCCTTCTCTAAAAATCACTGCTTGACAATCTGTGTTTATGTCCCCGTAACTTAGCAGTTTGGCAAGAGGCTGACAGGATAAGTACTAGGCTTTAAAAAAAGTCCTGGGGTTGATTTGTTTTGACTAAAATCCTTCAAGGTGGTGCTCCAGCATGGCTACAATCAATTGACAAACAAGTAAAAGGATAAAAGAATAAATATTTGGAAATGTGTTGATCATAGTCTCACAGTCACTTTTATTAATTTCCAGTAGGAGCTTGGAGAACAAGGGAATACCTGTTTTCCATTTTCTCTAAATTTGACTTCCCAACTAGAGTAGTACCAGACAGTGGATGAGAAGTCATTAAAATACTGGTTAAACATAATTGTAAGATAATTGGAAGTCTTACTCAAAATTCAAACTCTAATGGCGCAGTAGATAGAGCTGTGCTAACAATCAAATCTGCATTAAAAGGTTACAGTTATTAATTGGAAAGTTTGATGATTATTTACTTAAGATTTTGTTCAACCAACTTATTAATGCCTCAATTGCATGCAAGTTACGAGATGAGAAATTACTTGGCAGACGGTTAAGAGTAGCAGTAATTTGTTTTCACTAGATTGGACAAATGGTTCATTATAAGAACAATATAATGAAATTTCTTACAGATACACATTATCTGATATGTGCTGGCAGAAACACAGCCTGGATTAAACGAGATGAAAGGACTCAGATAGTGTCAGTTAAACAAATAGCTCTTAAATATCGTTCCCCAAGCACGTTTGCTAATCACGATAATGTTATCATTAGGCCAACATCACCAGCTTTTTTTATCTCCTGCAGAGCTACTGAATGATAATGTGATCTCCAATAATGTATCTAGCAAGTCATCATCATCAAATTCTCTACCTTCTATTCTAATATTCAACCTACAACACCCCACCACAGCAAACACTACTAAATCATTACTAATCCTTGCGTCAATATAGGAGTTCCATACTCACAAAGGGAATTTGAAGGCCACAAAGGTATAATGACTTGCAAGATGTTTGTTTCGTAGTTGGAATAATATATGTATAGTCCAACCCATGCCAGCATGGAAAGCAGATGTTAAAAGACAATGATATTCTAGATAGTTGGTTGTTTTGTTTCGTAGTTTATTAAGTTCTGCACACTATAGCTATCTACCCTAGCTGTGGTCGAGCTGGCAGAAGCGTTAGCACTCTGTGTGAAATGCTTAGCGGTATTTCGTCTGCCACTACGTTCTGAGTTCAAATTCCGCCGAGGTTGACTTTGCCTTTCATCCTTTCGGGGTCGATTAAATAAGTACCAGTTACACATTGGGGTCGATATAATCGACTTAATCCGTTTGTCTGTCCTTGTTTGTCCTCTCTGTATTTAGCCCCTTGTGGGTAGTAAAGAAATAGGTATCATTGTTATGTTAATGTTTTGGCATTGTATGCTTGCACTTAGCCAAGGTTATTTAAGGTGTCTGTTAGTTTGGGAACTTATTGACTTAATCCTTTCATATTTAAACTTGTCATATCCACATACAATATTCTAAAAGTAAACAATCATACCATTTAAATCTTAAAGCTATGAGATAATGTATAATTAACACAGCAGTATGAATAAATAAGTAATTACATTTGACAGTGTAATCTGAATTCTATAGGGTTCAAGTGGCCTTAAGTAATTATTGTAAAAAGAAGTTGCTCTCACCCCAAACTCCTTACATCATTACTCTTACTCAGCACTTCCTGTCTCTTGGATCTAACTTAGCAATTTCTGCCTTTTAGTACCTAACTGAAACCAGGCATAACATCATCCATTTCAAGATAGGTTAGTTGATATATTACAAATGGTATTTGACTGTAAAAATCTTTTCTCTTGTAAAAATAGTTGATGTGAAATATGTGTATTTGTGGAACAACCCTGTTGAACCCAATGCAAAAAAAAGAAACATGAGGAAAAACAGCTATGATAGCACATGATGAATGAACACATAAAATTAAAAAAAACAGTTTCAGAGATGATAAAGAATGGACAAAGATTTATTATTCAAAACACAAGAGATTTAACTGTTGGTTTTTGCTAGTGTTGTCTCTCTCTAGTTTTATACTCACTTAGTCTTATTTACCAAGAGCTCCACATCTTGTCAGTTTATTATTTATTGGAACATTTTGGCTGCTTATCTTTCTTTTCTTTTTTCGTTACTTTATTTTCTTTCTTTGTTTTTTTTATTAAGAAAAATTTCTTTTTTAAATTCTGATATAAAATGGCGTTTTGTAGACTGTTTCTGATCTCTCTGTCTGTGTGTGCATGTGTGTTTTATCTTCGAAAATTATAATAAATTTTTGGTTGTTATGTCTTCCCCTGTTCTACCAAATACTTATTTTTCTTTCCTTAGAACTTTTTTATCTTGCTTAAGGGGTGCAGTGATAAGAATGAAGCAGCATAGGCTTTTTGTTGTTATTGGTTTGTTGTCATGAGTACATACTATCAGTTAAAAAAAAAAAAAACAACTCCCAAAGCCTTTGCTAGTTATTCTTGGATTCAGATAACATGAGTTTGTTGAGTAGAAAACATTGACTTCATATTACTTATAATCTGTTGTGATTCTGCTATAAATCATAAGAGAAAAGACAAAATAGAATTTAAGAAAATGATTACTTGTTGCTCATAGATTCCGTTCCATCCTTTTAGATGTTTTGTGCCACATACAGCTGAGATAGAAATTCTTATTTTATTGATGTCTATGGCATTATGTTGGTGGTTGTTTAACCCGGGTCAGCCTTGACTCAGCAAACATTTGAGCAAAATATTCCAACCATTACCATATCTTTTTTTTTCTGTTTTTTTTTCTTTTTTTTTCTTTCTGTTTTTTCAATGTATCTGAGATTGTTATCCACATTGTGTTCAACCTTATTTAACCTTTTGTTACCATATTTCTGTTGAAAAACACTACCTTTGTTGAAATCGTCATCGTTTAACGTCCGCTTTCCATGCTGGCATGGGTTGGACGGTTCAACTGGGGTCTGGGAAGCCGGGAGGCTGCACCAGGCTCAGTCTGATCTAGCAGTGTTTCTACAGCTGGGTGCCCTTCCTAACGCCAACCACTCCGTAAGTGTAGTGGGTGCTTTTTACGTGCCAAGCGAGGCTGGCAACAGCCATGATCGGATGGTGTTTTTTACGTGCCACCGGCACGGAGGCCAGTCAGGGCAGTGCTGGCAACGGCCACATTCAGATGGTTCTCTTACATGCCACCGGCACTGGTATCACAATTACAATTTCCATTGATTTTGATCGATTTTGATTTCACTTGCCTCAGCAGGTCTTCACAAGTAATATTCGAAATAGATTCTGAATATCATGAAGTCACAGGTTTGGTTTTGTGTGGCAAGAAGTTTGCTTCTCAACCACATGGTTTTGAATTTAGTCCTGCAATATGGCACCTTCGGCAAAATATCTTCTATATAGCCTTGGGTCAACTAAAAGACAGTAAATTTGAAAGAAACCCATCATATCTGTGTGTGTGTTAGTTACTGTCTCTTTGACTTGACACTGCATGGTAGTTATAAGCAAGTGTCACCATCATAGAAGCAGTGTTCTTCATTTCCAGTCTTCCATGAAAACTTGTCTGATTGTGGGGAAATATATCTCATACTTTGAAACCGGTGAGGGTTGGTAACAGGAAGGGCATCAGGCTATGGAAAATCTATCTCAACAAATTCTATCTGATCCATATGAGCATGGAAAAGTGGACATTAAAATGATGATGAAAGGATTTAGTAAAACTTTGATGTCATTAATTGGATGTTTGAAACATAAATTAACATGAAATTTTGATTTGAATGGTTTTAGTTTTGATCACTTTTAAGATAAATGTTTGTATTATTAAGATAAAACAAGGGTAGTAAAAGCAGATTGATATCAAAAGGGGTAAGATGGTAGGGCTTAACTTGGTTGCTATTTCTAGCAAAGCAACAGCCACATAAGAGCATTTCAGGAGTTTTGTTCAGGAGTGGATTGCTCACTTAGTACCCATTCTTTTTTTTTTCTATTTTTATGGCATAGTTTAGGAAGGGCAGTTGCACATGACTTATTGCAGGGCTTCCAAGATTGAGGAAATCTCTAAGGTTTATGCTTACCATGAACATCTGAGATAAAAAAAAAAAAAAAAAAAGTGGGCTGCATGGAGAGTATTTCAGAAGGTTAGTGTTTGGGGGAAGAAGGATGGGGAGAAGAGATTAATATTGTGCTTGCTGAATGAGACACAGTCAGGCTAACTTTAACCCTTCGTTACCAACCCGGCTGAAACTGGCTCTGGCTCTGAGTACAAATGTCTTGTTTCCATAAGTTTAAAATTAAAACCTTCCACCAAACCTTAGTCACAATTTATGTTCCTAACACTAGCTTAATGATAACCAAGTTATTTTACTAAATTCTTTGTAATATTTAAAGTAATTGAAAGAAACAGCATTTCAAAATTAAAACAGTAACGGAAGGGTTAACAAGACACTTATTGACTTTACAGTAATGCTACTGTTTTCTTCAAGAAATCTACCATGATGCTATGTAATTTACCCTGAGCTAGATGGACTTATCTGTAGACACAATATGGTGCCAGTGATATATGTACTGCCAAACCCATATAACTAATTATTTGACTGCATTTCTATCAGCTAGCCAATCTGTACACCTCTCAGCCCATATACAGATACATTTTGATAAAAAAAAAATCCTATATCGATTCAAATATATAATTAATATCTTAAAGAGTGAAATATATCTAAATGTTGTTTGAAATGAGTTGCTGAGATTACAAGTTTTCAGACAATCTTTTAAGACAGACATAGCCAATCCCTTTTGACAAGTGGGTTGCACAAGGCATTGTTCATCCTCATGCAGGCCATACTACTTAAATAATTCAAGGTGATTTTTCATTGACCTTTCAGAAAGTCCCACATGCTACAGTTTACCTGTGGCTGTCCTAAGAGAAGACTCTTTTCCTGATATTTATTTCAATGCTACATTTCAGTTGGTTTGATCTAGGATTGTATATAAAGTGTCTTAGTCCTGGATGTATTCATAGGACTAGACTAGATTGAAACTAAAAATTATTATTTCTAAATATAAAAAGTAATAATATTCTTGTTCATTTGGCTAGTAATTATACTTAACTAGCAGTATTGCTCGGGTTTGTAAGGGAAATAACTATATAAGCATTTTTAGAGAGTTACTTCCCTTGTATAACCCGAGCAAAAATCATTAAAAATGCGGAAAAATGATGGTAAATTTTTTTTAAATCGTAGACTCATCGTAGACACGCGCTAATACCCAGAAGGGCTCGATATGAATGACGACTATAAGATACCTGCTTTTGGTTAAGCTGCACCGCAAAATGTGGGAGTAGTTAGGAATCTAAATCGGAGGAGACAGAGTCTCACACACACAACTTCAATTTTATATATAAAGATATAGGTGCTGGCATGGCCATATGTTGAAGAAGTTTACTTCATAACCACATAGATCCAGGTTCAATCTTACTGTGTGGTACTTTGTACAAGTGTCTATCGTTCTATCATAGATATGATTTGTCTCATGCCTTTTAAGTGATATGAGGTAGCTGGAAACCTGATGGATGAAGTGTAGCTGTTGATGGAGGGCAGTCTTAATGTGTTGCCTTGTTTAAAACCACACATTTTTGTTGCGTACTTTTAGTGGAGCTCACTCTATTGCAAAAATCATTCAAATCTCTTTGTGGAAAACGTGATATCCTGGTGAGCAACCTGATGCAGCAACTGTGCTTTGTTTTCTTCCTCCCTTTCCCCCCATGTATCTCCTGCAAACGGTCATAAGGCACTGTCCTTTCAAGTCTGACTTAGATTTTTAGCATATTTTGAAAGCTCTACACATATGGAAATTAATATTTATGGTGGTGGGTAAAATATGTATATACTCTTTTACTCTTTTCAGTCATTTGACTGGGGCCATGCTAGAGCACCACCTTTAGTCGAGCAAATCGACCCCGGGACTTATTCTTTGTAAGCCCAGTACTTATTCTAGCTGAACCGCTAAGTGACGGGGACGTAAACACGCCAGCATCAGTACTCAAACAATGCTAGAGGGACAAATACAGACACACAAACATACACACACACACACACACACACACACATGTATATATATATATATATATATATATAACAGGCTTCTTTCAGTTTCCATCTACCAAATCCACTCACAAGGCATTGGTCGGCCCGGGGCTATAGCAGAAGACACTTGCCCAAGATGCCACGCAGTGGGACTAAACCCGGAACTATGTGGTTGGTAAACAAGCTACTTACCACACAGCCACTCCTGTGCCTATGTATATATGTATATATATATTTTTTTGCTAAATAATTATAGCAATAAAAGTTTATTTCTTTATTCCACATTTTAAATGTTTACTTGAGCAGATGTCAAAAGTTTAAATTTAGATATTTTAGCTGAATTTTTAATTCTTCATTTAGTTGTTTTATTTAATATATTATTTAAGGCTACAACCTCCCACTGGCAATAAAGTCTTATTCATCTGTGTAGAATGGTGCTGACATTAAAGAACTTCTAGATTCTTCTTCGTAAAAGAACACTTTGTACAGGTTGGAATTTTATCGAGCTGACTGCATTTCTTGCTATAATTCTCTGCTGTAGTGTCTGCTAGTTTTCAGTGTTTGGGAACGGTGTCAAGGTTATTTATTTTCTTGTCTAGGTGCCAAAATTGCTAAATATTAATTCTCTATTATCTCAGATAGATGTAAGTTTTTCATGTTATATGTCTATTTCTATTGATATTGTCTGTGGAATATTATTAGCTTACTTCTTTTCTTGTTAATTACGTTTATTTATTTTATCTCAATTTATACAATTAGTTTCAGTTGGCTGAAGAAGCTGGTTAACTCTTATCACTCACAATGTTTTCATATTCTTACCATGAAAAAAATAAAACTTGGATAAAAGAAAAAATTCTTTTTATCCTCTTAGAAGGCCAGATTGCAATATGAAGGAATTCAGAATGAAAAAAAAAACCAAAAAAACCAACAAAAAGTAAAATTTAGGGAGGATTAACAGATGTTATTGTTAGGAATGTAGTACAAGTGAATACCATGTCTTAGCCTTTTGTGATGTAGCAGTGTTAATGAAATAAAAATATTATGCATGCATGAGTATGCACACACATAATACACATTGATATAAAGAATTTAATTTAAGTTAGAGACCTTTCAAGATTACAATTTACTGCAATTTTATCTTATGAATTATCAAAATTGCATAATAGGAGGTGCATTTGAAGAGAAGGAAAACTAAAATAATTTTTTTTTGTATACCACAAAATGTGTCAGCTCAGTATATAAAGGATGAGATAGCATATAAGATAAAAATAGAAGTCCTTTCCTTGCATTGCTGTTTCAACCTCATCAATGCTATGTCTTCTCTTCTCCTGCTCTGTTTCAGACTGATCAATTAATCAAACAGTTGAATTAATTGGTTCAATGATTAACAAACTGAATAATAATCCTTTCTGCTATAGGTACAAGGGGCTAAGGGGCTGGTTGATTATGATTCTGGTGCTCAGCTGGTATTTATTTTATCGACCCTGAAAGTTGACCTTGGAAAATTGAACTTAGAAAGATGGAACAAAATACTGCTAAGCAATATGTCTGGTGTGCTAATGATTCTGCCTGTTCATTGCCATAACCGACTGACTAATAATAAAAGAAGCGAAATAGAGCCTGTGTGTGTGTGTGTGTTTTTATTAGCATAATGACCCTCCCAAGACACAGTAAAAAAATTATGCAGTAAGAGAAAATTTTAGATTAGAATTCTGGATGTCTTATGCTAAGAAATGGGTGTATTTTGTGCATTTGGCTTTGCACTACATTGTTTCATTTTTCTTAATAAAT
This sequence comes from Octopus sinensis, assembly GCF_006345805.1. Taxonomy (NCBI): domain Eukaryota; kingdom Metazoa; phylum Mollusca; class Cephalopoda; order Octopoda; family Octopodidae; genus Octopus; species Octopus sinensis. The sequence continues at coordinate 39,324,593 of NC_043002.1, read as the reverse complement.
ATCTGTAGTAAAGCAAATGTTGGGTTTCATAACGGTTTGGATTTATTTATAAGTCATGTAGGTTTGAAACTGTCACAATGAATGTGCTTGATGTTTTGATAAGGTTTTTTTTTTTTTTTATTAAAAATTGTCTTGAAGATTTGAAGTCATGTTAAAAACAAATACTTTAAGAATTTAATTTCTTGAGAGGGTTTAAAGTGTTGCTCAGTAATATGATACAGGCATTTTTAAAAACTTAAACAAAATGGTATATTGTATTAAATATTAGGCAAAATGAAATAATGTAAAGCATGGCATAAGAATTAAAAATCAAAAACTATCAGGTTTGACTGTGTGGTTAACAAACTTGCTTTGCAACTATGTGGTTTCCAGTTCAGTCCCACTGTTTGGCACCTTGGTCAAGTGTCTTCTATATCCTTGTATTGTGAGTGAATTTGGTGAAACTGGAAATCTCATGTATATGTGTGTGCGTTTGTGGTTACTTCCCCATCCTACAGCAAATGTTGCTTTATTTATGTCCCCATAATGAAGCAGTTAGGTAAAAAGGGATATAATAAGTACCAGACTTCTACAGAAATAAGTACTGGGAAAATTTGACAGCTAAACCTGTGAAGGGGGTTTCAATGCATAGCCACAGTCCATTAGCCTAAATGAGTTACAGACAAAAGATATGTGATGAATGTTAACACAGTACATGATGAGAGTATCTTCAATTTCGGTTTAGTTCATTCATCTGTTTTTATTTACATTTTGATAGTATATTGTTGTTTGACTATAACTATATGGTTTAAATAAATTTTAAAGAAGTGGATAATATATTTTTAAGCTTTATTGGAATAAATAATATAAGTTGGCTAAAGAAAAAAAATAATGCTGTCATACAAGGAAAGTATGAAATAAATATATTTTGCTTTAACAATTAAAAAAAATGCCTGACAAACTATTTTGTTAGTTTCTTGGTTACATGTCAATAGAATAAATATTCACAACAAAAGCAACTGAAGAACAACAAAAACATTGTGTTGATTTTGAAATAAAATATTTAAGTTTTTGTAAATATGAAGAAAACAATTGTTTTTGGACTTGTAAATGAAATATTTACATGTAAAATTTCATCTTTGGTAAGATGCCCATGCTACCATGGAAGTTGGGCATTAAACAATGATGATGATGATAAGAAGTAAAAGTATTTTAACTCTTTCAGTATATGAGGATATTTGATTAATTTCGAGAACAAGCTTAATGAATTAATCCTTTTTTTTTTGTTTTTTGTTGCCATATTGATTGTTCTTGGCTTGTGTAAGAGCTGTGTAACTAATATGAAAATGAATATGATTATCATCATCAGTATTTAACGTTTACCAAATCCACTCACATGAATTTGGTGAAAATATCAATATTCACTTACATTTGCATGTACATATACATACGTACATGCATACACATATGCTTGGAAACTGGTTATGGTTGGTGAGAGGAAGGCCCACCGGCCATAGAAAATCTGCCATGACAAAAACTCTGCTGAACCCATGCAGGCAGGGAAAAGTGAATGTTAAATGATGAGGATTATGACTATAATGTTGATGCTGTCCAAGTTGTAGCATGGAAAGGAATCAATGAATGGTATTTTTCTTTATCTTTTCAGACTCTACCAGTTGGCAATGTGTGACACTATTATTGAGAAAAACCGACGTGAAATTCTCAAAGAAGAATCATTTCAGATTGCTTATGTGGACAGAGATTGTATTCTAAACTCTTTCTTTCCTTTTGATCCGTATTTATTATCAAGGTAAGCTTTATTGTTTTTGTTGTTTGGAAGGAACTTTTACAAAACAGAATCAGGAGTCTTTGAACTTGTACAATAGATTATTCTCTCCCTCAAGCCATGTTAACCACTCATTGCATTCCTCTCCCCTCACTCTCCTTTCATTTTCTCATGAACTTCTCTTAAGCTTTGAATATATATAAAAATATTTTGTGTGGCATAGGTACATGAGTGGCTGTATGATAAGAAGCATGCTTCCCAACCACATGGTTCTGGGTTCAGTCCCACTGCATGGCATTTGGGCAAGTGTCTTCTACTGTAGTCTCAGACCAACCAAAGCCTTGAGTGGATTTGGTAGATGGAAACTGAAAGAAGCTTGTCATATATATGTGTGTGTGTATGTATATATATATGTGTGTGTATGTATATATATATGTGTGTGTATGTATATATATATGTGTGTGTGTGTGTGTATGTATATGTGTGTGTGTGTATATGTATATATATATATATGTGTATCTTTGTGTTTGCTTGTCCCTCCCACTACTGCTTGACAACCAGTGTTGGTGTGTTTATGTTCCTGTAACTTAGCAGTTGAGCAAAAGAGATGAATAGAATAAGTACTAGGATTACAAACAATAAGTCCTGGGGTTGATTTGTTTGACTAAAAACAAAAAAACAGGAAACTCCTGGTGCTCCATGGGTGCAGTCAAATGATTGAAACAAGTAAAAGTATTAATATTGTCTTGTGGGGTTTCCATCTCCTCTGCCTCTGTTGTGGGCGAGAATGTTGAAGTTGTTGACTGCTTCACACATTTCAGCAGTATGATCCATAGCAGCATTAGCTGTGAATCTGAACACCCATCCGCTTCTCACATTAAACACTTGCTCTGAACTTAGTACCTCTTATCTTCTACATATTCTCCCTCTCCTTCAGATTACTAGAATATATTCCACATTTCATTAGCTATTTCTCAGTTGTGATCAGATTATATTAGGATCAAAACGGAATCAACTCTTTATAATATGTAATGCTCTCTGCTTCCTGAAGTTTTATGTTCTTGATTCTATATTTGTAAGCCTTACCCATAGCCGCTGGTACCGAAACCCTTTAGCTTTTAAACCGGCCAAATCCAGCTCAAATATTCTACACGTTTTACACTCAAATTGGCCATATCTAACCTCTCACACCTAACCTACGCTAATATTTTAAAAATAATCAAATCCTCGAAACCTCAAAGCTATAAGATAATGCAAGATTAATTCAAAACTACTTGAATAAAGCAGTATTACATTTGACAGAGTAATCTGAACACTCAAGGGCTTATATACCTCTGTTCTGGGCCAACCTTTACATATGTGAGAGAAAATGAATGTTAAATCTTTGAAAATTGTATTGTTTCACCCTCAATCTTTTTCTTTTCTATTTGTTTTGTGAATATAGGTCTAGTCTTTTTATCCAACCAATATACAGAGAATATGACACAACAGTTCCTAACAATCAAACTACATATCTAAAGGTTTGTACACTACTTTATTATTTTTGTTCATGAAATTTAGTTTCATTGTTTTTTTATTTTATTAAGAGTTAATGAAAAAAAAACCCAGCTGTTAGAAGAATTTTGCCTTAAAATCAAATCTATTTCGATTTTCACTGAAAAAAAGATTTTTTTGTTTTTGAAATTTTAAACTGCCTGTTTCAGACTGCTGTTATATTGTAGGGAAGACATATAGCTCTGTGGTTAGGGTATTTGGCTTACAATCATATGGTTGTGAGTTCAATTCTGGCAACAAGTGTCCTTGAGCAAGACACTTTATTTCATGCTTATCCAGTTCATTCAGCTGGCAAACATGAGTAGTACTTGTATTTAAAAGGCCAGCCTTGTCGCACTCTGTGCCACACAATCTCCCTGAGAACTATGTTAAGGGTACACATGTCTCTGGAGTGCTCAGCCACTTGCACGTTAATTTCATGAGCAGGCTGTTCCATTGATCAGATCGGCTGGCACCCTCATTGTTGTAACCGATGGAAGGCCAGTTATACTCTAGTAGTGACCATGGAGAGAGATTAAATCCAATATCTTTTGAAAAATCTGAAGGTGAATGTTCAGTTCAAAAAGAAATTCAACAAACTATAAGACGAAAGTGATAAAAAATGGTTTGATATTGACAGAGAATAAAAATCTAAAATATAGCCAATGGACAGTAGCAGGAGGAAGGCATCTGTGAAATATATCCTTTCAAATACTTGGGAAGCTTCCTAGAGATTGTTGATAGCTTTCATTACAGCAGAGGTAAGCATTCTGAATGTGTAGCTGCCAGAATAAGGAGATGGGTAGGGAAAGCTCTTACTTCTGTTGAAAATAAGTAAATTCTGTGTCTGAGTAAAGGACAGGTCGTCTGATGCTTGTATATGAAGTGTGTTATTGTATGACAGTGAAACATGGCAACTAAATGTAGAGGGTTTTTTTTTGCTGTTTGTCTTTAGTCTTGAGGCAAGTCAGTGCCTATGACTAGTTAAAGGGCCCCCAGGACTGGTGGGAGGGAGGAAAAGTATCTTCAAATTGGGAACCTGGCTGGGACTCTGTTAAAGGTGTCAGGAAGTTTTGTTAAACTGGATGACAGGTTAAGTTTACCACCAAAGTAGACACTGTGGGATTTGAACTAAAAACACAAGGAGTTTGAACAAATATTGCAAGGCTTCTAATCCAATGTTCTTACAGTTTTGCCAATTTACCATCTTGGATTGCTAATTTCCTAACAACACCTGAAATGATGATGGGCAAATTTGACAAAGGCAGGGTTTGAACTCGAGAGTGCAGAGAGGTTCAGAAATAACAAACATTTCCAAGTCTTCTGTCTGCTGCTTTAATGAATGTCAATTCCTTACCAAGGCTGGAAAGAACTGAAGCAAGCATGCACCACTGGTTGTGCAATGTTAGTGTCTATGAATGATGGAAAACAAAGGATGAAAGTGAAAATTGGCTTTAACAGTGACACAATGTGCAATGCAAAAGAAATAGATGGTTGTGTTGGAACAGTCATGAAGCCTAGGACAAATAATGTACCAAGCAATCCAAGTGGAAGAATTCTTTTATTCTTTTACTTGTTTCAGTTATTTGACTGTGGCTATGCTGGAGCATCACCTTAAAGGGGTTTTTCAGTTGAAGAAATCAACCCCATGGTTTGTTCTTTATAATCCTTAGTGCTTATTCTATTGATCTCTTTTGTTGAACCTCTAAGTTACAGACATAAACACACCAACATCGTTTGTCAAGCGATGGTAAGGACACACACACAAATATATACAAGCTTTCAGTTTCTGTCTACCAAATCTATCCACAAGGCTTTGGTCGACCTAAGGTTGTAATAGAAAACACTTGCATTATTTTCAACATCTGTGAACTTATGAGAGTTTAAAACTAAACAAAACAAGTTATAGAAAATAAATAATAATAAAAAGAATTTTTTTCCCTCTTTTTTTCATTTTATTTCTTCCTAATATTTAGACATCAAAATAATTTTATCAGATTACCTGCTGTCAGAAGAATATTTTTATGTGTAGCTGGAGAGGCTAATAAAAATATGACATTTCAGAATATTTTAATTTATGATTCTGAACAGTTTTAGTACTTTGACCCACTTTGCTAAATGCTGCAGATGATTACTAGCAACAAGATATTGGAAAAGACATTGGAAGTGAATAATGGATATCTCCATCATTAAGAGTACAATCACTCTTAATATATAGCTCAATGAGGAGCAAGATTTGTTGGTGGAACAACTTGAAATTGACTTGAGTGAGAGAGTCCGGCTGTGTGGTAAGAAGTTAGCTTCCCAATGATACAGTTTGGGGTTCAGTCTCACTGTGCGGCACCTTGGGGAAATGTCTTCTACTATAGCCTCAGGCTGACTAATATCTTGTGAATGGATTTGGTAGATAGAAACTGAAAGAAGCCTTATATATATATATATATATATATATAAAGAATAAAAGTTTTGAATGGTACAACAATGCACTATAATACAGACAATGGGCTATATACCTGTTGTAATTTAGTCATCCATAGTCTGATATGATATTTCAGAATAATATTCCTTCTTCAGACATTCTTAGATGGAGGCAGCAGCGACTCCATTTAAGAATATCTGAAGAAGGAATATTATCCCGAAATATCATATCAGACTATGGATGACTAAATTACAACAGGTATATAGCCCATTGTCTGTATTATAGTGCATTGTTGTACCATTCAAAACATTTTATTCTTTACAAACAATACACAGTGCTTCAAGCGAACTACAATACTCTCCTATATATATATATATATATATATATATATATATATATATATATATATAGAGGAGCACTCCGTCGGTTGCGACAACGAGGGTCCTAGCTGATATGATCAACGGAACAGCTTGCTTGTGAAATTAATGTGCAAGTGGCTGAGCACTCCACAAACACGTGTACCCTTAACGTAGTTCTCGGGTAGATTCAGCATGACACGGAGTGTGACAGGTCTGGCCCTTTGAAATACAGGTACTACTCATTTTTGCCAGCTGAGTGAACTGGAGCAACGTGAAATAAAGTGTATCTTGCTCAAGGACACAACATACCGCCAGGAATTGAACTCACGGCCTTACGATCATGAGCCAAATGCCTCTAACCACTTAGCCACGTGCCTTCACAATATATATATATCACCCTTCAATCATTGGGTGATATACTGTACTTGTTAAGACCTGTTGAACCGAGTGAAATAGTAGTCATGGCCGAAGCCAGTGCTATCTGACAGGCACCTAAGTCGGTGGCACTTAAAAAGCACCATTCAAGCATTGGACCTCATGGAGGCAGTGACAGGTGACCAAGACCCTTGGCGATATATCGTGCTTGTGTTGACCTGTCAAGCCAAGTGAGACTATAGTCGTGGCTGATGCTGGTGTCAAGTCAATACCACCCATGCCATTGGCACATAAAAATCTCCCTCTACACTCTCAGAGTGGTTGGTGTTAGGCAGGGTATCCAGCCGTAGAAACCTTGCCAAATCAGACTGGAACCTGGTGCAGCAGCCCCCCCCCCCCCCTGCTCACCAATCTTCATCCAAACCGTTCAACCCATGTCAGCATGGAAAGTGGTTGTCAAACGATGATTTTATATATATATAATGGACTTTCCCATTGGTTTTGGCATATGAAGATCCGACAACCTCCACTCTCTTTCCTGAATGTGACATTTGAATCTTGCCAACAATTTGCAAAGAAGCCCACAGACGTTGCAAATATGAGGATTATGGGTCAGTGCAGACAGTATATTTGTAACGACTTTTCTACTCTGCCATGCACCCCTAAGCCTGTTAATGCTGGTTGGAACAAAGTCTCTTATACCATTTTGTTTGCTCCAAGGCTGTTTGCTCAAAGGTGTTGTGAACTATCTTCACTGCGGTGGTGTTAGGAAGGGCATCCAGCTGTAGAAACATTGCCGGACCAGATTGGAGCCTGGTGCAGCCTCTGGCTCTCCAGACCTCAGTCAAACCATCCAACCCATGCCAGCATGGAAAATGGACGTTAAATGATGATGATGATGATATAAAAGTGTAAATGAGAGATTGGGTTGAGAATTCCAGCCAGGGGAGGTAGTCACTAGTCACATACTCTTATTTACTTATAAGCCATAGAACCCAGTTCTTCAGCCTAAAAAGCTCCCTAGTTTTGAGACACTTCAAAAAATTTTCAACTGTAATTGTAAAAACCTGGCAGTTACTGTGAACATGTGAAATGAAGATACTTTTCAAAAAAAGAAATTTGAAGGAAATATTTGATTTTTTTAAAAAAAAGATTTGAATTTCTTTTTTAATTTCAGAATCATATTGATGATGATGATGACGACTTTTTACCACAAGATGTCAACGATGCTGAAGATAGGACAATTCTTTCAATTGATGAGTTCTCTCTTTTTAATGACTGTGATAAGGAAATCAGCTCTGGCGGCAGCAGGGCATATGATATTCCTAGAAGGAATTGGAAGTCAAAAGGAGAGAAAAATGAAATAGTGGAAGCCATGATGGCAAGTTTATAATCCTGTCCATTGTCCATTTTGAAACATTATTATTTTTTTACTGGTGTAAATAGTTCAGAAATCAAATTCTCTCAAATACGCTGTGATAAAGACTAAAGAGTTGCTCTTTCATGTACAAAGTTAGTTTTCCAAACTGCTGTAAAAATCCCTAAACGTCTCTAACTCAAATTCATATATATATATAAATATATGATGTGTGTGTGCGCATCAACCCAACTCTATAGGAAAAGATTAACTCAGATAATGAAACTGAAAGTTATACTTTTTTTTCACATTTTTTTTTTATTCAAAAGGGGGAAAATTAGACAATAATTTAATTGAAATAGATAATTCTTACAGATATATCCATTTTAATTAATATTATGATTTATTTGCTTCCAGTAGTTTTTAACTACTTATAAAATATGTGAAAACAAAGTAGTTGTTAGTTACATTGAAGTCACTGGGGGGGACAAATGATCATCAGTCCTAGAGCATTCAGAAGCAGAATGACCAATCTTTCAGTTTGTATCTCTATTCTTTGTACTCCAGCTTTTATCAACACTGACTTTATCCTGTTGGTACTTCATCACCCGGAACAGGCTGCAAGTTATTTCCTGATTGCAGGTCTTACAGAGCTTGCTGAATTCTGTACCAGTTACTTCTTTTTCTAATACAACCATCTTTTCATTTTTTTTTTTTTTTAAGGCTTTCTCCTGTCAGTCAGCTTAATGAAGCTCGTACACATAGAATTTGATGACTCAGTCAAAATTGTTCTCATAACAAGTACTCTTTCTTGATGTCCCGTCTTTAATTTTACTTCTTATTTGATAAAAAAAAAATTACTAAATATATGGTATTTCTTAGTTGTTAGTTACATTAAAGTAGAATTTTTTTTTGTAACTCATTGGAGTTAGATCTAATATGCACACACACACACACACACAATATAAATTGTTATCTATTTAAAAAACTGGGAGAACTACAATTTAGTGTAAAATACTCAGTGACATGTAGTATAGTGGAGATATTTAATTCAGATGACAACACATAGAAGACAATTAATTTTCAAAATTTGAAAGTAATACAAGTTACCATCACTCAAATAAGCATGCGTGCGCGCGCACATACACACACACCCACACTCTGTGTCTCTCTCATTGTTCTATTTTTTTTTTTTTTTGTTATTGCTTAGTGAAGATAAGGAAGAAACAGCATCAATGATCCTTTTCAGGTCCTTAAGACAGGAGGCCTGTCCTGAATGCTTAAATGAAGTTACTGTTATAAATTGTATTGTAAAAGTTTATTATTTTGTATCTGTTAAGCCTTTCTGACAACAGAAAATGAATCTTACATTTCTCATCATCCTCAATTATTTCTGCTAATCTACTTCTCCCTATTTCTGAAAGCCTAAATTTGGAATTTGAGAGTCAGATTTTGTACTTGTTTCTTCTATAACTTTCTAAGCACATGGCATAACTGTGTGGTTAAGAAGCTTGCTTTGCAATCATATGGTTTTGGGTTCAGTCCTACTGCATGACATTTTGGGCAAGTGTCTTTTGCTATAGCTCCAAGCTGACCAATGCTTTGTGAGTGAACTTGATAGTTGAAAACTGAATGGAAGCCTGTCATGTATGTACAGGGTGGGGAAGCAAAATTTACAATATTTTGAGGCAGGGATTGAAAGACAGTGTATGACCAATTTGTTTATTGAAAGTCATGAGAATTTATTTGCCACAAGAAAATTTACATAATAGAAAATGTTTTTATTCTATGTGTCCCCCTTCTTTCTCAATAACTGCCTTCACACGCTTCCTGAAACTTGCACGAGTGTTCCTCAAATATTTGGGAGACAACTTCTCCTATTCTTCTTTAATAGTATCTTTAAGAGAGTCGACATTGCTGTGTGATGTTCTATTGGTAGCATGTTCTAAAACGCCCCAAATAGCGAAATCCAGAGGGCTAGAAGGCAGCCATAAACATGATTCCAAAAAATTGCTAAAGTTGAATTTGCAGAAATCTTGTATTTTTCAAGCTATGTGGGCTGGAGCACCATCCTGTGTCCATACATAATTGCCATCTGGGTAGTTTGCTTTAAGCCATGGCAATACCTGGTATCTCAGAGTCTTGTAGTAAATATTAACATTGATTTTTTCATCGGCTTTGTAGAATTTTATAAGCATTTTCTTTCCATCGGAAGCCACAACACCAAAAGCCATAACTTAGCAGGATGTTTTGTTTTGAATGTCCCCTTAACTTCAGCTGTCGATTTTGCGATAAACCTGTCATTTCTGCAGTTCAGAACAGCATCGACAGTGAAGATCTTTTCATCTGAAAAGATCGTTACAATGGAGGACTTTTTCTTGAACCATGTAATAATTTTCTTGCACCTTTCCAATCTCTTTTCCTTCATAGCTGTTGTCAACAAGTGTTTTGGTGTTCTTGTGTAAGATTATAACCTCAAATCATATTTTATTGCATTTCTAATTGTCTTGTTGTCTACCTCAAGTTCAATTGCCATTTTTCTCATAGATTTGGTTGAATCCTTTAGGATTTTGGATTTGAGAGCTTTAATAAAAGCTTTGATACATTTTTTGTTGATTCCTCCACTTCCAGACTTCCTTGTAATAGTTTTGCTCATAGTCATTCTATTCTTTACATTATAAACAGTCTTTATGGACACTCCAACTATTCTTGAAATCTCATTTGGTATGACGAGTGCATTCAGAAAATCACACACTCTTTGACTTTTGCTTTCCTGATTACTCATATGAGCAAAAGTTTCTGAAAAGGTAATGATAATAGTGTTAGGTATGATTATGACACCCATATATGTTAGGTTTCAAAACAATTGACTTAGTGCCTGGTGAGAAAAAAAAACAACTTAACGTTCATAGTAAATTTTGCTTCCCCACCCTGTATGTGTGTATGTATATATATATATAGGGAGAATTCACAAAAAAACAAAAGATGAAGACAGGTGGTGTAGACAACAAACAGATGTATTAGTATAACGCTCAGGAAGTGAAAAAGTCTTTAACGTTTTGAGCCTATGCTCTTCCACAGAAAGGAACACAGAAACAAGGAAAGAAAAAAATATATATATATGTGTGTTTTTGTACCCTCCTCTCACCACTTGAGAACCAGTGTTGGTTTGTTTACTTGATGTCCCCTTAACTTAGCAGTTAGGCAAAAGAGAGTGATAAAATAAGTACCAGACTTAAAAAATACATATGGGGCTCGATTTGTTTGACTAAACCATTCAGAGCTGTACCTCAGCCTAGCAACGATTCAGTGACTGAAACAAGTTACATAAAAGGATATGGTCAACGTAACTTGTTAGGCTGTGTGCTTGTCTAGTGCATATTTTAAATGGTACAATGTAACCACTATGACAAAGATGCAATTCATCTAGAAAATCAGACACTATCAATTAGTATTATGTTTCTTTATGTTAACTCCCCATGCAAGTAGCCTTACATAGATTAACTTCTCATTAGTAAATCAGATAAAAGTGTTTTTGGTTTTAGTGCTTGATATAGTTTTACACTGTTAGCTAAAGAGCTGCTGATTGTATTTTTTCTTTCAAACCTTGTAGTGCCAAATGTTTCTTTTGTCTATTTTTTAATGGCTATACAAAATTTCAGTTGAATTTTTGCTGTTTCACATATTTATTTCAAGTGTAACGCCTTCATTAAAGGCCTGTACCATTTCTTACAAGAACGTAGTCATTCATAGTGGTATTTTCTTTTGCTAAGTTGGTCTATATATGTCTTGATATGGAAGAAGCAGCTTGTTCACTGTTTTGGTGTGTTTATTTGATATACGAGGAGAAGTCAAAAATTATCTGCATTTTCGCCATATCTTTATTATTCTCACACTGCCATCTGCGCATGCATGCTTATAGTTGGTACTATTGTGGTCATGTGATGGAAGTTTGAGCTTGATCATGCCATTTCTGGTTTTACATGGCTGCTCCACTAGCAATGTACACCAAAGAAGAACAAAGAGCAGTGATTTGATTTCTCTGGTTGGAAGGTGTGTCAGTTGCTGAAATTCATCGGAGGCTTCTTGTACAATACAGGGACAGTGCTCTACTGTGTAGAAGTGTGTATGAGTGGACTGAGAAGTTTAAAAGTGGCCAAAGGTGATGCATGAAGAGGGAGCTGGATGCCTGTCAACCTCCATCACTGATGAGAAGATTCAGCAAGCTCAAGAGATTCGACAAGATGAGAGATTCAGCAAGCTCAGTTCATTGTTACCATCTCTCGGATCACTGCTCTTTGTTCTTCTTTGGTGCACATTGCTAATGGAGTGGCCATGTTTACACTGTTAAAGCCACAAAGAAAAATTGGTGTGATCAGTCTCAAACTTCGATTATGTGACCACAATACTACCAACTATAAGCACGCATGCACAGAAGGTAGTGTGACAATAATAAAGATGTGTTATGGCAAAAGTTTGGATAATTTTTGACTTCACCTCGTATATACAAGAAAAAATAGTTCTGTTTTGAATTGAAGGTTATAGTGATAGAAGTTAATTAGCTTTCAAGAATATGTTCAAATATGTTTGGGTTTATATTGATTTCTGATTGTCTAACATTCCAAAGTCATCTAATTTTCTCTAGAAAACCATAGTTTCAGTGTTGTAAAAATAGGCTTCATATAATTTTTTGTTAAATTAAATCAATTATTCATTTTCATTATATTTACATTGGAAATATTTTAGCAGCAATAATTTATACATCTTAAGGCAACAATAATAATGATGATGATTCATATAAAATGGTAGTATAATAGAAATAATACGTAATAATTTCTCACATATACATATACAACCAAAAATTTGTAGGGGTGGTTGTAGTCAATTGACCTAACTCTACATATTGGTTTACTGATTCTTGTTGGATTTCAACTCAGGACATGAATGCAATTGCTTAATCTAAATGCTGTGCAACATTTAGTCCATCTCTCCACTGATTCTGCCATCTGTAACTACAGTACCACAAATGAAGCATAATAATTGTAGTGCGTACCAAATTTTGAAACCCGTTGTTACACCTAATAACCAGATATTCATACAAATCAGTTCTAAAAAGGGTAGAGTTCATCTGTTCAACAATCACACAAAAGAAACTCTTTTTTTTAACCTAGTGGTTTGTGCTCAAATGCATCTCTGGCATCTACAGTTATAATCAAGGTAGCTAATATACTTCATGTAATCACAGCATAAAAAGAAAAGCAAAAAAAAAGACAAAAAAAAACACTTGGAATATAACACTAATCATCAAAATCCCATTTTGATGGATCGAAAAACAAGATCATCATCATTGTGACTTTCTTATTCTAATGATAAAATTAAATCTACAAAGTCATTACATCATCCTTCAAATTACACTCTAACAAGGCAGGAAGGAACCCAAACCATGATGCAGACCTCCATAACAGGAATAAAACCATACACCCAGTTCATAATTTCTGCAAATGACATTTGAATACACAAAAAGGGCACAAACATATTTGAGGAGTACTTTACTGACTAATAAAATGTTGATCTCTTTCTTCACTTTTGAACCTTTGTTAAATGTGTTTTTTAAAATTTTGTTTTGTTGTTTAAGTGGTGTGTGAGTGACGGCTGAGAACTTTCTGAAATGGTCTCTTAAGACATTGTTAAGATGTGTAGGTCTGGTGATATCTTTATCTCATTCAAAGCAGTTTTGCATTAATGTTAAAAAAATCTTACAGGGTAGTTTTCATCTCAGTAGAAAAATATCTCCTGTAGGTCACTTTAGGATTGTTTCTATTTTAGTATTGGATTGAAATGAAAGTAAAATTTTAGATTCTAACCTGAAAATGCTAAAAAGTAAACAAAATGTACTTTGTTTCTGTATATATGCTAGTACAAGAATGTTTTTCAGAAAATTTTACTTAAACTGCAAAAACAGACACAGTTGGGTACATTGGAAATTGTATATAGAATTTCTTCCAATGAAGATGTATAATTCTTTATACAAGAAACAAGATTTACGAAAATCTGTTGTTGCTAAATTTAGCTCTCCATCAGTGTTCATGCAGGTACAAAGTGAATAAAATATTGTCCATTCTGCTCTGTCTGTGCTTGGTTAGCAGTTGTCTTTCACTTGTTTGCATATGGCATTTGAACCTTTTGGATTAATGCAGTTATGTAAATTGTTCACAACTTCATGCATCATGCATATACATTCCATTCCTCTGGGCCTCCAATCTAAATTACAAAACCCATTCATCAGATATCACTTGACTGTGGAATCGAAACTACTGTCTAAGAATGGGTCAAGCTTTCATGTCAGTGATATGTGACATTGATAAGGCAGTATTTGCCTTATCCTCTGGTCAGCTGTCAAGTACCCAGGGTTACTCATGCCAGACTCCACTTTGATACTCCTGATACATATTCTTCAGTTTGTCAATCTCAGTTGTAATGAGCAAGCTTTCATCATTGTATCTATTAGTTGCCAAGGATGTTCTTCCAGATGCTGCTAACATACATCCTTGAGAAAGTTGCATCAATTGACCACACTAACCTTGTTCACTTCCAATTTGAACATGGTCTCAGCTTTTGGATATTCTCTCATCCACATATATGTCAACTAAATAGTTTTAGATTTAGTAGGCTGATATGGGTTCTGTTAAAGTTTACTACCCTGCATCGAGCTCCAATCCAACAGATAGCCTTATCTGTGGTGTTGGTTTTGGAATATACTACATTGCAGTGGTACATCTAATCTTATACATCATCTAACATACTTAGTATACTGTTCAAATGTACAGTAAAAGTTAGTGACTCTGTATTGGTCAGGAATCTGAACATATTTCTGAAGAGCAAAAGGAGTCTGTAAGCAACTCCAAATAATGGGTTTCTGAACAGTCAAAAAGTATAAGAATTTCTGATATTTCTGGTGTGTAAAGAAAGTAAGTGTACAAGTTCCTGATTTTCTTTTGTCAGTGCATATACAGAAACTAAATACATTGTGTTCTCATTTTTTATCCTAAGATTTTATTTTTTCTTCTGTCCTATGTTAAAATAGGAAACAACATGGATTAGTATGCCAAATATTGGTGCCTGTAGCTCTACTGTCAATGGATTATGAAAAATTGTTTTATTGTAAAAGGAGCTTTGACTTTTGTGTTTTCTGAAGTTTGGCATAACATCCTGGCAAACTTTGTGTTCACAGTAAATTTATGTATTTTCATCAATACCAAGGAATTTAGGGTATTTCGTTGCCTTAATGAAATGGATGTGGACTTATATATTTACTGCTTTGAAAGCCTGTTTTCCATGTTTTTCTGTTAGTAATTAACATTTTTGACCTAATCTCTTTCCTATATTAACTGAAAATGTCAAATCAGTCCATTTCTTAGCATTTATCTGGTGTAGATCTTCAGGCTGTCAAAGAAATTATGGGTTTATAATTTGTATTTCTTGCTTTTGAAGACTCCCTCTTCTCCCAGTTTGTAAATAGTACTTGATTATCATAAAAATAATAATATAGAATGCCGAAACAGAAAAATCCAAGTTATATTGTCTCTATTAAATATCATCTTTGAATGAATTACAAACATCAGAATTACTGTGCTCTTAGTTTCAAGTGTGTGAATGTTTAACCAGGATTATGTGGCCTTCTCAGTGGCAGCAAAGAAGGTTGTATGCATTTTTGTCTAATTTAGTGGTTTTTGCAGTTATAGGTAATGTCTAAAGTTGAGCAACCTTTTGTTAAGTGCCTGTTGCTTTTTTTCTTCTCCTTCAGACAGTACAGCTTTATTTTAATTAAGTGTTTTTGGCACATACTTCTATTCCTTTCAACTTATTTAATTATCAACGGCTACTTTGTTGGATTAGCAATTATCATGGAAGAATTGGTTTAAATATTGTATAGTGCTGCTCCTTTGTTATATTCAGACTGTTGGCTAAGTGTTTTTATTTTTCGTTGTTTTTAATTCTCAGCAGAAAGTTTTGTCCATGCTGGAGCAAATCATTTAGGTATAACTATTTCACTGTTAACAATTTTTTGATGTATTCAGATTGTGTTGGTGGGTGTCCTGTAAAACATCATGCATCAGTAAAGAAATGTTTCTTCTGGGATATTTTCTTTATGAAATGTAACCACAGTTAATGTTTACCGCAGTTAAGTTTCAGTGGTGATGATATAGGTCTTGAATGTGCTGTTGGAACTGTATTCATTTTTAAACATGTTTACCCATGATGCAATGTTAGAAATTGTATTCCATTCTTGATGTTAATCAAATAAGCATTTTAAGATTCCTGGAGCGAAAGATCTTGCCATATGCTACCACATTGCTAGTGTCTTCCTGTATTCAGCTTTGGACACACCATTTTGTTTATATACTGTGCATTAAGTTACCTCACCTTCATGATCTTCAACATTATTTCTCTTCTTCATGAAGTAAGGTTTTAATGTAAAGAGATATTTTTAATCAGCTACTAATTCTGTTGGTAGTTTTTTGTGTTAAACATGTAGTAGCTCTAGTTACCACAGCTCTAATGATTTCAGTCCTTTTTGTTTTATTGTCTTGCTTAAAGATATTTTTTGTTTTGTATTCTCTGGGGGAACTTCTTTGCTAGGTATTGAGCAAGATATTTTCCAAGTGTGAAGGCTTGCCTGTGAGGGTTTTTAAGCCAGAAACCTTGAAATCCATATTGACTTGAGGGTCGTATGAATTTTAAGGCTTCTTTAGTCTAATATTTTTTAATATTTTATCTGGCTACCTCTGTTTCTCTTTTGCAAGTTAATAATATTGTTTGTTTTAACCACAACAATTTCTTTTTAAAGTGTCTATTGCACTGGTGTATAATATGTTTGTTCTCTGCATATATTATATCCATAAGTGTGGTTCTCTCTGTTTGTGTGGTGATGTTTTTAATTTCTCTTAATAATATTCGTTTGCATTTTTCTTGCTCGCTTAGTTCTTTGTATATTTTGTTTTTAATATTCGCCATCAGCGTTCTTTTAGCTTTTCAGCTTGGCCTTTGGTGAGATCAAGCTGTTCAACATTGGATGTGATTCTGTTAATGCATATTTTGGAGGAGACACATTGTTTAATAAACTGAAGCTGTTGAGTCGTCATGGTTTTCTGTAGGCAACTGAATACAGTGTCCTTCAACTTCTTGCTAGCCTGGCTATGGCTCACATTGTTACGTTTACATATTTATTTTTGTCTGGAGGACAAAACCATAATCCTTGGAATGACTTAAAGGGAACTCCTAAATTGTGAATTTGAACTTAGCATGCAATCCAGACTTTGGTTATGTTACTAATGTATCTTAATGATATTCGTTTGCGTTTTTCTTGCTCGCTTAGTTCTTTGTATATTTTGTTTTTAATATACACCATCAGCGTTCTTTTTAGCTTTTCAGCTTGCCCTTTGGTGAGATCAAGTTGTTCAACATTGGATGTGACTCTGTTAATGCATATTTTGGAGGAGACACATTGTTTAATAAACTGAAGCTGTTGAGTCGTCATGGTTTTCTGTAGGCAACTGAATACAGTGTCCTTCAACTTCTTGCTAGCCTGGCTATGGCTCACATTGTTACGTTTACATATTTATTTTTGTCCGGAGGACAAAACCATAATCCTTGCAAATGACTTAAAGGGAACTCCTAAATTGTGAATTTGAACTTAGCATGCAATCCAGACTTTGGTGATGTTTTTAATGTCTCTTAATAATATTCGTTTGCATTTTTCTTGCTCGCTTAGTTCTTTGTATATTTTGTTTTTAATATTCACCATCAGCGTTATTTTAGCATTTCAGCTTGGCCTTTGGTGAGATCAAGCTGTTTAACATTAGATGTGACTCTGTTAATGCATATTTTGGAGGAGACACATTGTTTAATAAACTGAAGCTGTTGAGTCGTCACGGTTTTCCGTAGGCAATTGAATACAGTGTCCTTCAACTTCTTGTTAGCCTGGCTATGGCTCACATTGTTACGTTTACATATTTATTTTTGTACGGAGGACAAATCACGTTGTTACATTTATGTACTTGTTTTGCAAAGAAATCTTGCAAAACAAATATATAAATTTTTTATATTTATTTTTGTAGTACAGAAGACAAATCCATAATCCTTGGGAATGACTTAAAGGGAACTCCTAAATTGTGAATTGAACTTAGCATGCAATCCAGACTTTGGTTATGTTACTAATGTATCTTAATGATATTCGTTTGCGTTTTTCTTGCTCGCTTAGTTCTTTGTATATTTTGTTTTTAATATACACCATCAGCGTTCTTTTTAGCTTTTCAGCTTACCCTTTGGTGAGATCAAGCTGTTCAACATTGGATGTGACTCTGTTAATGCATATTTTGGAGGAGACACATTGTTTAATAAACTGAAGCTGTTGAGTCGTCATGGTTTTCCGTAGGCAACTGAATACAGTGTCCTTAAACTTCTTGCTAGCCTGGCTATGGCTCACATTGTTAGGTTTACATATTTATTTTTGTCCAGAGGACAAAACCATAATTCTTGGAAATGACTTAAAGGGAACTCCTAAATTGTGAATTTGAACTTAGCATGCAATCCAGACTTTGGTTATGTTACTAATGTATCTTAATGATATTCGTTTGCATTTTTCTTGCTCGCTTAGTTCTTTGTATATTTTGTTTTTAATATTCACCATCAGCGTTATTTTAGCATTTCAGCTTGGCCTTTGGTGAGATCAAGCTGTTTAACTTTGGATGTGACTCTGTTAACCCTTTCGTTACTATATTTCTGACCAAAATACACCCCTTCTGTGTTTCAATTAATTTCTAACATAATCATAAATTTAGTCTAGTTTCATTAAACAACTATAACTTTTTTATTTATCAATATATTAATGTGATTTTTGGAAGATAAGTTAATGAAAGGTTCTCACCCAATTCTATACCATAACTTTTGTCACAAAGTGACTCTAATTGCAGGTAGATACAGGTAAATACCGGTAAATTCAACAAAATATAAAATTATTAAAATTTTTGTTCAAACATCGCTATAGAAAATGGGTTATTAGCTAATATTCAATTGGGTATACAACAAAATTTTACTATAGAAGAGTTGTGCACATTACTGGATTCATCAGGTGAATTTAAACACACAAAAGACAGGTGTACCAAGAAGGTATAAGTAAAACGAAAGACTGGAATTTGTCTGTGAAGAAAACTAGAAAACAAAATAGACACACACCATCAACTAGATTAAATAAGCTCTCTCACATACATAGATACACAGATGCAATAATGCATAGATACATACATAGATAAAATAATGATTTACAAAAGAAATTAATCAAAATTTGTCACTCACCTTACAGGTAAATTAAAATAACAAGTAAATTAAAATTACACAGAAAAATAAAAATGAAGTAAATTTGAAAATATTTATAAAATCAAATCATATATACAAATCAAACAATATTCCTATCGTGAAAACTTGTAAAGCACCTTGCTCTACATAATGCAACCTTGCAGAATGCACATTGGAAAGTTGTTTCAACAGCCCTTCCACTAGGTGCTTTCTTTTTTGATGAAGGCATTCGCGACACTGCTTTTTGGGACCCTTGATTTTTTCTAAGTTATGGAGATCGGCTGAATTCAGAGGGATATCCCTCTGGCAGGCTTTGCTTTTTCTCCCTACAGTTATTTTTTTTGAGGAATAACCAGCTCTTAGTTGCGTTGCTACATCTGCTCGGAACTGCAGATGGTCGCATCGCTTCCGAGCCGGTCCCAATTTGGTATATAGTATAAACGCATTAGTAATACTCATGTTTACTATATACCAAACCAGGTATCGCCACCATTTATTCCCTGGTCTGCCGACTGGATAGTAAGACATCATCTGATTCAGCCGATCTACACCACCCATGTACCTGTTATAATTGAGGTTCACAAACGGCGTGCCATTTTCATCCACATGTGGCCGTGCACAGGTAGACAGAAAATTGATCTGCCTCTTATCTCTGTATGCGGTCGCTAGCAAATTTCCTTTCTGCCATTGAATTATTTCACCTTTTTTTTTTTAATTTTGCTTTTTTTATATCCAACGGCAGTCCTTTTCTACTAGCGATCACTGTAGCACATGTATGTGTTGCCACGGTATCTAAATTCTCCGCAAGTTTGACCGAACTGAAAAATCGGTCAAAAAATAATATACGGCCCTGGTTATGGTATGGAAGTGATAAATTCCAGACCACATCGTACCCTAGGCCATGCTGACTTACATGATTGTCTCTTTTGCCTGTATAAAATTCAAATCCTGAGCAGTACCCAGTATTTGATTCGCAAATCTTCCAAACTTTGATCCCCCATTTTGTGGGCTTTCCGGGCATGTACTGTCGGAAACGTACCCGGGCTTTATAGCCCACCATGCCCTCATCAATTGATAAGCATCTCCCCGGTTTATAAACAGTTTATATGTGTTTAGAACACAGTCAATAATGGGTCTTATTTTAAATAAGGGATCAAAGCCTGGTTCTCCACGTACTGGTGTACTACACGTGTCTCTTACATGCAAATATTGTGTCAATTTTAAAAATCGTGTCCTCGTCATTATACTCGAGACATACTTGTCTCCAAAGGGCTCATCGCTACTCCAGTAATTTGTTATTCTGGGTAACTTCCTGATACCCATAATAATATTAATGGCAAAATAGGCCTTCATTTCATTTAATGTTGTGGGAAACCACAAACTATCTTTTCTTTCACTTTGTTTATATTTAGCGTAACGGTTCGTTTCCGCCGTAATGAGTTCAAACAGACTCATTGGAAATAGTAAAAAAAATAGTCTATCGCTTGACTCTCCTGAGAAAGATTGTGGCTTGGTCCAGTTTCTTCAGAAAAATCACTAGAAGAAACAGTTTTTAAATTTTCACTCCATTCAGGAGCCAATACATTTTCTTCATCGCTGTCGGAGCTCTCGGAATCACTGGTCTCACTATCGGAAAATGAAACATCGGATTCATTTTCAAATACCACGTGCTTTTTTTTTTTTCAGTCATAGCATGAAATTTATCAAGGTCTTCTGTAGAAAATCCTTCGAATTCTGACTCGCTGCTTGACAGAACAAAATTTGTATCCATTTTTTGTCAGAATTACAAATTTTAAAAATATAAAAGGAACAAATTTGGAAAAAAAATCTCCAAAAATTCACGGAATCAAAATAACATGTCGATCGTTGTACAAAACTGTAGATGAACTGTTTACGAAGTATAATCACGTGTTTTCACGAATGTACTAACAAGATTTGCTCTGATATTCTCATTTAAATATGAATAGGTAAATACGGGCGGCTTGGTCACATTAACCAAAATTTTTTTCGGGCGGCTTTGGGCGGTTTGGTAACGAAAGGGTTAATGCATATTTTAGAGGAGACACATTGTTTAATAAACTGAAGCTGTTCAGTTGTCACGGTTTTCCGTAGGCAACTGAATACAGTGTCCTTCAACTTCTTGCTAGCCTGGCTATGGCTCACATTGTTAGGTTTACATATTTATTTTTGTCCAGTGGACAAATCCATAATCCTTGCAAATGACTTAAAGGGAACTCCTAAATTGTGAATTTGAACTTAGCATGCAATCCAGACTTTGGTGATGTTTTTAATGTCTCTTAATGATATTCGTTTGCGTTTTTCTTGCTCGCTTAGTTCTTTGTATATTTTGTTTTTAATATTCACCATCAGCGTTATTTTAGCATTTCAGCTTGGCCTTTGGTGAGATCAAGTTGTTCAACATTGGATGTGATTCTGTTAATGCATATTTTGGAGGAGACACATTGTTTAATAAACTGAAGCTGTTGAGTCGTCACGGTTTTCCGTAGGCAACTGAATACAGTGTCCTTCAACTTCTTGCTAGCCTGGCTATGGCTCAGATTGTTACGTTTACATATTTATTTTTGTCCAGAGGACAAAACCATAATTCTTGGAAATGACTTAAAGGGAACTCCTAAATTGTGAATTTGAACTTAGCATGCAATCCAGACTTTGGTTATGTTACTAATGTATCTTAATGATATTCGTTTGCATTTTTCTTGCTCGCTTAGTTCTTTGTATATTTTGTTTTTAATATTCACCATCAGCGTTATTTTAGCATTTCAGCTTGGCCTTTGGTGAGATCAAGCTGTTTAACTTTGGATGTGACTCTGTTAACCCTTTCGTTACTATATTTCTGACCAAAATACACCCCTTCTGTGTTTCAATTAATTTCTAACATAATCATGTATATTTTGTTTTTAATATACACCATCAGCGTTCTTTTTAGCTTTTCAGCTTGCCCTTTGGTGAGATCAAGCTGTTCAACATGGGATGTGACTCTGTTAATGCATATTTTAGAGGAGACACATTGTTTAATAAACTGAAGCTGTTGAGTCGTCATGGTTTTCCGTAGGCAACTGAATACAGTGTCCTTCAACTTCTTGCTAGCCTGGCTATGGCTCACATTGTTATGTTTACATATTTATTTTTGTCCGGAGGACAAATCCATAATCCTTGCAAATGACTTAAAGGGAACTCCTAAATTGTGAATTTGAACTTAGCATGCAATCCAGACTTTGGTGATGTTTTTAATGTCTCTTAATAATATTCGTTTGCATTTTTCTTGCTCACTTAGTTCTTTGTATATTTTGTTTTTAATATTCACCATCAGCACTATTTTAGCATTTCAGCTTGGCCTTTGGTGAGATCAAGCTGTTTAACATTAGATGTGACTCTGTTAATGCATATTTTGGAGGAGACACATTGTTTAATAAACTGAAGCTGTTGAGTCGTCACGGTTTTCCGTAGGCAATTGAATACAGTGTCCTTCAACTTCTTGTTAGCCTGGCTATGGCTCAGATTGTTACGTTTACATATTTATTTTTGTCCAGAGGACAAATCACGTTGTTACATTTATGTACTTGTTTTGCAAAGAAATCTTGCAAAACAAATATATAAATTTTTTATATTTATTTTTGTAGTACAGAAGACAAATCCATAATCCTTGGGAATGACTTAAAGGGAACTCCTAAATTGTGAATTTGAACTTAGTATGCAATCCAGACTTTCACTATCCCATCTACTAATGAGGAGCTAGTATATGCAGGCATCAACCATGTGTTCATTCTAGTTGACCCAATCTGTCTAAGAAGGTCTCTTTAACTTACCTCTTTTTTTCACTTGATATCACTTCACCTTTTACTTTTGGCCAGGTCCTTAGCTTCTTCATTTGCAAAAGAAATATTTTTATACTGAGATATATTGTTTGAACCATTGTTTTTACTGATTTGTAAAGGACAAGTGGGGCTTAGCACAAAAACATGTATACAATAAAAACAATAACAACAAAATTTAAACACTAAAATTCCCTAAAAGCGGGGAGTTTCACCCAGTGCCAACTGATGAACCCCCACCCATCTTGTTACCCCAACCATCAAGGGCACCCCAGGAAGGCACCTCTCTCCTCATCTTCACTGGCCTACTGGCGTACATTCAGAGTAGGCCCTTTCACACTGTCCATCATTGTCACATTCATCCACCCTTCAACAAAAATATTGCTGGGAAGCACTTCCCTCTCCACCTTCACTTTCCTTTTCAATTGAAACTTGAGAAAGCTGAAGAAGTCTTCGCCAAAGAGGAAAGTAGCTGTCTTCAGTCATCTCAACCTTGTCCTCCACACTACCTCTTTTGCCATAGTCATCAGACAGAGGAAAACTGCTTATCCTTCCCAGCCAAAAGAAGGCAGGGTTATCCTCATGATAGACTTAACCAATAATCGAATCCATTCTACATGGGTCAACAGCAGTTTGACAGCTCCACAAATCAACAATGTCGAGACACTGGACAAGTGTATGCAAAATGGTTTTATTGCACTGTAGAGGTTGTCTCTAACTGGCAGACCTCCAGTTTTCCACTAGTACTAAAGAGTAGGACATACTACACAAATGAAGAAATCTGGCTCCCTGCCACAGTTGGGGTGTACACAGCAGCTAGTCTAAAAGCACAACAATTGTTGTTGCTCACATCCAGGACCAACAGCTTGATATCTGGATCCAAGAAGATTGTCTGATTCTTGATCCATCTGGTCTTAAGACACCTATAGATCATGGTTCTTTTTGTGATCTGATCTTTTTCTCCTGGTGGCAGCATGGGTAGATTAAGATTTACCAGGCATTTCCTGAAATTTTTACCAAAATCAGTTGGAGTGCTCCATCTGTTGAGAAATTTTGGTGAAAGAAGCATTGGATTGCTTATTGGTGCTGTTCATAGTGGAGGACATGGTTTCATTTTTCTTGTCAAAAACTTTAACTTTTTTCTCCAGAAAAATGGTATTAATGTTGCAGTCGCTTCCACTGCTGTTGTTGTTGTCCTGGTTGTTGTTGCTGTTGCTACTCGTGGTGGTTTTGTTGTTCATGGCAGTGATGATGTTGATCTTTTCACTCTGTCCACTTGCTACTTCCAGTAGCAACGTCGACAGGCAAAGTGCTATCGCTGTCTCTCTCTCTTCATTATTGCATGACTCTCCTCTGTCCTCCCCATCTCTCATTGACAAATGGCCCCTCTCTCAAAACATTATTATTGCTGTCATTAATTAAGAATTTAAAACTTTTTCCATGTGGCAATAAATTTCTCTAAGTTCCAAAGAAATAGAACTTTAGAGAGAGGAAAACAAAAAGGGAATTCAGCAGCAGTAGCAGGTTCTTTTATTTTCAACACTGGTCCAGAATGAGTGGAGTGTACAGCTAATTTCTGGGGTCATTTGGCTTACCTGGCTGATGGCCATAATAATAAAAATAATGATGACAACACTGTTTTTATTTGCTACCAGGGCAACAGGTGAAAGGGGATGAATCAAAGACATAAAGCATGGGGATTTACAATGAATGGTATAAGATAGAAAAAAAAATGAAATTAAATAGTGTTTATGATATACATTATAAACAAAAGAACAGAAGTATACATTGTATACATCAAAAGAAAAAAAAAATGATGAGATATGAGCCAATCAATGCACCCCAGCGTCCAAGACCATTGTGATAATCAAAGGCAAGTATGTTTTCTAGAATGTGTTCTGACACATAGGTCTGCAGTTGGAGTGGTGCCATCCACTCTTACCACTTTTGCTACTTGTATACACTTCCCTCTCTATCTCCACCTTTCTTTTCTAAGTGAAACTTGAAAAAGTTGATAAGGGTTCTATCTGAGAAGAACACCTTCATCAAGAGCTGTACATCTCCCTTATTTGTTATCTGTTTTATAGGTGCTTGAAATATTTTTGAGGAAGGGGCTAATTTAAAATCAGGGATGATAATCTTCTCCCTCACATAACAGGTATTGTTAGTGCTTTGTATATGCAAGTGCAGACAACTGCAAAAAAGTGCATTTGTATTGTAATACTGGAAGAAATATACTGGTTACAAAACGGGTTTGACTATTCTCCGGTTTATAATCCTGGGCAACCTCCTGAAGTCCATGATAAAAAGTGCATTTGCTTCATAATACTGGAGTTTATATACTGCTCCTGGAAAGATTTGTCCATTCAACAGTTGTTTGTAATCGTGGGCAGCCTTCTGAAAGTTCATGATAAAAAAAGTGCATTTGCTTCATAATACTGGAGGAAATATACTGGTCCCGGAAAGGTTTGTCTATTCTCCAGTCGTTTGTAATTGTGAGCAGCCTCCTGAAGCCCATGATCAAAAAAGTGCAATTGTTGGAAGAATTTTACTGGTCCTGAAAAAGGTTGTGCATTTTCCAGTCATTTGTAATCCTGGGCAGCCTCCCGAAGTCCATAATAAAAAAAGTGCATTTGCTTCATAATACTGGTCCTGGAAAGGTTTGTCCATTCTCCAGTTGTTTGTAATCCTGGACAGCCTCCTGAAGTACCTGATAATACTGTGATCTGATCTTTTTTGCATGGTGGCAGCATGGGTTAGATTAAGTTTAACCAGTAATTTCCTGAAATTTTTACCAAAATCACTGTTGAAGGAGTGCTCCACCATCTGTTGAGAAACTTGGGTGAAAGAAGCATTGAATTTCTTATTGGTGCTGTTCATAGTGGAGGACATGGTTTCATTTTCCTTGTCAAAAACTTATCCCGTTTCTCCAGAAAAATGGTATTAGTGTTGTGGTTGCTTCCATTGCTGTTGTCCTGGTTGTTGCTGCTTGTGGTGGTGGTTTTGTTGATGATGGCAGTGATAATGTTGGTCTTTTCACTCTACTTGCTGATGTTAACCTTCCAGTAGCAATGTCTACGGGCAAAGTGCTATCACACACTCTCTCTCTCTCTGATCGGTCGTGTTATTCTTTGCTCCGCAGTGAAAGATTATTTTTT
Source organism: Octopus sinensis (assembly GCF_006345805.1). NCBI lineage: Eukaryota > Metazoa > Mollusca > Cephalopoda > Octopoda > Octopodidae > Octopus > Octopus sinensis. Next base: position 39,298,439 of record NC_043002.1, on the reverse strand, counting down.
TGCTAAAAATTGTGAAAATTTGCTGTTTTGGTCGTCGAGACCACTTCTCTTCTGCTGTTGCAGCAGAGTTTTGCTGTTATTTCCCCCTTGAAACAAGGGGGAAGTGACGAAAAACATGAATTTGCCACCAATTTCTTCTGAGTCGGAGGAAAACTTTGAAAATTTGTTTGAAGGCATGAAGGCGAATATGTGGGAGGAGGAAGATAAAAGTAAAGAGGCGTCTCACGCGCGCGTTACAAAAGCAGACGACAAGATGTCTAGCGAGGCTACTACACAACAGGAAAAATCAAAAATAAATTTTGCGAGTGCATCAACTCGCCCCTGTGAAAACATCATTATAAACAAGGAAGATTTAAAGAAGTACCAAAGTTTATTAAAAAAAGGTGATAATGTGAAGTTGCTCCCTCCTACCCACACCCACAAATAGTCGGAAACACACATGTAGCCAAAAAAAACACACTGGAAAAAGCACACACACCTACAAACACCTGCGCTTCTACAAGCACACACACACACACCCCTCCACAATCGCCTAACATAAAACAAAGAAACACCTTCATGGCGATAAATAAAAATAATAAACTATTAAGACACAAAATTATTTTAATGAAATTGGCGAAAAAATATATCACAACAGATGTAAATAATACTATTTCTGAAAATGTTGAATTTTATACTATAGATAACTCTGACTATTTTGAACTAAAAAAATCTTTTGCGGAGGATGTCGGCCCATTACAGATGAACTTTTCAAGCCATCTGTACAGGCAATTCGCGAAAAAAATGACCTCGCAAAACACAACATTCACAGACAGAAAAGAGGAAGGTGTAAATTCAACTTCTCTTCCGTTAAAACAGTAAGTTTTAAACATTCAACTAATTTTTCACATTCTCGTTTAAACTCAGTTGTATAAATATTGCGACCTGGGGTCGTATTGGAAGCAAGGCTAATTCCTTAACGACCTTAGGTTGCATCGTTTGGATGTAGCTGTAATTACTGAATCCAGACTGAGTGGGCTGCAGGCTTTTTTGCCCCTTCTAAACAGCTACGAGAATGTGACACACAGCAGTGGTAAAGTGTTCAGGCTGGTCACTGTCTATGCTCCCTGCGAAGGAAAAGCCGGGCAGAAAGATTACTTCAAAAGCCTAGAGAATTTTCTTGGCACATCGAACACGTTAGTATTGCTAGGTGACTTCAACACTTTGATATGTGTAATGAAAGAACATATAGTGTTGCATGCTGATGATTTACTGTTAAGTGTATAAATACAATCAAAAGTTCCTAGTCATATTTGGCAAGTTATTATGCAAGTGTTACAATTCAAAAGTTCTTATGTATTTAATACAGTTATTAGAGATATAATACAGTTCAAAAGTTCTTATGTAAAAGAATAAAGTAGTGTACAAATCTTTTTCCCCATTCTTGTATGAAAGGAATGATATTGTTCTTTGTAGCGGTTTAGGAGCAGTTCTCAGGAACTGGTCAAGTCGGTACAAAAGCTTCTTGTGTGTCAATAGATTTATCTGCACTTTTATCATGGTTTCCCTCCAGTTTTTTTTACAAACATAGTTCTTGTTTTATCTATTTGCTCTTTACAATAGACTCTGTCAAGACTTTTAGCCTGAAGGATATTAAATAAGCTATCAGTGAAAGAAAATATATCGTTTGATACTTAAAATAAAAATGAGAAATTCGGATCTATTTGATTATGATGGAATCCAGTTGCAGAATTGATACGTGTCTCTTCTTGTGATTCAGAATTTTCAATGATGTATTCACAGATGTTGATTAGGAAATCACAATTTTATTTTGTATTGATAATGAGACAAATAATTCCATCTAGTTGCTGCTACTGCTTTGGGAATTTTCTTTTAATAATATTTCCTAATGCATTGGCATTTTTTTGGGTGATTTTGTTAAAATGTACTCAAAAAGTATCTTGCAGGTTTTTTTTTTTGTTTTAGCAGCAGAGCATCTTTGTGAAAGAACTAAATTCTGTAGGGCTTAACTAAAGAACAAAGACCACAGATTCACATTTCTGTCTTATCTCTAACTGTAACCCACTTAATTGTACTACCATGGATCAGCATTGTTATTGGTTTGTTTATGCAGATGAATTTATTTTCACACTTTCTTGTTTCAATGCATTTAAAAGCATGTTCTGTTAAAGCATTTGCTGAATGGTCTGCACTAACATAGTTAAAGCTGTTTAATTGTTCTTTAGCAACATACTTTTTTGTAACATAATGCAAAACTGTTGGCAGTTCTAAATAGTTTAATACATCAGATGTTTCAGCTACATATGCTTGTTTTTATGTCCTGTGCCTTTAATACATTGCTGCTAGACTTTGGTTAAGATCTCTGCTCTAAAGATATATAACCTTCCCACTTCATCTTCTAAGCCTTTAAAAAGAAGATATTCTGTAAAGGGGATAGATGCAGCTAGTTTTCTGCAGCTGTTATGGTTTCCGGAGTGGTAAACTTCCCTGCTTTATTTGTCTGCTTCTCAATTCTTTTTTTTCCCCTGTGGCTACTTGCCAATCCTCTGTGTCTTCTTCATCTGATGACATGTCAGAGGAATCAGAAGATAGGAGGGGAAGTGTATTGGGGTCTATTTCTAAATGTGTTGACCTTGTTGTTGGTGTTGGTGGGTGGAGTATGAATCTTTTTAGTTTTCTCTTTCTCCTTTGAAGTTATTGTTGGTGGTGTTTCTGTTCTTGGTGGTGTTGTTTGGTTTGGCTGACATCTTGGTTGCTGATTTTCCTTCATTTGTTTGTAGAGCTGTTTAATTAGTTGTGCTTATGGTAGTGTGGGTAGCATTACTGTTTTTTTTTTGCACAGGTTTTTGGTTTACCTGTGGTTGTTGTATTTCATGATCTTATTGTCGTTGTTGTTTCTGTGCTAGTGGGCATGTAATTTTAAGTGTGCTTTGCTGCCACAAACGTAGCAACGTATCTTTCTGCCTTTGATGGCCACATGTAAACTTGAATCCTCTCTCAATTGGATTTGATGTGGAATTTTTTTGAAAATCATTGGATTAATTTGAGCAAGAATTTTGATTTCTTGGCCAATCCAGTTTTGCTGGTCCACGACAGCGATTTCCAAGTTATGGATTTCGTCCTCGATGTCATAGCAAATGATGAACTTGAGCCATTTTATTTCTATTTCAGGAGGCACATTCTTTATTTTAATTTTTGTGACTCTACGACCAAAGTATGTAGGGATCATCAGTAAATTTTCAAATTGGAAGGACATTGTGGAGAGGTCCTTCACTGTGAAGTCAAACCGATCGTGGCAAATCTGTTTCCCCTCGTGATGTAGTCTTTAAAGGCCCATACAGGCCTTAAAAATTTTTCAGCTTTAAAGCTGCAGCAAAATTTTTTTCGGCATTTGTGTTGATTGTGGTGGTGATGGCAGTGGTGGTGGTGGTAGCAGAGGTAGTGCTAGTGGCAGAAACAGTAGTAGCTGAAGTGCTTTCTAAGGGCTGTGTGCGTTCACACGGAACGGCTTTGTTTTCAGCTTCCTTCACCTCTGGCATTGGTAGAGGCAGGAAGTCGGTTTCCTGGTTTCGCATAGCCATACTTGATATTGTATTGTTAGATGTGGTAGTTTTGATGATGTTGGTGGTGGTGTTGATAACAGGCTTATCATTTTTTGTAGTAGCGTCTTTGTTGTCTTTTATGGCAATTCTTTCTTCTGTCTTTCCCAAAGTAGGAAAATCCTTCTCAGAAAAAATCGCAGAATACTGCTCATCCCCCACTAAGAGTAAAGGGCAAGACGTTCCCAGGAATACTTCTAGACGTCGAAAGAAATCCACCCGACCTGTTAAAGGCGGTGCGTAGACTGATACAAGTCAAAAAGCGCACCCATTGCTGCCGTCGACATCCAGGACGCCCAGTCTACCGTCCCGATCTATGAATATTGTCTTTACTTTGAGATCCAGACTCTTGCAAAAAAGTACCGTGGTGCCACTACTGCCCATTCTTGGCAGACAGGGAGAAAAATAAATGTTAAACTGTCCGCCAAACATGGTCTTGTGGAGTCTGGTCTCACTTATGGCTATGATTTCTAACTTGTGTGACTTTGTCATTTAACAAGTCCCCTTGTTTCCAAGGTGACCCCAAGCCACGCGCATTTACAGAATCAAGTTTGATCATAATCCTAGTGAATTAAAATACAAGCGAAAGGAACAGAGGGTTACTTACTGCTCAAAAGTTTTTACTTTCTCCTCCTTTGGTTTGTCCTCGAGATCCCAGTAAAGTTTCTTCATGAAGTATTTTTGGCATTTACCAACCGCACTGGGGAAAATGCCTTTTAGTGTGTGGTGCAGACTTCTGGAGATATGTAGTATTTTGATGTGATCCAGTGGTGTTGTGTATAGGTGATTGTTTGTTTTTGTCATCTTCTGTTATGTTTGTTTTGATTTGATGTATTCCATCAAATTTGTTTTTTTGGTGTCTATAGCTGTGAGCATGTTTGCTGTATATATTTTTGTAGTGTTGGTGTTGCTGTTGTTTGTGGTGGCTTTCGAAATGTATTTGGGAGATGTATATCTCCCTGCTTTGTTTGTGTTTTTCATTTGGTTTGGTTATTTTTCTGCTTTTTTTTTCCCTTCCTTTTTTGGCTATTTGCCATTCCTCACTGGTTTCATCTTCCGACGAAATTTCTGAGGAATCAGAAGTGGGTAGGGGTATGTTGTAGGCTTCTATGTATGTCTGTGTAAGTGGTTGTGTTTTTGTTTTCGTTGCTGTTGGTTGTTGAGTGTTTGTGTGTGGTGTGTGGTATAGGGGATGGGGAATCAGTTTTTGTATATTTTTTTGTTTTTCTGTTCCTTTAGTTCTCGCTGTTGTTGGTATTCTCTCAGGTGTTGTATAATTTTTGGTTGTTGATGGATTTGTTGGTGTGCTTCTCTTGTCGTCTTCTGTGTTGATGGTGGTGTGGGTAGTAGTGCTTTTTCCTTGGAGTGTTGTGGTAGTGGTTGTTGTTGTTGCTCTTGTTGTGTTGTGGTTGGATACTTCTTTTTCAAATGTGTTTCGCTTCCGCACAGATAGCAACGTGGTCGCCTGCCCTCTACCACTGCATAGAGTTTGTAGCCTTCTGGCAGTTCTATAGTGTTGGGTATCTTTTCTGCTGTTGTTTCATCGAATTGAAGGAGTAATTGAATTGATTTTCTCACCCAGTTTTGCTGTTCTAGAACAGCGATTTCAAGAATGTTTGTCTGCCATTTCAAAGCAGATGGCAGAGACTAACAATTGTATTTCTACTTCAGGTGGTACATTTGTTATTGTGACTTTTGTCACCCTCTGGCCTAAATAAGTTGGTATCATCACCAAGTCATCTGTATGCGGATCAAATGTGGAAAATCGTTTCGCTAGATTTTCATTGTGAACATGTACTTGGGCTGTGTCAAATTTATGCCACCAACTAACGTATTCCTTTGAATCCCAAACAGGGCGAAGGCATTTTTTGAGTTTTTGCTGCGGTGCACTTTCTGGTTGTCTTGTCTTCTTGTTGATAACTTTGTATATTATTGTCTTTTTTTGTGTGTTTTCTACGATGTATTGTGGAATGTAGAAATGCATTCTTTGGTGAGAAGTGCCTTTGTGTTGTTTATTTCTTGTGCGGTGAATTTTATTTCTGCCATCCATGTCCAAGACAACTAGCTTACCTTCTGGGTCTTGGAATATTGATCTTACTTTTATGTTTAGACTCTTTTGAAAAAGCAGCGCAGTACCACCACCCATGTTTGGCAGACAGGGAGAAAAATAAATGTCGAATTGATTGCCAAACATGGACGCGAAGTCCCACGGGTTACTGAGTCTGATTTTACTGATTGCTACTATATCAACGTTCAGTGACTTGATGTCATTTAGAAGATAACCTTACTTCCAAGCTGACGCCAAGCCACGCACATTCACACAACATAATTTAAGCATAATTGATGGTCGAAAATTTGTGTTTCACACACAACAGTGAAATAGATGAGAGGGAAGGTTACTCACTTCGAAAGTTTGAGTAGTTTCCGCCTCTTTTGAAATGTCTTTGAGGAGGTGTTTGTAAAGTTTTTTAGACAAGTACTTTTGAAACCCCCCGACCGCATTTGGAAAGATGGTTTTGGGTGTGTGGTGCTGTGTTTGTGTGATGTGTACTATTTACTTTAAAGTCATCTTCACAGATATTTGTGTTGGATGTAATGTATTCCATTAGTTTTTTATTGTCCATGTCTATTGCTGTTAGATGTGTATGTGGTTTTGCGGGGTCATTGATGTTTTGATTGTCTAAGAGGGTGCTGTCAGGAGTTAAATATCTCCCTGCTTTACTTGCATTTACTTCTATATGTGTGTTTGTAGAAAGTGTTGTTGTTTTGTGTGGTGTGTGTTGTTGGGGTATTAGGGGCAGAATTTGTCTTTGCGTCATTGTTATTTGTTTTCTTGGTTGTTGTTGTTGGTGTTGGTTTGTCTTTTGATGTTGGTGGTGATGTTGTTTCTGTAGTTGGTTGCGATGTCGAAGGTAATAGTGATGGTGTTGTTTCTCTTCTTGGTGATGTGATTGGTGAGGGGGAAACAGTTTTTGCATCGTCTGCTGTTTTTCTTGTCTTTTGCGTTGAAGGTGGTATGGGTAGCAGGGGTTTTCTTCCAGGTTTTGGGCGTGGTTGCTGTTGCCTATTTCTGGCAGCAGTTTTGCAATCATATCTGAAGTGTGCCTCACTGTTGCGCAAATAACATCTTGGCCTCCTGCCCTTCACCACTACATAAAATTTGTGGTCGTTTGTTAGTTGAACACTGGTTGGTAAATTATTTATTACTTCTTGATTGGATTTGAAGCAATATTTCAAGCTTTTTACCAGTCCAGCTTTTCTCTGGAATGTCGACGATTTCTAAAATATCTGCTTCTTCTATATTGAAGCAGATAGCCGATACCAACCACTGGGTATCCACTTCTGGAGGCACATTTTTTAATTATTTTCGTTACTCTGCACCCAAGATAGCTAGGTACCATTGTTACCTGGTCTGTGTGCAGAGTAAGCGTCGAAAACTTCTTTGCTAATTCTTCCGTATGGAAGCGAACTTGCACGGTAGTAAATTTATACCACCAATTCACATAATTTTGAAAGTGCCAAACAGAAGCAAGGCACTTCTCAATCTTTTCTGTAGCTGGGCTTTCTGGTCTCTTTATTTTTGTGTTTAGGATTTTATAGATGATCGTCTTCTTTTGTGCTTCTTCCAAAATGTTATGTGGAATGTTTAGGTGTATTGTGTCGCCTTCTTTGATGAGTAAAGATTTTGTGTCTTGTATTTGTTGAGCAGTGAATTTTAAAATTCTCCTTTTTGGTCTTATTGCTTCCGCGAAATTTGTCTTGTTTTTTGTGGAGGTGGTGGTGGTGGTGTTGGTGGTGATGTTTGTGGCAGAGTTGTTTGTAGTAGTAGATGACTGTGAAGCTGTCGTCTGGTTGTTTACAAGTTTTTGTTTGGCGGTGGCAGTGTTAGCGTTCATGCTCACACTTGTGCCTGTGTTGCTCTTCCCCTTCTCCGCTCCTTCATGAAATTGTGGTGAAGGCAGTATAGGGGAATCAACATCGTAAGCGTTGTCAAGGAGACCAGTGACCTTTTCACCGATGACTTCATGGCTGTGGAGTCTGGTCTCACTGATAGCTATGATATGCGGATTTTGTGACTTGATGTCGTTTAACAGGTAGCCTTGTTTCCAAGGCGACCTCAAGCCACGTACATTTATACTACCTATTTTGAGCATGTTCCTATTGAAAGTTGTGTTTTACACATGAAAGAAGATGAAAAAGAAAGAGAGCGAGAGAGAGAGAGAGAGTCACTTACTGTCCAAAAGTTCTTTGTTCTTCAACTTACAGTCTTCTCCCAAAAGGTTTTTATACAGTTTTTTGGACAAATATTTTTGAAATCTCCCAACTGCATCAGGGTAGAGAGCAAGGAAATCGAAGAAAAGAGAAATGTAAATAAGCTTGAAACTGCCCCTGGGGGTCAATTCCTCCCTTGAAAACACTCAAAGGAAAGCTGGATGCTTTACGTACCTTGTGTGCGAAAACTGGAACAAAATGTGTGCAATAAAAGCTCGCAAAAAGGGATTACCTGCGGAGCCAATACGATATCACGTCAGTCGATAGATAGATAGATAGGCAGGTAGGTATATATATATATATAGATTTCTTTATCGGCCACGCAGGGTTGAACACAGAAGGGACAAAATACAAAGTAGAGCTATTCTTTTTGGGAAGAAAAGGAAAAAAAAAGTGGGGACGATCAATAGGGATCATGTATCACAGAAATGTCAATGCATTCGGGTGGTCGAGTTAGTACACCTGTGAGACAGCCGAAAGCGTCTGAGTAGGTCTCCTAGGCATTTGCATCCCCGTATATTCCTATATCTGCCCACGTAGTCTAAATGTGTGTCCAAGGTAGCATTCCAATCCTCCACTAAAAGTAAAGGATGAGACCTTCCTAGGAACGATAGAAATCTGGTGGATTTGTTAAAGGCGGTGCCTAGACTGATATGAGATGAAAAGTGCATCCATTGCTGCCATTGACATCTAGGATGACCAGTTTACCCTCCAGGTCTATGAACATTGTCTTGATTATCATGTCATCAACCGAAAGATCTTTTTCAAAAATTTCTTATTTTTTGAAAGAGTTTTGGATCATTTCAATTAGAAAGTGAACTTTGAAACCTTTATCAGTTTTATTTTCCTCCCAGTTCTCATCAATACAAAAATGAATTATGCTTTTCAGTTTCTGAAAACGATTCCTTGTTATAGCTTTTTTGATCAGAGACACACCCAAATCCTCTTCATTTGACCAGTATTGTCTAGTGGATGGCAACTTGTGGTAACTGGACAACATGAGAATGCCAATAAATGCCTTGTGTTTGTCTACTGATTGCGTGTCAGTATTAATTTTACTTGTTGTAGAATACCGCACACTTTCCTTTATGATGTGGGCATATGTTTCTGGAGTGATTATTGTTTCAAATATTTCAAGTGGACCATAATATTGCAAAGCGTCTCATTTTTCTGAAGCTCATATCATAATTATCAGTTCTGTTAGAATAATTTATATACTCAGGCTGCTTTTTTCTCCAGACCAGTTCTGAACTACATGATTTCCTTTTTTTTTATCGTCTTATAAGCCTTTTCTTGAGAAAAACTAAACTCCCAAAACTTTTCATTTTCAATTTGTTTTTTTTGTAAGATGCAATTCAAGTGGTTGTAGAGCATCATTGATCAAAACCTCACCAGTTTCATCATCATTAGCTTCATCTTCATCTGTGATCTAATGCACATCAGGGGGAATAACAACTAAATCTGTTGATTCAAATACAGTTTCTTTGTCTGACAGTTCATCTAGCAAATTCCTAACTTCATCCATGGTCAAAGCTTTTTCAACATGGGGATAAAAAAAATTAAGTGTTCAATAATTATAAGAATCATTACAGTATTTAAAATGACTCAGAAGATTTAATTGGTAAAGAATAATACATTTGATGAGTACACCTAACATACTTCATGGACTGTGTCAGTAAATATAAAATGCACAACACTCCTATAAAACGAGACTAATTACCTTGATAAGATATTTATCTGCACTGCCTTCAGTCTTCACCCTGAAACACTACTGAAAGTATTAGTCACTTTTGTCTGTGCCATCAATATTTTCCAATCACATCGGAATGCGTCAAAGCAATGTACATGTTGATACACGTCTCAGACATGAAACAGATGCACAGACCAGTTCAGTTATGTACACATTGACCCAGCGTCATATATATAGGACAGTAACATTCAGTTATATGCATAAAATGGTATTTGTGAACAAACTATATCCTAAGTATTGTAAAATAACTCTTTATAAACTGAGTTTCTGTGTCAAATGAACATAACGATTCAACTTAACGCTTTGAGTTATTATTTGTAGGTCACCGACCATACATTATTTCTGCCATTTTTCCTGTAAATTTTCTCAGGTTTCTCATTTTCTCAATGCATTACAAATATATCTGATACACTTAATATTATTTACTGACCTATATATATATATAGGACAGGAGGACATAATGGATTAAGATTAACATCTAGGAAGTTTACTAAGCTATGCTCATTTTCAACAGAAATTTTAAGACAACCTATGAAATTTTAAAAATTATTTTCTAATTTTCTATTATTTCGTTTTTGGATTGGGTTTTCAAAATTCTTTATGTGAGTTCGTGTGTTGAAGCATATTTTGTTGTAACAACTATTGAAAAGGTTGCAAGACACAACGGAAATTTTAGGAAAAATAAATAAATGAGTGGAAACTTTACTAGTGAGTAATAAGGCATTAAAAGAGAACGACTCCCCCCAGACACAAGTATTATTATTAGTTTTAGTAATAAATAATGCATCACTGATATAGGCTGCCACCTATTTCTGGGAATTTACTATTAAACTTATGCAGTATATATGTTCCTACTATATCGGTGACTTGTGCTGAATCAGTTGAGCCCATAGCAATGTCGAAGCAATCAGATGTGTCCTTCCTAGCCCAGTATTTATTGTCAAATTTGATTAATGATTTACGAGCTGTAAGTATATTATTAATTTCCTGGCGAGACAAGTTAGTATGACGCTTAGCAAATATAAGGACACTATATAGTGCTATGGGGTTTATTGAAGAGTAGTAATCATTTATATCAACCTGGATAAAACTATGTCTATCCTTATTATTGATTCTATTTAACCAGCTGATTACTTCCTGTGTATTAGACCAGTGCTTGTCAAACTATCTGATGTGGCGTACTGGCATTTGTTTTTTTTCCAGGGACCAGTAATATTTCTTAGTAATATTGATTTATACTGGAAACTATAAAATGAATATAATAAAAGTTGGTGATTTTTTAATCTTATATTTATTTTGTAAACAAATAATACAATATTACATAAGCATTTTATAATGTTACTTTCTTTTCTGGAAGCTTGCTGCATACTGGCAGCTGATGGTTCACAGACCGGTGCCAGTCCACAGACCACCACTTTGAGTAGCACTGTATTATACCACATATTGAGGAGTAGTAATCATTTATATCAACCTGGATAAATGTGTCTATCATTATTATTGATTCTATTGAACCAGCTGATTACTTCCTGTGTACTAGACCACTCATATAAGTGTGTGTGTGCGTGGGTGTCTGTTTCCCCACCATCACTTGACAACCGATGCTGGTGTGTTTATGTACCTGTAACTTAGCGGTTCAGTAAAAGATACCGATAAAATCAGTATTAATCTTTCAAAGAATAAGTTCTGGGGCTGATTTCTTCAACTAAAACTCTTTAAGGTGGTGCTCTGGTGTGACTGCAGTCAAATAATTAAATGAATAAAAGAATAGTGATATTGTTGCTTTGGGAGTATATGTCTATCAGCACATAAATGGCCACTTGGAGAGAAATCCTGTTTGAATATGTTTGTGGGAAGATAAACTAACTTTTTGTGAGAAAATTTTACCAAAATGGTATGGTGTCTCTTGTGTAAGTACGTCTGTTGGAAGATAAACTACCACTTTGAGAGAAAGTATTGCCAAAAATATCACTTGTATTTAACTTCAGTTTCTGAGGTCTACTTTCTAAAAGAAGTCTTGTCATTTAAAAAAAATTATTTGCAACTACGTGATTTTGGGTTCAGTCCCACTGTGTGACATCTTGGGCTAGTGTGTCTTCTGCTATAGCTCTGGGTGGCCAATTCACTGTGTGTGAATTTGGTAGATGAAAACTATGTGGAAGCTTGTTAAGTGTGTATTTTTTTTGTTTTTGTCTCTCTCCACTTCACAACAGGTGTTGGGGTTTGTTTACGTATGTCCTCTAACTTAGCAATCTGGCAAAAAAAGACTGATAAAATATAGGATAAGACTTAGATTTGTTTGACTAAAACCCTTCATGGTCGCAGTCCATTGAGTGCAAACCAGTAAAAGATAAAGAATTATTAATAAACAGTATTTGTAGTTAGTGTTTGTAAGTAGAATAGTGATGACTGGTAATTTATCCTGTTGATTCCAAAAATAATTGTAATGCAAAGGTGGCCACAGAAGAATTTGAATTTGGAATGTCAAGAGCAGGAAATTTTGTTTGATGCTACTCATTATTATTTGTCCCAGTACATGACTGTTAATGACTGGTAATTTACTTAGAATGAAAAATTGTTAAGTTTTAACTTTTTATTCAAGTTCAGAACAGCCATTAATACAGTTCCATATATATTGTCTTGTAGCTGTGGTAAACAAATAATACAATATTACATAAGCATTTTATAATGTTACTTTCTTTTCTGGAAACTTGCTGCATACTGGCAGCTGATGGTTCACAGACCACCGCTTTGAGTAGCACTGTATTATGCCACATATTGAGGAGTAGTAATCATTTATATCAACCTGGATAAATGTGTCTATCATTATTATTGATTCTATTGAACCAGCTGATTACTTCCTGTGTACTAGACCACTCATATAAGTGTGTGTGTGTGTGCGTGAGTGTCTGTCTCCCTACCGTCACTTGATAACCGATGCTGGTGTGTTTATGTACCTGTAACTTAGCGGTTCAGTAAAAGATACTGATAAAATCAGTATTAGGCTTTCAAAGAATAAGTTCTGGGGCTGATTTCTTCAACTAAAACTCTTTAAGGTGGTGCTCTGGTGTGGCCACCTTAGCGGGTATCGCCTGTGTCAGCCTGTAAAACAGACTAGGCGGGTAATACTGTTGTAGCATCAAAAACTTCTGACGGGGCTTTAGCAGTGCCCGGCATAGTTCGTTTATGCATCGCGTTACGTTCTCATCTGATGTTTCCCTATTCTGTGCCGACTAGGGACGAACCCTCATCCCTAAGTACGGCACGCTTTCATCCGGCTCGACTTGTGGTACCGGACAACCATAGAGCGTCGGCGACGATGACATTGACTAGAAAAGACTTTCCCCAATTTCGAATGGAGAACCACGCACACTTGGAAACGTTAATGGAGAGCCACACCGCTTGGTAGAACTCCAAGCACCGTACAATATGATTGTACGAGGTGGGGCGCGAAGAATGCTCCATCTCCCGGACTCGACCTCGAAAAGCTTCCTGTACAGTGTAAGAAGGGACGAAGGGTTGAGCCTCTGTCAGTTGGCGCGCGCTATACTGAAGAACGTGATTCGTAGGAATCTGCGTTTACTGGGCTCCGAATACGACGCTGTTCGCATGATAGCTCAGGCTGCCGATCTCGCCCATCAAAACGAGGAGCTATCCGCCCTGTTCGATCTACCATCTGCCTGAAATGATGGCAATCCATACGCCCCTGACCTCCGCCTCGTCCATGCCAAGAGATGGGCTTCGCAACCAGTCCAGGGGGTGTGCACTGCCGCCTTCAAATCGGACCTGATCGGAAACAGTTGGCTGACGCGACCGGGTGGGATCTCGGAGGGATGCTACTTGGGGATACTCAAGATGCGGACCAACACGTTTCCCACACGTGAATGCCTCACCCATGGAGGTCGTGGCGATAGCACCTGCAAAAGGTGTGGAAGTGCGTCTGAAACGATCTCCCACATCAGTGGCCAGTGCTCACGCCTCAAAGCGAAGAGACTGGCCAGGCACACTCGAATGTTGGCTAGGGAGGCCGAGCGGTATGGTTGGATGACCGGCTGGGAGCCGGTTTATTGAATATCGGGGTCCAGATACATCCCCGATTTAGTGTTTCGCAGTTCTAGCGAGGTCGTCATCGTTGACGTTATCGTCCGATATGAGCAGGACATGGCGGTGAGTGACGCCGTACGCGAGAAAGATAGAAAATACCGGCCGCCGATCCCACTCCTCCGATGTTTCCCTATTCTGTGCCGACCAGGGACGAACCCTCATCCCTCATCTAAGGCATATACACACACATTTGTGGTGTATGTATGTATGGCCCTTGTTTAATATATTTAGAGAGTTCACTATGACATATAAAAGTTTCCTACAAATTTTAAGTTGGATTATTTGTTTAAATATTTGTTTAAATATTCCTTCTTTGTTCTTTGTCAACATTAAAAGCATGTTTTTATATATAGCAGTTGAGGCAGAAAATCACCTTAACTAAAATAGCATCAATATGTAGTGTGAAATTTGTTAGTGGAGTTAATACAACAAATAGAACTCCTTGATACACTTACTTCCAGTGAAACTTTTTTTGTTTTGTAATGATTCAAGTGAACTCCTTGCCACATGTCTTGCGGGCATGAACAGTAGCTCTACTCTGTCTTCTATTGTCAACTTAGCTCCTTGGTATAACCATGTGAAAAAAAAATACATTAAATTTTATCCATTTGCACCTCCAGCTCTAAACCTTGCCCTAACTAGTTTTCTTTATGCAGTTTCCTCATTTGTAGGATTTTTTTTTGTCCTCTGTCCTGGAGGACAGCTGCCACCAACCAGCAGATGTCTATTTCTGTTGGTTTGGGCTCACATTTTCAGAGCATTTCGGCGACACACACAAGTTTTTTTCCTTTACTACCAGAAAAAAAAAAAAACAAAACAAAAAAACCTTTAGCTGCAAAACTGAAAACTATATATTCTAAAACCTTTTTCTATGCAAATGACTTGAAGCAACACGTGACGTCTTATTTTACCTTGTTCTCTCCTTATAACTTTTGTTACACGTGTTTATGTAAATTATATATGCCAGACTGTTATATCTCATGTTCGGACGGCATACCTTCTATTTCTTTATTATAGGCATAAAGCCTGAAAAAAGAAGGGACCCCACACGGACTGACAACACAAACCGTGGGGTACATAGAACGTAACGTATGAAATGTGAATATAATGAATAATAGTGAAAAAATTAAATGGCTTACTGTCCCCCAAAGCAGCAGTTCCATTTTACTGTTCTAATTAACCATAATTTCCTCAGTCTTTTATACATGTCCAGACATATCCCGCATGTAATCTGTCAAGTCATCAAACTCGACAACATTTGGTAATGTATCATATTGAAAGTACAGTCCAGTTACGTCTAGTGCCATTGAACCTTTACCAAAGCCAAAGTGTCAAGTTTTTTCCTCTTTTATATAGGTAGACTAGCAGTATAGTCCGGCGTTGCTCGGGTTTGTTTTCTTTTCGACCCTTTAGAATAGGAATTTTTTAAAAGTTAAAATTTTGCATTATGTAGCTTGTTATTCTCTTTAAGTGAACATTTTTCTGGCTGAAATACACCGAAAAATGGCGATACAGCAGTAAAAAAAATCGTTAAAAATAGGGATTTTCATGGAAAAAAAAAGCACCTTTGTGATGTAAAATAATTTTTGGTGTTAACATGGTCCGATTTGAAGTTTTTTCTTTTACTGAAGGAAGAGCAAGGCTTCTATCATACTCTCAATTTTGGTCAACTTGCACTGCAGGGTCTCGGAGGAGATAGTGTTAGTTGAAGGCTACCAAACCTGCCCCCCCACACCCCTACCTACCTACCTTCAGCTTTATATATATATATATATATATATAGATTATCTTTTATCATGCTTTGCTACCTTTTATACTATCAGGTTTGGTGAAATTATTCTTAAAATTATTAATTGCTTTTTTAACTACTTTATTGATTTCTTTATGTTCGATTGAATTAACAGCCAACTCTCGCGCTCGTATGCGCGCGCACGCACGCACACACACACACACACACACACACACACACACACACACACACACACACACACGCACACACATTATTTCGCAACAAATAAGTGATCTTGATATTTATGTACAGTCGTTACTTGTAAATGTAATCATTGAAACTACTGAGTTGTTCACCTTACAACGTATCTATTTCTGAATACTGAAATATTAATAAAATTACTCTTTTTGCCATAGCAACCACATCTTTATAGCTTGCAAATTTTAACCATCGCGGGTCGCATCCTCACCACGCATTTAGTATCCTTGCCAATTTTCAGCTCGATCCTAGCACGTCTAGTGCCATTGAATCCTTACCAATGCCAAAGTGTGCAAGTTTTTTTCCTGTTGTATATAGGTCGATTACTATTTATATTCTTATTATAGAATTTAATTTCTTCCTTATATTCAGCCTTCCTTAATGCTTCATTGTTGTAGTCAGCGTTTTAGGAAGCTCTTATAATTAGAAGAGAGCATTGATAATCTTTTCCCAATGTTATCTATTAACGTTTTTTTTTATCGAGGTGGGGTGGTTACTATATGCATTTATGTATTTTAAGTTTTCATTAAGTTTATGGAAAGGTTGTATCAACTCTGTAGCAATATTCAAATTTGCATCTACAAAATTTACATTATAATGTTCATTATAGATAGTAGTTTCTAACCCGTAATTACAAAAAAAAAAAGCCTGTATAATTTCTTTTTATAATTTTCTAGAGTTCTATTTGTACAGTTTTTTGTTATCAATAGCAAATCATCCCTATATAAGCCCCCTTCTATATTTAAATTTTCTAATTTTGATTCGGAAAGTAGGTAGATCCCAACTAGGTCGGTTACCTGTGCTGAATCTGGCGCTCCCATAGGTACATCAATAATATATATATATATAATTATTTTACTTGTCATTTGACTGCAGGCATGCTGGAGCACCGCCTTTAGTTGAACAAATCGTCCCCAGGACTTATTCTTTGTAAGCGTTGTACGTATTCTATTGGTCTCTTTCGCCGAACCGCTTGGCTCCAGGGACGTAAACACACCAACATCGGTTGTCAAGCGATGGTGGGGGAACAGTCACACACACACACACACACATCTATACGACGAGCTTCTTTCAGTTTCCGTCTACCGAACTCACTCATGGCTTTGGTCAGCCCGAGGCTGTAGTAGAAGACTCTTGCCCAAGGTGTCACCCTGTGGGGCTGAACCCGGAACCATGTGGTTGGGAAGCAAGCTACTTACCACACATTTATTCCTATATGTATATATAAAAATTTGGACGCATTTTCTACTTTTTCTCAGTAATCCCCCTTTCACTCTCTCCTCTCTCTCTCTCTCTCTCTGTATATATATATATATATGTATATATATTATGTGAGTTAGTGTGTTTATTTCATTTATTAAAAGTTAAATATTACATTTTGTATAAATGCCAAAAAATTTTGTTCAATAAAGAAATTATTTCACAAAAATTTCCTGTCTTTGAAGTTTATTATTATTATTAGAAAAGGCGGTGGCAGAATCGTTAGCACGCTGGGCAAAATGCTTAGCGTCATTTCGCTCGTTCGTACATTCTGAGTTCAAATTCCTCTGAGGTCGATTTTGCTTCTCATACTTTCGGGGTCGATAAATTAAGTACAAGTGAAACAATGGCGTCGATGTACTCGACTAGCCCCCTCCCACAAAATTTCAGGCTTGTACCTTTAGTAGGAAGAATGTTATTATTGTTAGGTGGTGAGCTGGCAGAACCATTAGCACGCCGGGCAAAATCTTTCGCCCGTTTTTACGTTCTGAGCTCAAATTCCACAAGGTCGACTTTGCCTATCATCCTTTCGGGGTCGATAAAATAAGTGCAAGCTGAACACTGGGCTTGATGTAATTCACTTATCCTCTCTCCAAAATGGCTGCCTTTGTGGAAAAATTTGAAACTATTGGGTTGTCCGGAAAGTTCGTGCTGATTTTTAATGGAAAGAAAAAGGTCAATAAATACTTGCCATTACATTTTTAATCAACCAAATATGAACTATTTTGTTGCACAATGCGTCTCCATCTTTCATTTAACTTGAAAATACCCTCTTCCCAGAATTGAGGTGGTTTCATGGCAAAGAATTTATCAAGGTATCTTTTTACATCATCCAAGGAATTGAAATTTTTACGATTAAGACTATTCTGCAGAGACCTGAATAAGTGGAAATCCGAAGGAGCAATATCTGGTGAATATAGAGGGTAGGGTAACACATCCCAGCCGTGCTGCAGCAATTTTTGTCTGGTTCCCAAAGCATTAAGTGGCAAAAATGAACTTTCTTATCTTCCATTTTAATGGATTACAGAATTAACACAGGTTATAGGAACATAAACTTTCTTCCACGAAAAGATAGCTTAAATTGTGCTCTAAATAGAGGTGTAGTCAAATCCTATTTTATAGACTCAAACATGTTCTAAAATAAGTTGAAAGGTAAGCTACTATAAATCGGCACGAACTTTCCGGACAACCCAATATTATTATTATTGGGTTATTATTATTTAGAAGACGGTAAGCTGGCAGAATCGTAACCCCATCAAGCAGCATTTCGTCCGCCTTTACGTTCTGAGTTCAAATTCCACCGGGATCGACTTTACTTTGCTTTTCATCTTTTGGGATTCGATAAAATAAGTACCAGTTGTGGACTCGGGTCGATGTAATCGACTATCCCCTTTCCCCCAAATTCCAGGCTTTGTGCTTTTAGTAGAAAGGATTATTATTGTTGTTGCTGTTTTGTCTTTGCTTTAGTTTGTACAAGCTGCAACCTAATCTCAGAGACACCAAGGGATTTGACGCTGCAAGCATGAGAGGTGTTATGCTATTGAAAAAAAAAAAAGGCAAAACAAAAACCGATGTCTGCTGTGTAAAAAGAAAAAAAAAAGAACCTCTTTATACCCTGAATGAATAAGATTGCGTTTACATGGAGAGGAAACTACAATACGTGAGGTACTTAATAAGTATGATTTTTTGCCATTCATTTATTTTGGAGTTGCCAGGTATTTGGTTTGGATATGCGGTGTTTTCGTTTGCTATCTAATAACAATAGGTAGTTTTGTACTTCAAAATGCCACATTCTTCTAATTTCTGTCTTCACGTCCTTATATTAATTCAATTTCTCAACGTTCTCCAGAGACGTGTTTCTTTGACAAGTGGGATTGCGACATCATCATCGTTTAACGTCCGCTTTCCATGCTGGCATGCGTTGGCCGGTTTGAGAGGAGCCGGCCAGGTAGAAGAATACACCAGGCTATTGTGTTTGTTTTAGTATGGTTTTTATAACTGGATGCCTTTTCTAACACCAAGAATGCCCTTCCTAACACCAAAGATGCCCTTCCTTAAAAAAAAAATCATGTCTTTTTAATATGATTTTTTTCGTATTGATATCTGGTCGGTTGTACTGAATTTCCCAATCAGTTTGAACCCTTAAATTCCAAAGGTTGGTAACTTCAGCGTTCTGGACAATTTGTGGTGGTTTATGTTCCCAACAATTCTCTTTGTGAGGGAGGTTGCATGTGTGACATATTGACCAGTGTACGTACTGAGTTGCCCTGCCACGTCTTAGCAACTACTCTTGGTGCCAGTTGGCTGCATCCAGAGATTATGTGGTCGATTGTCTCTGGATGTTCTCCACAAATGCAGAACGATGGGCTTCTTTCAGGTTTCAGAACATTACTCTAGTAATTCCTAGTTGGAATGGACTGATCCTCAGCAGTATTGATATATCCCTTAGTTTCTGGTTTGAAATGAGAGCATGCCAGCCCCTGATGGTTATGATTTGGTCTCCATCAGGATTCTTGGCTCTAATTAGGTATTTGCCATACAGTAGTTTTTGTTTCCATTTCTCCTAGTATAGTGGAGGCTGGTTTGTTTGGCTATATATATGTATTATTTGTTTTGCTTTTTTAGTTGGGGACCCATTTTCTTCGAGTACTGGTTCATTTAGCTGCATTTCCCGAAGGTATTCTATTGCATAATCCGTGCAACTTTTTGGTATCTTCGTGTTGTAGAATCATCTTCAACATCCAGTCATTTGTTTGTTGCAGTTTTCAATGAGAATCAAGATTGTATTAAACTCCGACTGCCTCCTTTTTTGGGAAAGTACATTCGATCTCTGTCTACTTTTGGGTGATGTATATGATGCAAGACAGAAAACTGCATAAAATGGCATACATGGGAAGGCATAGACTACGTTACTTGCACCAGACACTACTGGTCAGTGGCGCTAAAATTCCACATAGAAACGCAAGGAGACATTCCACTGCTCCCGAGCAGAAATGTAGAATTGATTCGCATGCTCATCTACGTAGTTCGCTGTGTGATCAGGAGACATTGAGAAATGTACTATCCGAAGTAAACATCCGATAGCTGTAGTTAGGAGTGGTAGTGGAAGAAGATATATTGAATATGAAGCTCCGCTAGAAAAACTGATAGGGAATTTGGTCAAATGGGACAAATGGGAGTTAGAAAGTAGTGAACAATGCAAATGAATTTTTAAAAATTTATTACTCCAATCTAACTTTCATTGAGGAAAGTCAATGTTTGAAATGATTTTTTTTTCTTTCCAGGTACGTCAAGTTTATTGAGAACAACGTGACTTGCAGGAAATAATTCTACTTTTTGATAGATATTTAACGTTACTGGAATAGCTATGAAATTTAATTTCGCAATGAAAAGGTGAAAAAAATGTTTAAATTTACAAAATCTAGGCTTTCTTCTACTAGTATGCAATTCTATATTGCTGAGATGAGTTTTTTTTTGTTTCTTGAATTGCATAGCGCTTCACTTGTTTGTATCTGTAGATGCAAAGCCTTGTCCCTTGACGTCTCTTATTTTGAGACTTGGGTGCAACCTGTACAAATTGAAGCAAAGGCAAAATATTAGTCGGACTGGTGTCCTTATCTTGATTGTTACTTTCACTACGTTTCGGCTGTTGTACGTTGCAGCCGTCTTCAGGTGTCTTGTTTTAAGCTTGTTTATTGTATCGGGATTTCTACTAGTATAATCAGATTTTCTGGAATGAGAAATTTTAGTTGCAGTACCTGGGTGTATATTTTACTTAGGTTTACTATCGACAGATAGAACAATACAGTTCTTCTCAAATGTGGTGAATGTAATTCAGTGGAGAATTTGAAAAATTATTGAAACTAATTTGCATATTTAAATTTTGAAAACATAGCTAACTAATTTGCATATGTAATTAGATATTGAATTATGACTTAGAACAAGTAACTAACATGCCAAGTTTAATCAGCTGCTATTCACTGAACTTGAGATGTTTCATTTACGCTTATTAATTCGCTGAACTTAATAATTTTTCGACTATCTCTACATTTGCAGATGAAATTTTTGCTGAAAACTGCATTTTCAAGATTTTGTGGTACAATACAGATTACACATTTGATTTATTTTATAACCTGGATTAAAAAAAAAAAAGCCCAAGAAAAATCTTGTGATATGTGTGATACCTGATATGTTTTTAAATCAATTTAAGTACCAAGCTTTTAAAATTCAGGGATTTGAAATCTTTCCCTTATCAACAAAAAGAAGAAAAAAAAAATTAAAATGCCATTTCATTGCAGGTTTTGTAGAATTCTGAAAAAATAAAATGGTTTTAAATCGCTATAATTACTTCAGAACATGTTCAATACACACAATTTATTCACCAAATGAAATCGGTTGTCAAGATCTTTAAAATGTGATCAGTTTGTACACACGCACGATTTTGAACATTGCTGTGTGTTACACCTCATAGGATCTATCAGTGAAACAAGTTTTTAAGGTTTATACGCACTCACACGCTATCTGGTCATCATCATCTACAAGATTTACTCCAAAATGAGCGGGGTTTTCAGAAATGCTTGGGTACTGAGATTAGGACTATTTCTGAATCCAGAATTATAGATTGATTTTCATGGAAGTGAGCAGAAGTGAAGGTAGTCCTTTCAGATTAGTGACCAGTGATACTCCAACTGGGGCCGGATGCACAGACTTCTACAGGCATCTAGAAACATCTTGAACATTCTACTAACTAGTGTTAATAGCTAAATGGCAATGGCATCTTATTGAAGGGTACAAAAATCTTGTATATATGCTTAGATAATTCTATTTGACAGTTCCATCAAGGTTTTCCAAATATGTTCACGTGTTCTTGGACAAACTGCAGCGAGTCGTCCAGAACGTGTGTGTATAGTGTTTTGTTACCGCAAATACGGATAGTGTAGGTTGTTCATAGTTTCCAGTAGTTGGTTATACATGCATCAAATTTATGATTTGCACGATAAATTTAGATAAGAGATAGAAAGGAGCCCGGTTAGTGAAAACTGAACTCGTTGTTCCTGGCACGGAAACTTACAAGCGAGTTAGGCAAGAATTGCAGTCGTCAGTCGTCAGCATCTGGTAGTATATCTCTTTAAAGAGAACGTTTAAAGAAGAGTAGATACGGTTCTGCAAGGATGCAACAATGGAAAGCAGCATATTGGAGGATAAGCCTGCTTAAGAAAAGTAGCACCAGACTAAAAGCAAAAAAAAAAAAAAAAAAAAAAAATAAAGAAAAAGATCGGTTTATTTAAGTTTAACACGAGGGCCGCATTGTGTCATTGTTTGAGTTAAGGTGCATGCTTGTAGAAATGCGGGAGAGAAAACTGTTTGATGCACCTAGATGTAAGAAGTGCGACAGGCAACAAAACTTCATTCGATGTATTGACAGGTCACAATAGGTGCATGGTATCTGATTTCAGGCGGGTGTTTGAATTTTTTTCAGCAACCCTTTGGGTGGTTAGTTGAATGTTCGTTGTAAACGGTAAATTTCAGTGTTTATGCTGACAAAAGACCGAGACCTGGAACTGAAATATGCAATGCTTTGAGCGGTTATACGATAAGACAATCACCGAGTTTGAATATTCTGCTCTACAAATGTTACAGTTACAACCGAGACGTATTTGCTACCTTTATCGCTATGCAATAAACTAAAAATAAGGTGGGTGAGTGAT
Organism: Octopus sinensis; assembly: GCF_006345805.1. Taxonomy (NCBI): domain Eukaryota; kingdom Metazoa; phylum Mollusca; class Cephalopoda; order Octopoda; family Octopodidae; genus Octopus; species Octopus sinensis. The sequence continues at coordinate 39,275,762 of NC_043002.1, read as the reverse complement.
AAATTTTGCTAAGCTACGGCGAATACCCAGTGACTTAAGAAGAGTTTAAGGGACAAAAATAGTAATAAATTGACCCAAACAAATGTGGAATGCTGGAAGTGTACGAGGTGGGATTGGAGAAAAGAAAGGTGTGGATATTTGGTACGTGATGTCACTCGGGCATGATAAACATCGAAGTCTTAGAATGTAACTAGATAAAATTTGAGTTTTGGGATGGGTAGGTAGCAAGAGATATTGAGAAGGCAGTCTGGTAATGTCTGCAGGTAACAGGCACGTTTAAAAGATTTTGAATTACTGAAAGAATGCCAATGTTGATTATGTCATCAAACCCATGAGTAAAATGCTGTTGTAAACCAACGCTCTGATTCAACAAGCAGTAAAGTGACTGCGTGAATTCTTGAATATAATAAGCATTCTAGACAACCTGCGCCTACTTATGTATTCATAAGCAAACGGTTACATCATTAATGATGTAAGCTTTATACATTTCTACAAGTCACAAAATGTTAACATTGTGATATATTACGACTGCTTTCAAGTTCTTTCATTAAACTTCTGAATTAAAGCATCGCTGTCTCCACCTCTTTCTTTTGTTCTGTCTGAATGTCTGTGTGTCGCTTTCTCTCTCCTCTCTCTCACTCACGCATAGTTCAATATTTAATTGAGGTTTCAATATGATTTGACTAAGCTTATAGAGCCAGGTAAGCAAAATAAATATATATGGCAAAATGAAAATGTTTCGTTTCACTACCCTGTTAGCATAGCTAGAAAGAGAGTGGGAGTGAGAGAGAGAGAAACGATAACTTCAGTTTATGTCTAGCAAATTATGTCCAGTCTAACTTGTGACACTACATGTAACATTAGCAAATCTGTACTCTTGTCAATAACCATGTAGCAGTTCGCGCGACGAAACGCTTGATACGTTGTAACAAATAAAAAACGTTTAAGCGAAGTTAGCAGTCTTTGTGTGTTTTTGAATAGATAATGTGTTTTCCACGCTGCAATTGTTTTACTTTCAACACACAGTTTCAAATCAAATCACTTACCTGGCAGGTACACCTCTGAAAATCAGTTTTATATTAAAAAAATTATTGCGGTCTAAAATATTGTTTTCTTGCAATATTTTGGTAGCTTATTTATTTTACTTGTAAAGTTACAACAAAAGCAGCCAATCATTCAAAGAGGCCGTCGTGTCGCTCCGTTTGAAGCCACCTTTCTGCCAGTTCTTTGATCCCACGCTGATAATAGCTTTTGTCCTTCGAGGCGAAGAACTTCACTGAAGCGTCTACCTCCTCTTGGTTGATGAACCGTTGCGAGCTCAGGAAGTGAGCTATGGATCGGAACAAGTAATCTGAGGGAGATATTCTTTTGCCATCCTAACGTGCATAAGCAGTGGTTCAGCAAGGGCCAACACCCAGAACCTATCGCCAAACATGAGCGTTTCGAAGACAAGGTGACGCTCTGTGTCTGGTGGAATTATGAGGGGATGATTCACTACGAGTTCGGTCCAGACGGCCGAACCATCGATACTAGTCTGTACACCAAACGGCTGGAGCGGAGTGTCACCGTGCGGAAAAAATATATGGTATTGATTAACAGAAAGCGAGATCTTCTGCAGCAAGATCACAGAATACCTCATACCCCTCGATCGACCTAGAATAAACTCTAGGAAATTGAGGGAATCTAACTGATGCCACACTCAGCATATAGTCTGGATCTAGATCCCTCGGATTATTACTTCTTCCGTTCTGTGGTTCACTTCCTGCGCTCGCGACTCTTCATCAAGTAAGAAGCAGTAGAAGCTTCAGTAAAGGAGTTCTTCTCCTCGAAGGATAAGAACTGGTATCAACATGGGAGCAAAGAACTGGCAGAACTTTGGCTTCAGATAGTGTAAAACAGTGCTTCTACTTTGAAGGCTTGCCTGCTTTTGTTGTAACTCGACAAATAAAAGAAATTAAGTTAACAAAATATTGCAAAACTCTTGACTCAACACAATACTACAGCCAAATTAAAGTATCCTAGCTTTAAAGAATAGAACCATTCCAAGAAATTTGCAGATTTCATTCGAGTAGGTAGAAGGTAACCGTTTTGTATAGGGAAGATGGAGGGGTGGCGGTAGGTAAGTTAAGTCGATCTCAATATATCACTGCTACCTGTTAACTGTTTTATATATTCTGAAATATAATTCGAAATAAGATTTGAACTTAAAGCATTAAGATACGAAGTTATATAATCCCTTTTACTATAGGTACATTGCCTAAAACTTTGGGGGAGGGGAATTATTGATTACATCGACCCCAGTGTTTCACAATTACTTAATTTATCGACCCTGAAAGGATGGAAGGTAAAATCGACCTCGACGGAATTTGAACTTAGAACGTAAATATGGATGAAATGCCGCTAAGCATTTTGCCCGGTGTGCTAACAATTCTGCCGGCTTGCCGCTTTGACGAAGTTAAGCAATGCAATGCACTTCGTTCAGTGTTTTACCTACACGTTGACCTACTCTAAGAAGCATACATGTATTATTCTTGTCTGTTAATCGTTTCCATGATCCATTTTGATTTTTCACTAATATTCATAGGACGCATGACTTAGAGGTTAGAGCGTAGCACTCTTGATTGTCATATCGTGGTTTTCATTCCCGGACCGGGCAGTGCGTTATGTTCTTGGGTAAAACACTTCATTTTACGTTGTTCTGCGATCACTTCATTATCTGACGTATGGCACACCGTGCATCTGTACAAGCAATGTCGATTTGATGGTGAGAATGAGCTTATGTACAACACAAACGGTTGGGCGCTATGAACAAATCGTCTGTAGAAGTTATTCAGCAAGAAATTGCAGAATCGTATTTCTTTGACTCTAGAGGCTATCAGCAAAAATATTTGTAGCGCACACAGCCTCCTAAAATTTTCTCCCAACTATCGATGTCACTCTCTCTAATTGTGACCAGTCTATCTGTTTCTCCTCCCCTCTTTCTTTCTCCCTTGTTTTCACTAGCATGTAATACTTCTATCTTTTACTTCATGCGGCTTATAATTTTTTTCCCTCTCTCTACGTTCCTTTCTATCTCTCTCTTGGTTCTTTACTTACTCGCTTTCACACTTACTCTTCTCTTTCTTTTCCCCCTCTGACAATTCCTCTACTCACTACTACCACCACTACAGGTCAAGCCCATAATTCTTCCAGTTTGTCCTTTCTATTCAAATTTTCGAGGAAGACAGATGTTCTTCAATTTTCGTTCTCATTCCTCATTATATGAAATGGTAGTATCTTCCTTCTTTTCTATAGCTCTCCTTCGGGTGAGTTGTTTTTCTACCGTGCCTGACCGACAGACAACCGTCTGCATGCGTATGCATGCATGTATGCATACATACAGTCCTACATATATACACGCATACATACATACATACACACACACACACACACACACACACATACATACATACATACATACATACATACATACATACATACATATACATACATACATACATACATACATACAGGTAGAAGTTATTAATACAATATCAAAAGTTATATCTGTGTACACTCACACACAC
>NC_043002.1:39254696-39269696 GCF_006345805.1 Octopus sinensis | reverse complement strand
AACGTTTCGAGCGGAGCTCTTCGTCGGAAACATAGGAGAAGGAAAGATCCAGAGAAGAGAAGACAGAGGAAAAAAAAACGCCAATATATATATATATAAAGGACGTGTTATAATACTATTCCACAGCCATACCAACAATCCAACATATCTCCATCATCAGCTATCATACGGATATCATTATGGTCTTGACACCTGGGCAGTACCATTCAGTGTCAGCCGCACTAAAGTAAGTGTTGTTTGGGAACAAACAAACCAAAGAAACCACAACATTCAAACACATTTATCCTATGTACAACCGCATCGATAAATAAATTCAATAAGTTAGTTACTACCACTCCTAAATGCATAACTAAACGGGCACAACTCTATTAAGTAATACAAAAATTATAATCCCTACCTTCTTCCGTAGTATAATATACAAGTAAAAGCTTAATAACCACGTTATTCCAATCAATGAATATATAGGCAGGATTAAGCGCTAACTTTGATAAAACTACAACAAAGTAACATATAAACCAATGTCGGTATTAATAGTAAACTGTAATAACTAGATTATATGCTAAATTGTGACCAATCTTTAAATCCATACAAATAATAATCCCACCGGTCTTCCATAGATACTACTATAATGAAAGTTAAAGCCTTATATAAATCTCTCCAAAACAAAACACGACTGAAAATAATTTGACTAATATTTTACGAGTGAAATACATTATTTCATCATTCAAAAGTTAATAAAACACTACATACTCATTGATATATCACCACTACAAGCTATAATATTAAATTACCAGTAACTAATAAAAACATTAAATTTCATTAAATAGGTACTAATAAAAGTACTTATAATTAAAAACCTTGCTATGTTTAAAGCTAATTAAAACTGTTTAAAAGATAATAAAACTATAAGTATTTACACTTACATGTTTAATCAGACACGTGGTTCTATCACCAACAATTTAAAGGGCCATATATCTATATATATAGAGCATAAGTTGTTTCAAAGTCCACAAGTCAGGAAATAGATGCTCTCGTATATCTGTCAACAGAGTGGGTATATTATCCGAAGTGTACAATATTATATATCTAACACGGCCGATCTTACCAATCGGTTTCGCACTAGAGGTACAACGGAATGTTAGATAACAATTATATAACCCTACGCTCATTAGAGGTAGCTGATATTTCATTCCATATCAGCTACCTATGATGAGCGTAAGGTTATATAATCGGATTGTTATCTAACACTCCGTTGAATCCCTAGCGCAAAACCGATTGTTAAGATCGGCATTGATGGATGTATAATACTATACACTTCGGATAATACATGTATATATATATATATATATATATACACGCGCGCGCGCACACACACACATACACACACACACATATATACACACAATAGTTACTAATTCATAGAAATAGTAGTATAGAAGAAATTAAGGCGGCGAGCTGGCAGAAACGTTAGCACGCCGGGCGAAATGCTTAGGGGTATTTCGTCCAACGCTGCGTTCTGAGTTCAAATTCCGCTGTGGTCGACTTTGCCTTTCATCCTTTCGGGGTCGATAAATTAAGTACCAGTTGCGCACTGGGGTCGGTATAATCGACTTAATCCGTTTGTCTGTCCTTGTTTGTCTCCCCTGTGTTTAGCTCCTTGTGGGTAGTAAAGAAATAGGTATTTCGTCTGAGTTCAAATTCCGCCGAGGTCGATTTTGCCTTTCATCCTTTCGGGGTCGATAAATTAAGTACCAGTTACGCACTGGGGTCGATGTTATCGATTTAATCCGTTTGTCTGTCCTTGTTTGTCCCCTCTGTGTGTAGCCCTTTGTGGGCAGTAAAGAAATAAGAAATAGTAGTATAGAAGAAATAAAAGGAAAATTGCCGAGGATGTATTAGAAGGCCTATCACTACGTTTGACCAAAGTCGATTTCTTTGAAAAAGAGAGAGAGAGAGAGAGAGAGAGAGAGAGAGAGAGAGAGAGAGAGAGAGAGAGAGAGAGAGAGAGAGAGAGAGAGAGAGAGAGAGAGAGAGAGAGAGTTGGGAGCAGGGGAAGGCAGAAAGAGAAAGAGAGAAGAACTGACTTTAGTTAGGTGACTTGATTTATCGACTTCGCAAAAATGAAAAGCATAGTTGACCTCGGCGGGATTTGAACACAGAACACAGAGATCCAGAATAAATATCACCAGGCAAACCATTCAAAGCTCTAACGTCACTGTCAATTCGCTACACATTTTCCCCTGCCTCTCTTTCTCTCTTTCTCTCTCTCTCTCTCTCTCTCACACACACAATGTATAATAATATATTTTGCGCATAATGTTTTGAAAATGTAAACATAATTTATTTTGTTGATAACGTGAACTGAATGACAAGCTCTGATGGTTTACTTAACAGCTGTTTCAAAGTTCTACCGAAATATCTCAACCAAACTACACCAAAATACTCTGCTTCACAAATTTACTTTAACCGTATTTAAACTTAAAGTTTACAAAGACTGACGGCTTATCTTCTTTTTTTTTCTACTGAAAACAGAGGACATAATTATCATTATACTTAACTAAGGAAGCCAAGCAAACTGGTTACTGCCCACATTCTCCTTCACTCTTTCTCACTGATTTCAAAATTAGGACGCTGGTTGTTCTTGTCTTCTGTAAATCGAAAACGTTCTGGGTAACCCGGACGTTAAAAGTTGGTTTCCATCTTTCTTCTTGCACAAGGCCTGCAATACCAAACAGTCCTTTGGACGCAGTTCTATCTATCTATCTATCTATGTATCTATCTATCTATCTATCTATCTATCTATCTATCTATCTATCTATCTATCTATCTGTCTGTCTGTCTGTCTGTCTGTCTGTCTGTCTGTCTGTCTGTCTGTCTGTCTGTCTGCCTGTCTGTCTACCTCTTATCTATCTATTTATCTATCTATCTGTCTATCTATCTGTCTGTCTGTAGCTATCCGTCAATCCATCCATCCATCCATCTATGAAAACGCACCTCATTCTGGCTGAGATTAAGGGCGAAAAAACGAAGGAGTTAATCGATACCAACCCCCGTTATATGACCAGGTAACCGCAGTTATTCCGCAAACAAACATATCTGCATCAACTTGGTTACGTAATTAGGCTCGATGTTTGCACTCTACATCAAATGGATGAGGCGGACCTAGCGCAACGGTTTTCCGTTTGCGATTCATTGCAGAAGCGTGAAGAAAACGATCCGTTTTTGAAGGGAATGGTGGCAGGGAACGAAAAATGGATTGTCTATTTCTGTTGATATATAATTTACGTATCTTTACGATAGGAGTTTAAATTCCGCCGAGGTTGACCTTGCTTTTCATCACTTCGGAGTTGCAGCAGTATCATTTGAACAAAGGCGGCGAGCTGGCAGAAACGTTAGCGCCGGGCGAAATGCTCAGCGGTATTTCGTCTATCGATACGTTCTGAGTTCAAATTCCGCCGAGGTCGACTTTGCCTTTCATCCTTTCGGGGTCGATTAAATAAGTACCAGTTACGCTCTGGGGTCGATATAATCGATTTAATCCGTTTTTCTGTCCTTGTTTGTCCCCTATGTGTGTATCCCCTTGTGGGCAGTAAAGAAATAAGTATCATTTGAACACTAGGGTTGATGTAATCGATCAGCCCCGCCCCACCCACATACACACACATACACACAAAATTCAGGTATCTTGTGTTTATCGCAGAGAGATTACCTGTTGATATATACTGCTATTGTTTCAATTAATTTTTAACAAGAAAATTATTAAGGAAGGTTTTAATTCAGATCATTTTAAAACTGGAAGTTCGTCTCACAGAATCAGAGACGGTGTCAGGCGAGTTGATTTCAAAAGTGTGAGTTATTGTCTGATTGCCAGAACACTCTTGCATAGTTTTTAATAGTAATAGATGATATCTGGACATAAGGCAGTGATCTGGCATAAGCGTAAGCACGCCGCTCAAAATTCTTAGCTGCATTTCGTCCGCCTTCAGGCTCTGAGTTCCAATTCCACCGATGTCGACTTTACTTTTCTTCCCTTTCGGAGTCGATAAAACAAGTACCAGTTGAGTACCCATGGTCGATGTAATCGACTTAACCCCTTCACCAAAATTAATGGCCCTGTGCGAAAAATTTGAAACTAGTATATCATATAACGAGATTTTTCTTTCGTCTTTTCTCTTTGCTCTAATAGTTTGAGAATTGGCAGAATTGTCGAAGTGTCGGACAAAATGCCTTGCGGTATTTAGTTGCAATTATTTACACTCTTGGTTCAGATCGCGCCAGAGATGCCATTCATCCTTCCGGAATCGATAAAATAAATACCGATCAAGTGCAGGGCTAGATATATTCAGCTGTTTCTTTCCTCCTGAGTTCGTGGCCTTGTGCCAATGCAAGAAATCAATATATCAGGACATTGAAGTAAATTCCTTCTCAGTCGAACAAGGTCATGCACCTTTTATTTATTTATTTATTTATTTATTTATTTATTTATTTATTTATTCATTTATTTATTTATTTATTTATTTATTTATTTATTTATTTATCACTAGTTTCTCTCCTTGGGCTGCGGTCACCATCAGTGAGGCACTAACGTTAAGGTTTTTAATTAATTATATCAACTTCCAGTGTTAGTCTTGTGATTTTATCGAGATCACATAAGACGAAATAACTACGTTCACATCAGCGTAAAGGAAGGCGGCTAGTATTAAATACCAGAAGATATTTTTCTTTAGTGCATCCTCTGAGGTCGCTGAGGATGAATCTATGAGGCATATAACGGGGTCAATTTTATCTTCGTCAGTGCTCTTTGATCTGAGAAGTGGCTGAACTCCTCTGCTAGACGTCAGACATAAATTATTTAGCGAACTGCTGTCATAGATTTGAATCGTATTTCATCTCTAGGATTTCTACTTATGTTCTATTAGGTGTAAGGTCCATGCGCCCGAAATATCGACAATCTGATTTAATTCCTTTTGAACATTACTGTATAGATACCTAAGAAATTTCTAGTGCTTCGAGGGGAAGTGTCATCTTAATAGCTTAAGATAACATTTCACCTCGAAACACAATTACAATAAACATTTTATGAATACGGCATTAAGACCAGCTAATTCTGTACACACACACACACACACACACACACACACACACACACACACACACACACACACACACACACACACACACACACACACACACACACACAAACACACATACACACACACATCGAAAAATAATTCGATTTCTCTTCACGAACGCATAATTTTTTAAAGAGACATTCATATCAGCAGGGCACCTGACCTCTATAATCGTACGTGATCTTTTCTCTTGTCTCAAACAACTATATTAAACGTTTTAAATTTGCAATTGGCAGACGTTTTGATGAGAACATAACTTGTGTTGTTAGGTATTCAGTAACTGTGACAATGTCTGTATTTATACCAGAAAAGTCTTTCCTGCGGATGTCATTGTATACATGTATGTAGGCACAGACACGCGCGCATATGTATAATGGGTCGTATGAAACACGATTTTAAAAATTAAGCAAGGAGGTATTGTAAATATTATGTTGGATAATAAAAGTTATTTCTTAATATTCCACCAATTATCCTTCATATCGAAAACAGCGCATGCGCAATATATGACTGAGTATGTGTGCGTGTGTGTCCGCGTATGAGAAACTAGCACATAACACCAAACAGGATTTTGTCAGAGATTGATGATGTCAGTAAAAAACTAAACATATTAAAGAATTGTTTTTATCAGTAACTAAGTTGACCGGCAAAAATACGATAGAATCCATCAGATGCTTAACTCATTACAATCTAACAACTTTTTGGAAACTGGAATTTCATTAACGATTTTGTCTTTGACGTCTTTTCTTTGACATACCATCGGGTATATATAGATGGTTTGTCTGGTAACTGACCAGTGGTCGAAACTTACGCTACTCACTTGGCTGCGGAATTTGATGACTACCACAACTGACTCATTGCTGACACACATTTCGCTCGGACATGCATGTACTAAATATCTCCTGTCGTCGTCGCTATGACAACATTTTTTTGTTAACGATTTATAAATATTTTTATATTTGGACTTCACATAGATTTGTCAACTAATGTTTTGTCAACTAATCAAATATTTTGTGGTTACAGAATATTGAAGAAAACCGTCAAATGAATTCATTGTATATGACTTTGAAAATAATGTTTAACATATTCCCACTTAAGGATGGTTATGTATCTCATGAGCAATATATCTTATGGGCATACAAATGGGGAGGCAGCGAACAGAATAATTTCTAACTTTGTTTATTTTACTTTTCACCAATATTTCATTATAAGAAGTGTTGGTTCCAACTCAACAAACTATTAGATGTTAATGTTTGGAGAAATGTTTGAAGTCAAGGAATTAAATATGAAATAAACGCTTCACGATCAGTTTAGCTTAGAGATGGGAGATAGTTAACTGCTTGGTTGTAGCCTAATGGACAAAACCAGATGTTGATCTTTCTATTGATGAGTCTCAATTCAAGCAAATGGGTGATATTTGCTTGCTGTTCTAGTAGAGACGTGGCATACAGCAGATTCTGAAGAGTATTGTTCTTGATAGTTGCAGCTGAACATACTACGAAATAACGATGTCATGTGCACGGCAATTAACCAGATGTGTCCGCAAATAAAGACTTATCAACCATGCAGACCGCTTTCTCTTGAATATAGTCAAGGTTGCCACTGATAGAAGGCGATGTCTCTATATAAGTTTGAGGACACTGCAGGAGTCTGTTTGGATCTTGCAGGAAGTCAATAGTTATTTCTAACTAAATTATTCTCTGATTATAATGATTTATGTAATTGACACAAGGCCTTAAATTTGGGCAAGGAGTTTAGTTGGTTATATTGACTTCAATAACTGATTGATATTTTTGTCAGTGAGTCCCACATCATCTGAGTGCAACTCAGATTAACCAAAGAGTTACTCTCTGCTTGATATTGAAGAGTAGACTTACTACTTGCTGAGTAAAAACCATCGTAAGTGATGAAAGGTGGTTTCTCTATAATCATATACAACGAAATCTACATTTGTTAGCACCCAATGAAAAAAAGAGGGTGCATTCCTAAACCATTACTGTACACAAAAAACAAAAATTATGCTCAGTGTTTGGTGGGGTATGAAGGGTGACGTCTATCATGAAGCATTAAACCAAAATGAAACTGATAATGCTGAGAAGTATCGTCAACCGCAAAAAGATTTGCAGAAAAAGCGCCCGTCATTAGTCAGCAGTAAAGGCGGGGTTACTCTTTCACGATAATGCAAGACCACACATTCTCCAAGTCCTTCAAGATATGGTATTAAATATGGAAGTTTTGCCTTATCCTTCTTACTCTCCTGACTTTGCTCCACCTGACTATTATCTTTTCAGATCATTGCAACACTATTTCGAGAGAAAACAGTTTAATTGTGAAGAGGCTGTAAATTATATTGAGTGTTTCTTTGCTTCGAAGCCTGAAGAATTTTATGCCTGAGGGATCAACAAATTGTCAAATAAATGGAACTATGTTATCAAAAGTGAGGGGGAATATTATCTTGATTAAATATATCAAGACTAAAGAATCAGTTGTTTCTCTTTCTCTATCATGAAATACAACAGGTCTTTCTTCCAACATAATAATGATGATGATGATGATGATGATGATGATGATGATGATGATGATAATAATGCCCTGCTGACAACAAGGTATGCGATAAGGAAGAAAGAAATGACAGGTTAGCTTGGGAGCTTAAGCAGTTGTGGTTGAGGAAAAATAATTGTAGGAGCCCTGGAAACTGAGTAAAATCTTGAGAAGTACACGGAACAAATAGGGGCTGCAATAAGAGTGGGGCACTTGCAAAAAACAACACTGCTTGGAACCGCTCGAATACTCCGAAAGGTGCTCGAAAAATAAGAGGTGTTACCTTAGTTCACTGGTAGTGAACAGCAGACACCGTTGTACATCTCCGGCGTTAGAAGCTGTGCAATAATAAAAGTAATAATGATAATGGTTTAAAATTTTCCCACAAGGGCAGACATTTTGAGAGAGGGGATGAATCGATTACATCCACCACAGTGTTTCACTGGTACTTAATTTATCGACACCAAAAGGATAAAAAGCAAAGTCGACTTCAGCGGAATATGAATTCAGAAAGGGAGGACACAAAACACCGCAAAGCATTTCGCCTGGCGTGCTAACGATTCTACCAGCTCACCGCCTTAATAATGATAATGATAATGATGATGAAAATAATAATGATGGTAATAATAATAATAATAATATAATAATAATAATAATAATAATAATAATAATAATAATAATAATAATAATAATAATAATAAATATATCAAGACTAAAGAATCAGTTGTTTCTCTTTCTCTATCATGAAATACAACAGGTCTTTCTTCCAACATAATAATGATGATGATGATGATGATGATGATGATGATGATGATGATGATGATAATAATGCCCTGCTGACAACAAGGTATGCGATAAGGAAGAAAGAAATGACAGGTTAGCTGAGTTGGTTTAATGGCCTACCAATATATACTATGAGTTTCTTTGCCCTAGGAGTCGGGAAGACACTCGGCAAGAAATGGAAGAAAATTTGAAAGAAGAAAAAAAAAAGTAATAATAATAATAATGATAATAATAATAATAATGATAATTTGCTATAGCAAATATTCTGCTCAATACCATAGATTTGCTTGTCAGTTATTTGACCTTAACTAGTTGACCATGTCCCTAAGTGGCTGACAATATGTGCATCTCTCATCATGAGCAGAAGTAGTGGGGGAGCATCATAGCCGTGTGTTGAAAGGAATTCTTAGAGGTTTGGATAATTCACCTTTGGATACATGGGTGGTTCGTTAAACATCCTTATACGATCCTTATTCAGGGACCTTTTGAGCGGGATGGGATACTCGACCAGAAGAAAATTCTAACTGTGATGTATGTGCCTGGTGTACCCTTATCAGACGACGGGTAGTCATGATGGGTATACTGGGCTTCGTATATTTTATCCCAGTGTCACTTTGATGGCATGCACTGCTCTCTCACTCACTCAATAATAATAATAATAATAATAATAATAATAATAATAATAATACATTCAAAAGATAGTGCTCATGGGAACTGCTCATATCCTACGCAAAATACTTTCTATTTAATCTCAGGGTTTAAAACAAACATAATTTTCGTTTTATTTTTGGACATTCATTAGTACAACACCAAAAAAAAAAAACCAAATATATGGCACACTAGGCATAACAACAACAGGAATTTCCAACCTGTTGTCTCTTGAGGTCTCTGGGTGAGACTTGGAGCCAACTTGTACAAATATAAAGCAAAAGTCAAACATAGAATAATAATAATAATAACAACAACAACAATAACAATAATAATCCTTTCTACAACAGGTACAAGTCCTGAAATTTCGAGGGAGGAGAAAGTCGATTACATCGATTCCAGTATTTAACCCGTATTTATTTGATCGACCTCGAACGGATGAAAGCCATCGTGTTGATTCTCATTGTTCACTGTGTATATGTCGATTCATTACTAAATCTTTGTATGAGTTAAGAAAAGAATATCTACACTTATAATAGCTTAGATGGTAATGAGAACTGATGTTTCGGTCATAGAGCCAAAGTAGAATTTATATAGGTTATAAATTTGGTGCATCATAACTATTTTAAGTTGACTAATATTATCCATAGTTATTCAGTAAATGTTAATGGTAAAAAAATTCCTTTGTAGTACAACAACAGTGACGATAAAAAGAACGCCGGTCTTTTTTCTAGTTACATACTCTGAGATTTTCAATCTGTTATTTTTAGTTCTAACACTATTGCTATAGTTAAGCACATAATGGCTTCTAATTTTGGCATAAGGCCAATAATTTTAGGGAGAAGTAAATCGATTATATCGATCTCAGTATTCAACTGGTACTTATTTTATCGACCTCAAAAGGATGAAAGGTAAAGTTGACCTCGGTGTCATTTCGATTCAGAACGTAGAGAGCCAGAAAGAATGCCGTTAAGTATTTTATCCGGCGTGCTAACGATTCTGCCAGCTCACTGCCTTAACCACATAATTAACACCTTACCTGCTAGCATTACGCTTTACCATTATCAAAATATTGTTTTTATTTGCACATTCGAATATTTGTACTTACTTGTCTATGTCTGTTTCTACTCAAGCGATTGGGTTGTCAGGTTCTGCAAATTCTTACACTTAGGAGAAATTATTGCTTTCAGTTTTTGGCACCAAGCGTGTTCATAAACGTAAATATTAACAAGTGAAACCAATGGTACATAGGTAATGGTTTTTTTATTTCGTATATTTTCATTTGTCTTGCTTGCTTTTATATTTTGCTTTTTTTTGCTGAGATTTTTCTTGAGAACACATTCTTCGTGGTAATGGCAATTTGACTTCTATGTTTAGCATATAGGCTGTCCACTTTAGTGGTCAGTCCTCTAAACTTTGTATATATATATATATATATATATACACATACACACACATATACATACATGCATACACATACATACACATATTTATATGCTTCCAGAACCACGCTAATAGATTAGAAGTGAAACGTAGGATTTCTCGGTTTTCCGTGATTTTGATAAAATGTTTCCAAGCTGGTATTCATAATATGGTATACACCATTGTTATGTTTTCATTATTCTGTGTAGTGTCCTTTCTTTTTTATTTCAGATTCTCCAGTTTTTGGATGAACCACGCTAATAGCTTTTGACTGAAAATTAGCCCGTCTAAACATTTTTTCTCAGAAAATGAAGGGTAATGATATATTTTAAGCATACATTGAGTATATATTTAACAGAAAACCATAATAATATTATAGTATTTATTGACATAATGAATTATTTAGCCATATGGGGCGCCATTTCGACGAATAACTTCAAAAATCCTATTATTCATGGAATCTGTCAATTTCTTAATAATAGCAGGTTGGACTACCTCTGCTGCAGCTTTGATGGTCGCCCATAAGAATCTTTCGACGTAAATTGGCGTCCATCAGCATAAACATCTTGTTTAATGATGGACCAAAGATTTTCGGTAGGGTTGAGATCCGGAGATGCTGGTGGCCTCACCATCAACCTTTCACCTTGTATGTCGTGAAACCCTAGCAATGTTTGGGTGGTCCTATCAAAGTGGGAGGAAGCGTTGTCAAATATGAATATGAGATTTCTTAGAAGTGACAGCAGTATGTCATCTAGCCAGGGATCCAAGACCTAAGCAGCTGCGGTTACTTTAAACCCTTCAGGCACCCTGACTGGGCGAACAAGTTTCTTCTCAATGATACCAGCCCACAACATAACTCCTCCATCCTGTTGTTGACGTCGTAAACGTTGGTGACGCTAATCTCCAAAATAGACCCAACCATTTGCCCAGCCGCCAGGTCCGTCAAGGGTCGCCCTGGTTTCATTAGTGAACAAAATACAGCTCATGTCTAACGTCATGTACTTTCGGGTCCATTGAAGCCTCAAACTCCTGTGACGGGGCGTTAAAGGAAGCAGTTTCGGGAGTTCTCGCACAGAAGGATGCGATTTGTG
Source organism: Octopus sinensis (assembly GCF_006345805.1). Taxonomy (NCBI): domain Eukaryota; kingdom Metazoa; phylum Mollusca; class Cephalopoda; order Octopoda; family Octopodidae; genus Octopus; species Octopus sinensis. The sequence continues at coordinate 39,258,082 of NC_043002.1, read as the reverse complement.
GTGACTTTCGGTACACGAGGAAGTCCAGAGGCGGTGAAAATGGCTTTGCTTGTTTGTCCAGGTTTCCCACGTAATTTACAGACAATATTCCTTAAATCCCTAGCTGTCATAGTCTTGGAGGTCCCACAATCGGATCCTTAGCGATTAAGGCCTTTTTCATGTCCCATTGTTCTTAGAGAGGAGAGACGCTATTATCCTGGTTCATAAAAAAAAAAAAATGAAGAATCTGAAATAAAAAAGACAGGACGTAACACAGAATAGTGAAAACAATAACAATGGTGTTGCCATAGTGTGCAAACCACCTGAGAAAAATTTTATCAAAATCGGTTCACAGAAAACCGAGAAATCGCAGATTTTACTCCTAAGCTATTAGCTTGGTTCTGGGTGTAGTGCAAAAATTATAAATAATATGAAGACGAGGTAGAAAGGAAAGCAAGCTAAGTGTGTATTTGATTTACGTTTGAGAAAATAGAAGGAAAATACTTTTACGTTTCGAAGCATAAGCTCTTCTGCTCAAAGAAAAGATGAAGAGAAAAAAAAAATAGAGCAGAGAACTAAGTGTCTCAATGAGACGGTCATATATGGTGTATATATATATATATATATATATATAATATAATATATATTTGCTTTGCCTTAATGTTGACGTCCTGTTTAACTATTATATATATATATATATATATATATATATATATATAATATATTATATATATATATATAATATATTATATATATAGATATTAATATATAATAGTTAAACAGGACGTCAAACATTAAGGCAAAGCAAATATCTCAAGTCATTTACAATATCATTATAGGAAGAAATTCAAAATCTTACAGCTGTTTCTGGGATATCCCCGAGTATGGGATATTCCATCCTCAGAGACAAATAGGGCGAAATATATGGAAAATGAGAATGGTATATATCAATAAGGTGGCAACATAGAGGAAGGGAGTAAAAGAATTAGGAGATGGAAAGAGAGAAGGAAAAAGAAGTATGTTTGACGTCTTGTTTAACTATTATATTTCCGCTACTTCTGAAATTTGCAATGGCCCCAGTAATCTGTTACAGTACTTACCTAGTGTACCTAATCGTTTAGATCAGCTGTGAACTAAACCACCATACTTTGTATATATATATATCACCGTGATCACCGTGACCGACCAGGCTATCAGATGTTGGTACACATCGCTTGTCACAATGCGCTCCGCATTGTTTTAGCCTTCAAATGACGCCACCCTGTTGGCTAAGCGAGCAGGCCAACAGAGAAAAGAGTGAGAGAAAGTTTTGGCGAAAAAGTACAGCAGAGATCGCCACCATCCTCTGCCGTAGCCTCGTGGAGCTGTAGGTGTTTTCGCTCAATAAACTCTCACAACGCCCGGTCTGGGAATCGAAACCGCGAGTCCACTGCGCTGACCACTGGGCCATTGCGCCCCCCCCCATATATATATATATTCCAAGAAAGTTAGAGGTTGTGAATCCAACCCACTAAGGGATAATATCTATCCAATATACTGCTGGTAGAATACCCAATTATTAATACTACATTACCGAGTGTACTGAATAGGTGAAGGTAAAGAGATATTTTACCATTAATCTACAGTGCAATAAGAAAATGGAGGGGATCAATAGGTGGTTCATCAACTTTTAGACATTATGTCAACTTATTTATTTATTTACTAAAATGACAATATTGTGTGTGTGTGTGTGTGTGTGTGTGTGCATGTATGTATATAACCGAACCATCATTCATGCCTTGTGAATAGTGATCTAATAGACTTCAGAGTGTAGTAGTCCAAGACACTTTAACCACACAACCACAGTTTCACTTTTGATTAATTAAAAACATACCAACCAACCAACCAACCAGCCAACCACCAACCAACCAACCAACCACCAACCAACCAACCGGCCATCCTAAAAGCATATAAACATGTAAATGATGGAAAATCAGCTCATTTTAGTTAAACAAAAAACAAAACAAAACAAAAACAAAACAAAACACACAAACTGAACGTTGTGTTAACAGATGTAAATAATAGTTAAAATTACAAAACAACGTTATAACTGCCATATGTCTTGCTTTTAAGCAATGAAAGTTTGAGCTGAGGAGATGGTGGAGTTGTTATTTCTCTGACAGTATGGCACAACTGTATGTTGGTGGTGGACAGAAAGAAAGAGGAGGTTAGCTCGATTAGAAGAACAACAGTTAATATTCGCATCAGCTTTGCCTACTATAATTTCTATTACAACTTATTTATTTCTTTATTGCCCCACAGGAGGCTAAACATAGAAGGGACAAGCAAGGACAAACAAACAGATTCAGTCGATTACATCGACCCCAGTGCGTAACTGGTACTTATTTAATCGACCCCGAAAAGGATGAAAGGCAAAGTCAATCTCGGCTGATTTAAATGAAAGTCAAAGTTGACTTCGGTGAAATTTGAACTCAGAACATAAAGATGGACAAGATTTCACTGGGTATTTTGCCTAGTGTGCTAACAATTCTGCCAGCTCGTCCCCCTATTCTATTACAACTTATTGCCTCATGTTCGTTCTACAAACTCTTCTAACGCAATGGCCCAGTGGTTAGGGCAGCGGACTCGCGGTCATAGGATCGTGGTTTCGATTCCCAGACCGGGCGTTGTGAGTGTTTATTGAGCGAAAACACCTAAAGCTCCACGAGGCTCCGGCAGGGATGGTGGTGATCCCTGCTGTACTCTTTCACCACAACTTTCTCTCACTCTTTCTTCCTGTTTCTGTTGTACCTGTATTTCAAAGGGCCAGCCCTGTCACTCTCTGTGTCACGCTGAATATCCCCGAGAACTACGTTAAGGGTACACGTGTCTGTGGAGTGCTCAGCCACTTGCACGTTAATTCCACGAGCAAGCTGTTCCGTTGATCGTATCAGCTGGGACCCTCATCGTCGCAACCGACGGAGTGCTCCTTTCTAACGCAACAATATTATTATCGGCGAGGTGGCAGAATCTTTAGGGCGTGGAGAATGCTTTTGTGGCATTTGTTCTAGTTCGCTACGCTCTGAGTTCAAATCCAGCCGAGGTCAACTTAGCCTCTCGTCCGTTTGAGGTTGATGATATAAAGTACTAGTCAAATACTGAGGTCAATGTAATCGACTGCCTCACATCCCTTCAAATTTGTCGGTGTAGTACCTAATTTAGTGACTTTCAAGTGCCGACCAGTTAGACCATTGTGGGAGCTGGCCAAAATTTCGAAGTCGCTGTCAATAATATTTTTGTTTAAGAATGATAAATTTGTACTCTACAAAAGTAACTGAGTATAAAAAGAAACACACACATGTGTATATGTGTGTGTATATATATATCACCGTGACCGACCAGGCTATCAGATGTTGGTACACATCGCT
>NC_043002.1:39237124-39249624 GCF_006345805.1 Octopus sinensis | reverse complement strand
TTTGCAATTGAAAAAAGTAGGAGGAAACTTTTCAAATATAAATAAAGTGGAAGTATACAAAAATAAACATTATTTTTCCTCCTGCTGTTTTGTTTCGTTTTGAAAACTAAGAATTTATTTTATGGTTTGTTATTGTTTATATTTTGAATTACATAATCTTTTATAGGGGCACCAAAGTCTTTTAAGTGCTTAGGGCCTCGATATGTCTCAATCCGGCCTTCTGCTGCTGCTGCTACAACTACTACTACAACTACTACTACTACTACTACTACTACTACTACTACTACTACTACTACTGCTGCTGCTGCTGCTGCTGCTGCTGCTACAACTACTACTACTACTACCACTACTACTACTACTACTACTACTACTACTACTACTACTACTACTACTACTACTACTTGTAAATACGCAAACACATTCACATAATCAAACACCTACACAAACACACACATATACATACATACATATACATGCATCTTTTTGAATAGTCAAGGAAGACTATATGTAAAAATATAAATGCTAAAAAATATTAAACTATGAAATATAAATATGAGATACAAGATTATATAATCAAATTAAATAAAAAGCAAAATAAAAGAGAGAGATATAAATGTATCTTCAGAGAAAATATATGTAAACAAAATTAAAAAATTATAACGTGAAATAAGAACAAAAAGTTTCTAAAGAAAGAGGGAGGAAGATATAAAGAAAATGGAAAAAAAACAATGACAAGGAAGGAGAAAGAATATGGAAAAGACAAAAATAAGAGCGAGAGAAAGAGAGAGAGAGAGAGAGAGAGAGAGAGAGAAAGAGAGAGAGAAAGAGAGAGCGAGAGAGAGAGAGAAAGCGGTGGGAGAGACTAATTTAATTCTCTAGAGAAGCTGAGAAAATATTACATGATATAAGTGAGGTGGTGGTGGGGAGACCAGAAAGGAAAACAAGGAATGGTTTGAGAGTCAGGCTATTTAAGTAATGTAGAGGTAGGAAGAGATGTCTCCCGATCCTGTAAGAACAGGGTTTGGCGATATACATGATATAGTTTCAAAAAAAAAAAAAAAGAATAAAAATGAAGGGAAGAAAGGATAATAAATGAAAATGATGATACTATAAAAGAGGTGGTAAGAGAAGAAATATATCGAAAGTAAAACTCAATATATTTTGTAAAAAGAAATGCTAGTTAACGGTATACGGGTGACAATTCTATACACATTAGACACTATGTAAAAATTCTGATTGTTCTTGGAGGGGTTAGATAACACAAGAACAAGCAGGGTAACGTATGACAGATTGGTAAATAAACAAAACTCGTTGGAAAGTTCATTAGCATTTTAATCAATATTTCTTAAACAAGTGAAAAATTGCTTAACTTGGAGCGTAAGGTAACACACAATAGTTCCTGTGCAGATTTATTAGCATTTTAAACTTATACAGAAAAGATGACGTACAAAATTTGTGGGTATTCTTATATTATAGTTTGGTTGTTTCTAAGAGGTATTTTCTCTGATGTGGGCGGTTAGAAGTAACAAAATCCAACTTTCAGATAAGCAGTGAAGGTTTTTGAAGAAGTTTTACAAGTATTGATTCTGAAATTGTCAATAAAGTTATCTTTCAGACTCGAGGCGTATTCTGAGAGAATAATTGTGTTTTTTTTTCTCTCACTATCTTGTCTGAAGGAATATGTGTATTGATTATATAACGTTTTGAGGGAATTTTCGTATTCACGACTACTATTTCACTTTTGGAAATTCAAATGCATTTCTACGTAATTATTTTATATAATACACACACACATACATGTATATCTATCTATTATCTATTATCTATCTATCTATCATCTATCTATCTATCTATCTATCTATCTATCTATCTATCTATCTCTATCTATCGATCTATCTATCTATCTATCTATCTATCTATCTATCTATCTATCTATCTATCTATCTATCTATCTATATATCTAACCAATATTCACCACTGAGACAGCATTTAATTGGAATTGCATAATATATACATAATATATGCACACTGTCGACAGGCTAATTGCTGCACTATTTTTTATGATAAAACATGGTAACGTCTCTTTTGGACTTGTGTTAAATACATACCTATCAGAGAGCGACGAAAGTCCGTTTCAGTCGTGGCCAGCGGGATGCTGGATGCATTTCGGCATTTTAGCGGAGACGTTATCGCAGGACAACTACTACAGTAACTGGCATGTTAACAGTGTAAATGCATTAAATATGATACATAGATGGCTATTCAAATTCAATCTCGCATCAATTGCAGGTTACTATTCGCAGCATCGTTGAATGTTTTATTCATTTTTTCCGACATCAGAGACCATGGATTCCCAAGTTAAACGTATGAATAAAAGAATGTGTCCACTGAACCAGAACAAAAAATCCTCCTCTAATTTAAACCTGCCTTTAAAATTATCAATCAGGTCTTACATTTTGAACCACAACAAGGGCCATTCTTAATAATCTTACCATCCTTTAAAAGTTTTAACTAAAATAATTTTACTAATCTCTAAAAGTCCAAGCTAATGCAAAACATGAGAGGAGAACAGGAGCATCTCGACCAATGCATAATAACAAACACCGTAACAATACCTTTCAAATTCAATCCATACATCTTTGGACGTTTACTTCCTTGTCCACTCACACAATTCTAAGGTCAACTCACCCTCATATAAATTGCAAATCTTTTCATCCACCTCATAGTTATGAACAGCCCAATCCAAGGCGAAACTCAGAGCAGACAGGAACGAACACACACACACACACACACACACACACACACACACACACACACACACACACACACCTAATTACTATTCAACGGAACTCAGCTCATCCAAGAAAATTTTAACAGAGACTTTTTAAAACCAAAGCCAAGAGGAACTCAAATGTACCATAATCCGATGATGGCTTTTTTTTACTCTTGGGTAGTCCTTCAATTTAATGTAAAATTGTTTTTATTATAGCATAAAAAGCAAATAATAATCACAAACACACACACACATATACACACACACATACACACACACACTCACACTCACACCCATGGCTTCTGTAGTATTTCCGTCCACCAAATTTCAGTCGCAAGATATTGCGGCGAGCTGGCAGAAACGTTATCACGCCGGGCGAAATGCGTAGCCTTTGTCTGTCCTTGTTTGTCCCCTCTATGTTTAGCTCCTTGTGGGCAATAAAGAAATAAGAAATAAGATATTGACCAACTCGAACGCCCATGTATTTTTTATGCTACAACTTCGGGATGACGAGTGGCTTGTGACACGCAGTATGAGCGAATACGAAACCATGTCGCTGTGAGACTGGTTTATTTCTCGCTTGCTTTATCTATTTATATGTTTATATCTATCTTACTCTCAGCCTATTTATCTGACTATATATATATATATATATATATATATATATATATATATATAATATATATATATATATATATATATATATATATATATATATATATATATATATATAAAGAGTACTCAGTTAAACAGATAATAAAGAAAGCCTTAGAAATGAGGGGAGATAGAAAGCAAGCGGGATGGTAGGTATTTACAAATGGCGACAATTCTTGAAAACAGGAAATTAACGGAGAAAGAGTCGAATATCAGATAGGATTGACTAATTAAGTAAATAGATTTATTGCCTAGCAATCTATAACTGGTGGTGTTACTCACTAGCTTAAGAGAAGTAGCTATTTAGGATTTGCACGTCTCGTACAATGTAACGTATATCTTCTGCATCATCGTGCAAAAGTAACTCGCAATTTCGTTACCGTCTTTATTTATTTATCTATTTATCTATTTATTTATTTATTTATTCAATTATATACTTATTCATTTATTTACGTATTTATCTCTACTGTGTATTTGAAATTATCGCAGATATTTATTTTTCTATTTAATATTGGTATTAATTTTGTTACTTTGATACAAAGAGAAAAAAATACAAATATGAAAAAGAGACAGATAAATAGAGAGAAAGTAAGATAGATATAAATAAATAAATAAATAGATAAAGCAGAAAAGAAATAAAGAAAGAAAAATCAATTTATCAGTAGGAATTAAAAACAGACAAAATAGAATCTTGTTGGTTGTTCTGAAGTGATTTTGTTTTTGGTTGCTAAGTGACGATAGTTTTTCGTATGTCGTTTTCTGGGGGAGTAAAGTCAAGACAGAGACATTCCTTCCCGTTTCAATCCAGATTTCATCTCATCTTTACTGTTTCTAGGATGTCAGAACAATATGGATTTATTATTTAGGTTGCTCTTGTTGTTGCTGTTCAGCCCATGTCAGTCCTAATCAAACCAATAATTAAATTCATTCCAGCCGTGATTATCCTGTCTTTCATTCAATATTTCTATCTAGAACAACATTATCACGCGTGTCATTCCTGGTTTTAAGACAATGGAGTGTGTGATGTGAGGGAGAGTTGATGCCATTTCTAGCAAGTCGAGCGACTATCCTAAAAGTTTATTGTTGGCTCGTGCTATTAGGCGTATTCGTGTGCATTAAGCATTTGTGTTGCACCCACCGGAATTAATTTTGCCTCGAGTATTCCTGGAATTTTCTTTAGGGTTTTGGAGAAGCATTTTCCCTCTGTAGTTAGTAAAATCTGGAAAATTTGCGTAATCTATTACATGTAATCTAATTGATAATATAACAGCTATTAACGATAAGAAAATAAACAGTATTAGCAATAGACCTATGATGAATGGTCAGTATCGATTAAAGAGACATGTGGTCAAAGGTCAATATCAATTGAAGACACCTATGATCAATATCTAACACAAGTTGGACAGACGTATCACCAAAAGATAGCATAAACTAAACAGATCAATTAGCAAAGATTTACATTAAACGAACCGACATATGAACAAGCGTTGGCATTAATTAAGCAACTGCTTCTTTTTTTTTTACATGGGTCCTACTTACAAATGAAGAGTATTAACTGAGCAGACTTAATATCAATGATCCACATTAATAAAACCGATTTAAGATTAAAAATGTGTAATTAATTGAAGAGAACTGTGATCAAAGGAACGCAACAATTGAACAGACACATGTTCATAGATCTGCATCAATCAAACAAACCTGTGATCAAGTGCTGTAATTAATCAAACAATTGTATGGATCAAATATCCGCATTAATCAAATAGACCTATGAATAAAGCCCTGCATTAATCAAAGAAGGTTATGTCCAAAATGTCTGCATTAATCGAATAAATGTTCGCATTATGTCATTATGTCAAAGGTTCGCATTATGCCATCACATGTCAGGATTAATGAAACACTCATGATCAAAGGTCTGCATTAGCCAAACACATATAATCAAAGCTCCCCAATAATCGATGTAATTTATGACGAAAAGTTAGCTTTAATCGAAACACTTGCGCCAAGTGTTCGCATTAATCGAATAGACAGCTACTCTGATCGAATTGACTGACCTTCGCCCAATGGTTGAATTATTCGAACACATTTCTGCATTAATGAAAAGACCTTTGATCAAACATCCGCATTAACTGAACATTAATAATTTACGTGTGTCCCATTCACAGACACAACGGAAATATATAAAGGCGTCCACTCTCTCAAAGAGTTGAAAAAACGCCATAAAGAGAGGATGAAGGAACCCATAACTCCCATTACTTTTGATTCGAGTACTCCTTGACTTCTCCCGACTACAAGCTGCAGTCAGAATTCAATAATCGGTTTGCTCGTAGGCACCGCGTAGCCACTTGCATTCTCTTGATATCAAGATCTTCTCATGAGCAGCACCTCTTTCTCAGTCCTTGTCTTCCATTTCGAGTGATACATTAAGTAGATGAGACGGTGTTCTTCGGAGATCTGTCCGCAAGCTTTTTTAACAGTATATTCGTACATTTTTCTCTACAGTTACGCCACAGAACGTTATCTCCTTGGAAAAAAAAAGCAACACCAACAACGACAACAACAGCAGCCGTTCAAAAATTTGGACCTGGAAATCTCCATTTCCAGCGACTTCGAGGGCCACCTCCCAGTGGTGTCGGGCGTCAACAAAGAGCCCTCGAGTACAACAAGATGACCAAAGTTTTTTTTTTTCCAAGGTCTGGGGTCTCCCGCACCTAAGCCCTAGACCATCACCTAATAACCCTTACCCGTCTTGTTGCTTAACAACAACAACAGCAACAACAACAACAACAACAACACAACAACAACAACAACAACAACAACAACAACAACAACAAAATGTTGATGGAGGCGATCTATACAGAATACTCAACTGAGTGATGGATATGTCCTGCACTCAATAACAACCGTTTCACATCTTTCGCTATAGTTACACGACAAAAGAATACTAAGTGCGCCTCCTTGAAAAAAAAAAAAGAAAAAAGAAAAATGAAAGAAAAAGAAAAGAAAAAGTAACAACAAAATGTTGATGGAGGCAATCTATACAAGATACTCGACTGAGAGACAGATATGTCTTGAACTCAATAACAGCCGTTCTACATAATTCAGTAATCGGCGGAATTCTTCCTTACACGCGTCATATAACTAACTCCTCATAACTTTGTTTATTGTTTGGAACTTTCAGAAAAGTTTTGTGAATTTGTGTTCTATACACGGGAAGTCATACGACTATGCAAAAACCGAAACAGAAAAGAAAAATTGTGTGATTTAAGGGATTATGTTTAGCACATCAGTTATTTTTAGCACATCTCATGACCTTCTCATACCTTCCTCGTTGTTGGTCACTGACTTATTGATGTTTTTCTATATCTTTCTCCCCATAAACAGATTTAATAGTTTATTGCTAGGATTTAAGCCCAAAAATTCGGACTGCCCATTTAAAAAAAAAAAAATTAATTTCGAAAAATTAAAATAAAAAATTTTAATTTGATTTGTTATAGACGTGTGTAGAACACAAATTTACAAATATTTTTCTGAAAATTAAAGAACCAAAAAAAGTTATGAGGGGTTATATGGGCTGCTTAAAGTAGAATTCCGCCCAGCAATCGATGTAACAATATCAAATAACTGTAACACTATGCAGAAGCGATCTGAAAAGGCTAAGGAATTAACATCGACCTAGTTACTTAATTAAAACATCACAGCAAATCAGGAATGTGTTAGCTATCCTGTTTGTAATTGGCAGAACTTGAATATTGTGTGGTCTCTTCTATAAAGACATTGACATATTACCTATAAAGATATAGAGACCTTTCTACTGTAGGCACAAAACCTGAAAATTTGGGAGAGGGTATAGTCGATTACATCGACCCCAGTGCGTAACTGGTACTTATTTAATCGACCCCGAAAGGATGAAAAGCAAAGTCGACCTCGGCGGAATTTGAACTCAGAACGTAGCAGCAGACGAAATAACACAAGGGGCTAAATACAGAGAGGACAAACAAGGACAGACAAACGGCTTAAGTCAATTATATCGATCCCAGTGCGTAACTGGTACTTATTTTATCGACCCCGAAAGGATGAAAGGCAAAGTCGACCTCGGCGGAATTTGAACTCAGAACGTAACGGCAGACGAAATACCTGTTTCTTTATTACCCACAAGGGGCTAAACATAGAGGGGACAAACAAGGACAGACAAAGGTATTAAGTCGATTACATCGTCCCCAGTGCGTAACTGGTACTTAATTTATCGACCCCGAAAGGATGAAAAGCAAAGTCGACCTCGGCGGAATTTGAACTCAGAACGTAAAGACAGACGAAATACCTATTTCTTTACTACCCACAAGGGGCTAAACACAGAGGGGACAAACAAGGACAGACAAAGGTATTAAGTCGATTACATCGTCCCCAGTGCGTAACTGGTATTTAATTTATCGACCCCCGAAAGGATGAAAGGCAAAGTCGACCTCGGTGGAATTTGAACTCAGAACGTAACGGCACATGAAATACCGTTAAGCATTTTGCCAGCTTGTTGCCTTAATAAGGATAATAATGACAATGGTGATGATGATGAAGAGGATGATGATGATGATGAATGTTATGATGATGATGATAAAGTTTGCGAAATACCTGTTAATTTTGCAATGTTCCATCGTTAAACCGAACCTTTGTTTTGATAGGTAGCAGAATTGGGGCAGTGGGAATTTAAATGTCTTGAACATTAATCTATAAGCAGTTTGGTACTACGGTACGAACTAATTAACCTCTTAGCTGTGTGCTCGACAACATCCCCAATTGATTCACCGTTCACAGTCGTTTAATCTATCTATCTATCTATCTATCTATCTATCTATCTATCTATCTATCTATCTATCTATCTATCTATCTATCTATCTATCTATCTATCTATCTATCTATCTATCTATCTATCTAACATTAACCCTTTCTTTCGACGAGTGAATGTTGTTGGAGAATGTGTGCCAAGTGAATACTGAAAACAAAGGTTTAGGCAGCTGAGACTGCAGTGTTAGATGTAAAATGTGAAATTTATAACACGGCAGTAATGCTTTGGCTGTATCAGTATCTGAAAGGTAAATTTCGTTCTAGCCCCGGCCCAACGCCTGACATATAATATGGTGTAACATAACACCTTTCTAGAAGCTTTTGTTCGGTAATTTTAGTTATTGGCAATAGGCCAATTATACACCTACATACACCTACATGAATGTGTGTGCGTATGCATTGCGTGTCTTTGTGTATGTGTGTGTGTGTGTCCGTGTGGTGTGTGTGTGTGTGTGTGTGGTGTGGTGTATTTATATATGCTTATAATTATATATATATTATATGTATATATATATATATCTATATATATATATATATATATATATATATATATATATATATATATATATATATATGTGTGTGTGTGTGTGTATATATATGTGTGTGTGTATGTATGCATATATATGCATTTATATATATATATATAATATATTTATATTATATATGTATATATGTATATATATATGTATTATGTATATATGTATGTGTGTATGTGTGTATGTGTGTATGTATGCATATGTATGCATATGTATGGAGGTAGGTGTTTCATACATCGTTTTGTGATCGACTAGCTCTCTCTCTCCCTCTCTCGAGTTTTACTTAGGGAGATTTAAAAAGGAGGGAGAGAGAGAGAGAGAGGGGGAGAGGGAGAAATGCTCTCTCTTTCTCTTATTAAATCTTCTTAACTGGAACTCTCCCCTTATTCTCCCTTTCAAGCTGCTCTTCCCTCATTTCCACTTTAAGATTATATCTACGTGTGTGTGTGCATGTATATATATATGCACTCTTTTACTTGTTTCAGTCATTTGACTGTGGGCATGCTGGAGCACCGCCTTTAGTTGAGCATATCGACCACAGGACTTATTGTTTGTAAGCCTAATACTTATTCTATCGGTCTCTTTTGCCGAACCACTTACGGAGACGTAAACACACCAGCATCGGTTGTCAAGCCATGTTGGAGGGGGGACAAACACAGACACACAAACAACATATACACACATACATATACACCACACATACACACACACACACACACACACATAATACAAATCATACCATACACACACACATGAACACACATACAACATATATATATATATTAATATACTATAGTATATATATCTATATAATATAGTATATATATATATATATTATATATATATTATATATATATATATATTATATATATACGATAGGCTTCTTTCAGTTTCTGTCTACCAAATCCACTCACAAGGCTTTGGTCGGCCCGAGGCTATAGTAGAAGACACTTGCTCAAGGTCCTACGCAGTGGGACTGAACCCGGATCCATGTAGTTTGTAAGCAAGCTACTTACCACACAGCCAATCGGATTTGGACGAGAACCTTATAGTATGCGACACATAGCTTGTCCTCTGTTATAGGTTACTGTATGTCACCATACTATTAGAATATACTTTTATTGAATGTACGTCTGGCATATCATAGTACCCATAGAGTTTATATAAATAGATGAATAACAAAAGATGGATTGAACGACATTCTTTATTTAAAACCATTACAGTTATTTCTAGAAACAATTGTAGTGATTTTGAATAAAGAATATCATTCAATCCATTTTTCATTACACACACACGCGCGCGCGCGTATGTTATACTCAGTTTGGATCGAAGATTGTGAAACTGTGAAGACAAGAAGTCGTCAGTGGCTCGATAAGAGCCGAGCGAGGCGTGGTGCGGCTGTTGTCGGTTCGTCTCCAATAAACTAGCCCACCGGTTCGTAGTTCAACCTGTGGAAAACTTTGCTGGTCGGCTTTTGATCTCTGCTCACATAAGACAACTCACCAGCTGTCGTCAAGCCGAGAGAGCTCTACCCCCCCCCCAAAAAAAAACCCAAACAAAAACAAAAACAAAATCTTGCTTCCCAACCACATGGTTTCGGGTTCAGCCCTACTCCGTGGAAGTGACTTCTACTTTAGCCTCGGGCTGACCAAAAACTTATGTGTTGGTGTGCTTATGCCCCCCCCTGGGGTCGATTTGTTGGTGTGCTTATGCCCCGCCCTGGGGTCGATTTGTTCGACTAAAGCTCTTCAGGGCGGTGCCCAGCATGGCCATTGTCAAATGATTGAAACAAGTAAAAGAAATATGTATATATATATATATATATATATCATATATCACATACATTCATATAAGTGTATGGATATGTATATATTTATAGACACACAGCGCAAGATGGCTGTGGTTGAGTAGAGACCGCAAGTGTAACCTTTCCGTAGGGAAGACTAGTGCACTCCTAGCTGCTCCACTCACGGGAAACATATGGGTTGAGGGTCTAAACGCTTGTGACCCTGAGATATCTGCTGACGATACAGAAGGGTTTCCAGCATTGCAAAACTTCTGAGAAACTCTTGCAGTTTCTGCGTGGAGCAATGTATGTATGTACACATGTATGTATGTATGTATGTATGTATGTATGTATGTATGTATGTATGTATGTATGTATGTATGTATGTATGTATGTGTATGTATGTGTGTGTGTGTATATTGTGAATGAATCATAAATCCGAAAGAGGAGCACACTCGAAGTTACAGAGCAGTAGAATTATTAGATAAAGATAGTTGTGAAGGGTCTATGGCTAAGCACATTATGGACGTGAAACCCAGATTAACCCCCATAGATCGGCCATAGCTATTTTTAATATATATATATATATATATATATATATATATATATATATATATATATATATATATATATATATATATATGTATATATATATGTATATAGTATGTATGTATGTATGTATGTATGTATGTATGTATGTATGTATGTATGTACGTATGTATGTATGTATGGATGGATGGATGTATATATACACGAGGGGTGCTGACAAGTTTCTGGCTTTGGGTAAAAGAAAATACAGGAGGATCAGTTAATTATGATTTTCTGTAACATATTCCTTCTCAGATTCACACACTTGCTGCACTGGTCCTTCAGTTTTTCTTAGCCATGTAAAAGAACTCAGAAGGTCGGGTCTCCAACCAAGCCTTTCGCCTTACTCTTAAAGCCAGGAACCTTTCAACACCCCTTCATGTGTGTGTGTGTGTGTGTGTGTGTGTGTGTGTGTGTGTGCATACACACACTCACGCATACACGCACACATGTACATATATATTCTGTTAATCGTCTTGGCTACCATCAGTTTCCTTTTGTTTTCCATTTTTATTTTATTCCAATTGTCTTTTAGATTGTAACATCTTTTCACTCCTTTCCCACTCTTCTTTCCTTCCTCCGTTTCTCGTTTGTCTTTTTCTTGCCAAATTTCTCCCTTTCGACCTACCGCTCTGTTATTTTTTTTTGTTTCTTAAAGAAACACGTTCTTGGTGCATCCCCCCCCCTACCCCCCCACCACCGTAATCATCATCATCATCATCATCATCAACATAAACATCATAAGCATCGTCGTGTCGTCGACGACGTCGTTGGTCTTCTTCGTCCCCCTTCTCCACCTCCTAATTCTGATCATCACCGTCGTAATTGTCGTCGTCATCATCGTAAACCTCCTCCTCCTCCTCCTCGTTCCCTTCTTCTTCTTCTTCTTCTTCTTCCCTCCTCCTCCTCCTCATTATCGTCGTCGCTGTTGTCGTCGTAAACATCATCATCATAATCATCATGATCAAGATCATCACCATCACCTCTACCAACATGATCCTCACCACCACCACCACCACCACCACTAGCACCATCGTTATTCTCGTCGTCGTCGTCGTCTTCGTCGTCATCCGCATCATCTTCGCATCGTCCTCCTCCTCCTCCTCTTCCGCCTCCATCGTCGCCATTTTTTTTTCTCTTCTTACATAGACTGAAACGACGTTAGCAACGATATCGACAACCGTCAGAATAATGAAGGATTGCACGACTACATCTGATTTGCTCTCATGTGAGATGATGTAACGGCACAAAGCCTAACAATGAACATAATATATTTATCTCCAGCGAAGCATGCTTACGTAAAACGAACGGGAGAATGAGACCGTTA
>NC_043002.1:39222124-39232124 GCF_006345805.1 Octopus sinensis | reverse complement strand
GCTGCATTTCGTCTGTCTTTACGTTCTGAGTTCAAATTCCGACAATGTCGACTTTGCCTTTCATCCTTTCGGGGTCGATAAATTAAGTACTCATTGCGTACTGGGATCGATGAAATCGACTGACCCCCTCCCCCCCAAATTTCGGGCCTTGTGCCTAGAGTAGAAAAGAATAAAAATTGCGTAGGTGCAGGTCTGACCGTGAGGTTAAAAAGCTTGCTTTATAAGTACGTGCTTTCGGGTTCAGTTCCACAGCGCAGCATCTCAGGCATGTGAGATTTTTTTCTTCCGTTTGGCTGCTACTTTTCAAAATTTCCGCAGGTACAACCAAACAGAAAAGATTCAAATGTTAATTAATTGAAGTTTCTCTTTTAGTTGATGTAAAAAAAAAAAAAAAAAAAGAAAAATTGTGGCAGTTGTTCGTGATTCTCAGAAAAAAAGGGAGATAATTACAATAAATTAAGATTTGTATATTTGAAATACTGAACGATTCGGGCGATTACAGAAAGGTGTTAATCTCTGTTTTCGATCACGTGAATGCCCACATAGAATTTTCATGTAAGTGGTTGATAGGTTGAGTTTTCGGCAAAGGGAACGTGAAGCATATGAGCAGTTTAATAGTTGCTGGTAACAGTTGTTGTACAGGTAACTGTATACTGTTGTGATAGAACTGTGTTGACAGTAAGCTATCTAAGAGATGGAAAAATGCCATGAAGGTGCCCTTACCGAGCAGGAGGTAGTTGTTGTGTGCGCGTGCGCGTGCGTGTGGCTGCTTATGAATCGAAATAAAAGAAATTGAAGAAGAAGAAGAAGAAGAGACAGAGGTGGAAAGGGACGAAAGATGTATGAAACTTTGCAGTAGAAAGAAATTATCTTGGAATCTGTGACGGTTTATATTTATTATTTGTTGCAGATGGGCACCGTCGGCATAGCTGTGTAATTGAGAAGTTTGCATCGCAATCGTGTGGTTTTTAGTTCGATCTCTTTGTGCGGCTCTTTGGCCAAACAATCATTTTTTTTTTGTAATCAAAAAGTGAGCCAAAACCTTATAAGAAATTTGGTTTATGGAAACTGCATGATAGTCCTATCGCAAGCACTGTTCTCGTTTTGGAACGGTACGCTTAATCCGCTATCTGGCCTAATACCGCCACCTGTTCTTAAAATGTTTTAGCAGAGACTATTTTCCCTCCAATAATCGGACCTAATCTCCGGTCTGATTATAAAATACACCCATTCTCTTCTCCCATCTGTCTCACTAATCTCAGAAGTCTTAGAAAAAGGCCACGATTCTGCCAGCTCACCTATTTAATGAAAATAAATAAATAAATAAAATAATAATAATAATAATAATAATAATAATAATAATAATAATAATAATAATGATGATGTTAATAATAATAATAATAATAATAATAATAATAATAATAATAATAATAATAATAATAACTATCATCATCATCATCACCATCATCATTACCATCACCATCATCATCTTCATCATCGTCGTCGTCGTCATCACCACCACCACCACCATCATCATCATCATCATCATCATCATCATCATCATCATCATCATCACCATCATCATCATCATCATCATCATCTTATTATTATTATTATTATTATTATTATTATTATTATTATTATTATTATTATTATTATCATCCTTTCTACTAGAGGCACAAGCCCTGAAATTTATGGGGAGGTGCGCTAGTCGATTATATCGACCCCACAAAGCGTAACTGATACCCAGAAAGGTTGAAAGGTCCCAGAAA
Source organism: Octopus sinensis (assembly GCF_006345805.1). NCBI lineage: Eukaryota > Metazoa > Mollusca > Cephalopoda > Octopoda > Octopodidae > Octopus > Octopus sinensis. Next base: position 39,230,352 of record NC_043002.1, on the reverse strand, counting down.
AGAGCTAGCCGTTAAAAGCAAAACAAAACAAATCAAAATCGGTAGAAGTGTGTATGTTATATTAAGCTTATTTTCGACCCAATATTTGCGTTTCTATCTTGTCTACATTTACCGAATCTTTACATACTAAAGAGTATTCTTTTACGGTCGTTTTCAGATATCGTATTTCTATGTTGTTGTTATTCCTTCTGTAGCTACTTTGGTTACATTTAGATTTAGAAATTCTATCTACAACACGTGATCTAGAAGGACATAGTTAAACGTAATGAACAAAGGTGTTAGAATTCTGTGATTGAATAAATGGTTCACACGCATTCTGGGTTCAGACACGATCGAAGAGTGTATCTGAATCTATCTGTGTGTGTGTGTGTGTGTGTGTGTGTGTGTGTGTGCATATACATATATGCATGCATATCTATCTATCTATCTATCTATCTATCTATCTATCTATTATCTATCTACCTTTCTCTCTCTCTCTCTTCTCTCTCTTATATATATATATACTATATATATATATATATATATGTATATAATTATATATTATATAGTGTGTGTGTGTGGTGTGAAGAAGCACACCGTCAGTTCGACGACGAGGGCCCCCTGCTGATGCGATCAACGGAACAGTTTACTCATAAAATTAACGTGCAAGTGGTTGAGCAATCCACATACACGTGTACCCTTAGCGTAGTTCTCAGGGAGCTTCAGCGTGACAAGGCTGGCCCTTTGAAATACAGGTACAACTAACTTTTGCTTTTATTATTGTTATTATTTATTTATTTATTTTTTATTAAATAGGTGAGCTGGCAGAATCGTTAGCGCGTCGGACAAAATGCTAAGAGTTTAAAGGCTCCGATGAATCTTCTGAGCAATGCGTCATGTCCATCAATTTCTTGCTTTCGTCTACTGAAGACTTTCTGATTTATTCACATTATGCATCTTAGTGCGAGTAATATGTTAATTAAACGTCTTGTATAAGATTCCTGCTCGCATACGTATAGAGGTGCACATATAAGTAAAATTTATTAATGTTCTTACTATATGTAATGTAATGTAATGTGCATTTGAATGTCGCATTCCAGCAAAGTGTGAATTCCCTAAAGTTCATAAGAGAAGGAACAAATTCTTCTCTGATGAAGCTTGGCTAATACACGCTTTGCTGAAACACTATGTCTACGCTGTAAAATATGAATAAATCTAACTATACAATACTTTCATTTTAACATTGTTTCTTACTAGTAGACTAATCTTGTGCACCAGATCAGAACTTCGCAAATGCACACACACACACACACACGTAAAATCTCACTAACTTCATTCACACATGCATGGTTGAAAGAATTTGTGTATGTTTCTACACGTTATATAACAATTTGAACAGGAAGAAACCAACCCCTCTAAAAGCAACAAAACCAAGTCTTTTCAGACTAGTTTTAGAAAACGATTGTATATATAAGAACCCAGTAAACATCTCTTTTTCTTTCTTCGAATTGACAACTGCTTTTTCTTTCTTGGAATTGTCAACTGCTTTCTCAGTGCATCACTATCTTCGAATGCCAACCCGATTTCTGTATATCTTCTCACTTCTATGCTACAATATTCAGTACGATATTTTCCTTTTATATATCGACATATATTAACTTAAAATATTGTTTTTTTTTTGCGTCTAAATATATTGAAATAAATCCGTATTTATATTATTTTCTTTATTTTCACCGTTTCTTTCTATAGATAGCAATTCATGACATCTCGCTACAAAACTAGAAATTTCTTGTATTCACTCTTTGAAATGTTTTCTTTTTTCTGTCTTTTGTTTATATCCTGCTTTATATCCTCTCACTTTTAATCCACCTTCTGTATGGCTGTGTGCTTGGCTTATCTCAGTGATTAGCATATATATATATATATATATATATATATATATATATATATATATATATATATATATATATATATTGTACATATAACACACACACACACACATATATATATATAATATATATATATATATATATATATATATATATATAATATATATATATACGAATGTACATGTATGCGTGCGTATATATATGTATGTATCAACCTATCTATTTATCTATCTAATTGTTTATCGTCGCATTCTTTTGAAGACATCAGACGACGATGCTACCCAGTGTACCTCTTTTAGAAAACAGAAATTTCTGAGCCAGAAAGCAAAGATAAAACCATATGAAATAATGGAATATAAAGAAGGAGACGGAAAAAAATTAACGAAATAACTTTTAAACATTTAAAGAAAAACCAAAATAAGTAAATAGTGAAATATCTTTAAAACATTCAACGACTTTTAAAACTTATATCAGAAGAAAGTGAACGTTGTAAAATAGTCAAAATGTAGAGGTACTTTGTTTTGCTTTCACTCCGAGCAAGCATATATGCCATAAAGCATTTTCTAGTGTATATGCACCATTCCTTGTCTGTTAAATTTTGTCATTATTCCTTATTGTACACGCAATGTTATTTTGTCCTTTCCTTCACACATTCGTCAGCCTTTTCCTGTAGTTCTATGCTCTGGCGCTCCCGTTGATAACAGTGGTCATGATTTTAAATAGCGCAAAACCACTACGACGTCTCGGAAACCAACTGATGAGAAAATCCGCTGCGAATGTTCCTTGCATCGGGATTTTGTCTCCCTTTTCTGCCCGCTATGTTTTCGCCCAGTTTTCGTCTATTTTCCTCCTTCTCTGTCTAACCTTTGATATATATATATATATATATATATATATATATTTTTTTCTCTTTTATTTATTTTACTTGTTTCAGTCATTGGATTGCGGCAATGCTGGGGCACCGACGTAATTTTTTTTTTAATTGAACAAATCGGTTTCAGTACTTATTCTTAAGTCTGTTATTTATTTATTCATTATTCTTTATTTATTATTACTTTGTTATTTTTTCTGTCCTTCATCGCCGGTTTGCGGGATGTGACAGAGTGGGGGTGTAATTATTCAATTTACGTTTTCTATTGAGGCTCGGTTCATTTTCTATTATGTGTGTGCCCCCCACTCACTAATCTGTCTCACTGTTTTTTTCTGTTCTATGTGTTGATAAAATCTTATCTATTTTATATCTTCCGAAATCCGATGTTCTATTTTAGCATTTTGGTATAGCACTGACGAGCTTTTCGCCTCTTTGAGTTCCCACCAGCATTCACTTATCTTCTTACCTATGCTACGGACTGTTTCTGTAATATACGACGTTGTCCTGTTTCTGCACCGTCTCATTGCATACCCTACACAAGAGACTACATTCCTAGTTTTATCTGTGGGCATGCCCTACACACTATACAATCTTTATCAGTACAGGGGTTTTTCTCAAATGGGTAGGTTCTACAGATCAGGGATTTTATGGGAGTATTTGGTCTTTCCACTACTTCTATCCGTAGATTCGTTTTACCTAGTGTTTTTCTAAAACGATACGCTAGTTCATTACCATTAAAAACAATTGGGTTTGTTCTGTTGGTTCAGATATAAACGCTAAGGCATCAGCATATTCAGTATATGGGAGAAGCACTGCAGGATGTTCCCTGATGCGTGTTTGTTGTATTTTAAAGCTGACGGATTCATTTTTCGTTGTTTCTCATATCGGATAGTCTAGTGTTATTATGAATAGGAAGACAGCAAGGGTGTCACCTTGAAGTAGGCCTGCCAGAATTTTAAAGGACTCAGTGTCAGTGTCACAATCGGTAGATAGTCCCTTTGCAAAGTTGTCTTTGTAAAACACCTTAATAGACTCTTAGGGGTGGTTCGTCTGGTCTGGTCTCCGTCTAGCATCCAGCTCTCACCTGTGGCTCCAGGCATCTGTTTCCATGCAACGGCGGTTACATACTATGTGTATAATTCTTGATGAGTTAGTTTTTGCCTACTTATATATATGAAGATCGATTCGCTAAACTCTGCAGGAGAAACTTCGTGGCTCAGCGGAAAATAAAGCGGTTGCAGCAATTCCTTGTGGCGGGCAGAAAGTCAGATAAGGCAGGCAAGACATCTGGGCCATCCACTGCATCCGTTTCTATTCCTAGCCGTGTTGACCTGGTCGTCATGCCACTAGATTGAAGATGGCTGCGGGCGAAATATATAGGTTGACGGTGCGTAACGCTTCCTCGTCTTAGACTAAGTTACTGTGCAAGTCATCAGTCATCTCCGCGATGGCTAGATGTGAACATCTAGCCCCGACGGACGAATATGCATAAAAAAAAGGATAAAAGAAAAGAAAACATTGAAACGGTAGAATCTGAGCCTACGTGTAATGATTTTCTTCAGTAAGAATATATACAATAAGTTACTCAAGTGGAATAAATTACTGCAAAAAAGGGTGCACATCGTTTGATCAGAAGAACCATTTTCCTTAACGGTTGGTAGAATGATTTTGTGATTCGAGAGGAATTTTGCTGCTATTTCTAGCCGATCGAGAAACCACGTAGAGGCACCCTCATTGACCCCCTTTCCTCCATCTAAAATTGTTTTAGATGCTGCGGAGCTTGACTCTGCTGTTGTTTCCCTTCAGGTCCATCAAGATAGAGAAATACTTCTACAATTCTCAGTACGCATTAGGTAATTAAAAAAAAAATTGAAATCTATCTCTTTCTATTGTGTTTTCGTCTTTTCTAGCTTTCCTTACAATTCCCCAAATACATAACAATAAACGATCATTTTCAGTCTTTGGCAATTATCTGAAACAGGAAAAATTGTTTTCATTTCACGAAGTAACATCTTATTAATACTGAGATGAAATTTGTTGGGTATTATCTACGTATGAATGAACACGAACAATCAAACGATATAAACACGCGCGCACACACACATACACAGCAGAGGGGTTTTATTAAAAGTGCATAAGTATGTACGTATATCATATGTATACATCACTATTTCTACATAATTTTGTGCCTGCAGGGTCGTCCATGTACATACATACATACATACATATGTATATATATTCAATATAAATACATATACATATATATATATATATATATATATATATATATATATATATATATATATCACGGGACGACCAGACCATCAGATGTTGTTACACATCGCTGGTCACAATGCGTTCGCATTGTTTTAGCCTTCAAATGACACCAACAGAAGAAAGAGTGGGAGAAAGAGTGGTGAAAGAGTACAGCAGGGATCACCACCCCCTGCCGGAGCCTCGTGGAGCTTTTAGGTGTTTTCGCTCAACACTCACAACGCCCGGTCTGGGAATCGAAACCGCGATCCTGCGACCGCGAGTCCGCTGCCCTAACCACTAGGCCATTGCACCTCCACTTATATATATATATATATATATATATATATCTATATATATATATATATATATATATATATATATATATATAATATATATATATATATATATAATATATATATATATATATAATAGATATATATATATATATATTATAATATATATATATATATATATTATATTATATATATATATATAATATATATATTATATATATATATATATATATATATATATATATATATATTATATATATATATAATTTTATCCAACGGGAAAAAAAAACAACAACAATGGAACAATTACAGTATTATTATTAATAGGCGCTCAGGAAATGGAAGCAGATATATATATATATATATATATATATATATATATATATATATATATATATATATATATATATATACCTCAGTGGTCAAGCTTGTCGCCATGCTTGATTGGTTTCCTTACAAGATACAGTTATGGGTCAGGTCTGATTCTGATTCGTTAAAAAAATGATGACGTTTTTCTTCCGTGGTCAAACTAGCCGTTCTGCAAGGTTAGCCACCTAACAGGATACAAGATCACAGCTACTACTGCTTTCACAGCCACAGTTTAACTGATATAAACCCAACCATCACAAGTTTACCAAAATTACGCGAACAGTCGACGACCAAGAATCACTACTGTTGCTCCCATTGGAACACAAGGTAAAATCTATAATGAACTCCTGCACTACACTTGACAAAACAGTAAGGAACAACTATGGATTTTTTCTATTATACACCTTATAATATATTTTTCGCCTTTTCAAGAACATGGATTCTATTGAATGTATATATCATGGACTCTATTGAATGTATGTAACAATTATGAACTGTTCCATTATACACTTTATTATAAAAAAAATTTTTTTTGATAAGGTTCGTTATTTCAAGAACCGAAACATGTAAAATTAAAATTTATCTAATATATTTTTTACAAATATATATATAGATATATATATATATATATATATATATATATATAATATATATATATATTATATATATATATATAATATATATAATATTATATATATTATATATATACACACATATATATATATATACACATACAATAGTTAGCTACATGGATAGATAGACAGATCGACAAACACATAAGTACATAAATACATGATGGTTGACCCCTCGTTATCGAGTATGGCTATTGTTTGAAGCTTAACTGTTACCGGTGCTGTGACCGAACGTGACTTTTTAGCCCAGCTAAAAATCTACAATGTCTTGTACAGAATTGGTAGCTAAAACCTTTACCGGCAATAGCCGGCTGTAGTTGTAACTGGGCTTCATGTACCTTTGCATGTCGTTTAAGTCTTCCCACCGAATCACATTCCCTTCCACATGCCTGACAGATATGATTAGTATGGTGTGTAACACCACCACCAGCGGCCTGGTTGTCAATCATCAGTCTCGCTTTATGATTACGAAGATGACTCTTGAGTCCAGCTTTACTGAGGCATTGTTTTGCACACACTGCAAGTCAGCATCATAGTAAGACCCTTACCATCTGGAAGTGCAACAGCGATGCCCTGCCCGACATCCCTTCTTATTTTCTCATGCGCAACTCGAGATTTCTCAAAAGTAGCTGTCCCCTCGCACACAATCCTTCTCCACCTGCTACGATCAATACTTATGCCCTCCCGTGTGTCAGGAGAGATGCTAGCATCTCTTAAGGAGACATTCAGCAAATCTTTACGCCTCTTTTTTGGTTTATGTGGAGGTCGTTCTCTTTTAGCAAACTCTCCATAAAAGAGTTGTTTTGGCATCCTTGAATATTTTATCCTAACCAGATAACCACTCCATCTGAGCCTTTGCTTCAATATAAGAGCTTCTATTCTTTCACACCGAGAGCTTTCCAATATCTCAAGATTACTGATGCGGTCAACCCACTTAATGCCATAGATCCGTCTGAGACACATCTAATGGAAATGTTCCAGTTGTTTAAGGTAGTATCGATATGTGACCCACGTCTCGCAGGCATAAAGAAGAGAGCACACGCGCCTTGTACACCTTTATCTTTGTCTTTCTGCATATATCTCGCCGACTCCAGAGGCGCCTTTCTAGCCTTCCGAAAGCATCACTTGCTTTCCTAATTCTGTATGGAATTTCATTATCCAAATTGCTGTATCTATTAAGAGTACTTCTCAGGTAGACAAACTGATCAACTACACCAAGTCATTTACCATACACATAGATATTTGGTTCGCTATTCTGCCTACCAGGGGCAGGTTGGTACATGACAACAGTTTTCTTGAGACTGACTGTCAATCCTAAGGCAGTGCAAGCATCAGAGAATGCATTCAAAATGTGTTGCATATCAATCTCTGTGTACTCTACTAGATCACAATCACCTGCATACAAAAGGCCTCTTATGATAGAGGTAAATACCTTTGTTTTTGCAGCAAAGCGCCTGATATTAAACATGCTGCCAGAGGTTCGATAATGGATGTAAACACCATATCTGCAGTTTTTGAACGCAATACAGAACACCATCGCAAAATATATGGCAAATAGGGTCGGTGTCAGAATTTCCCCCTGTTTCACTCTAGAGATAGGCTTCGACATTTTATCTCAAACATTAACCAAACCCTTCGTCTTCGTGAAAAGACCTAACCAAAGCAAGGAACTTTTCAGGACACCCAAGTTTCTGGAGGACTTTCCACAGTGCATTTCTATTAAAAGTATCAAAGGCTTTTGTTAGATTGACAAAAACCTGATATAAATCCAGACCCTGTTCCATACACTTCTGAAGCTGTCTAGCTGAAAAGATCACATCCGCAGTGCCGCGTCCCACGCAAAAGCCAGATTGACTTTCTGGAAGAACACAATCTGCAACATGTTTCAGCAGACGATCCAGAAGTACCCTGCATAAAACCTTTACTATGACAAGAAGCA
>NC_043002.1:39192124-39217124 GCF_006345805.1 Octopus sinensis | reverse complement strand
CCCTTTTGGCCTTACCTATTTGGCGTCGCTGATTCGACGCTGACTTATTTGACTGTAGACATTTTAATGCTTCTTTTGTTTCAATGTTTTACTTGCACTTTCCCTCCGACTCGCTCGTTCTCTCTGTTGTGATCATATGCGAGCATATCACTCTTTATTGTGTATTTGAGGAGAGGGAAAGTGTTTATGTCGATCATGTTCAATTGATAAATTGTAATTGCTCTCTCTCTGTCTCTCGTTCTATTTCCTCTCCCTATTTATGTGTTAGCATATTTCCCATTATGTGCATAAGGAGAGTGAAAGTGTTATGCCAATCATGTTCAACTGATAAATTGTAATCTCTCTCTCTCTCTCTCTCTCTCTCTCTCTCTCTCCCTCTCTCTCATCCATATTCTCTACTTGCATGAGTATATTTCTGTGCACGCGTTTGCCTCCAGTGCCAAAAATAACTGTCGCTAAAACAGGTTCAGTGTCAAGTCAACTTTGCTATAGCGACAAAGAAGCCGCACCCAGTCATCTCATTCTGGGTATTTGAGCTGAGTACGTAGAGAGCTGGAATGAATTCTGTTAGGCAACCTACCCGACGCTCTAACGACCCTGCCAGTTCGCTGCCTACTTCCCGTATTATGTTATCTAGTTATACAAAAAGTTGGAGAAAAAAAAAAGAGAGAACGCAGCGTCATGCATTAACTTTGGGAAATTTTATCCTTTTACTTTTCTTAAAGAAAATGGTCTTGTGTTTCAAGATTATCTTGGCGTATGCATATTCTTGAAAAAAATTTCTGTAATTTCATCTCTTCGTATCCACCTAGCCATTCACCATTAATTTATCTAATCATCCATCTACCAGCTCATCCACCCATCCATCCATCCATCCATCCATCCATCCATCCAGCCATCCATCCAGCCAGCCAGCCAACCGGCTATGCATATTGCTATCTAGCTATCCATCCATTTATTCAACTACGAATTTGTGTTCTCTAACAAGCTAAATTGCGCAGGATCTACTCAAGGGCAGTAGTGTATCCCTGAATGCAATTGTATCGTTGGGGTGCCGCAAAATACTTTCCCCACAATGTATTTGGGGCAAGTCTGTATAACAAGACTCATCAATTAGGAATCCATGACCACGAAAGAAACTGAATCTAGTAATGATAATTAATGAAACAACAACCATTTCCACAGTGCTTCTTCCTCATATATTAACGTTTATTTTACTTTATTTTCAACCAAAAGTTTTTAATTTAAATTATATGTATAACTGCAGACGATGGCACCAATTTATCTATTTCTTACTTATAATTTCTATATAAAACTCTCATCCATTATATAAATAAATATACTGAATATATCAAACCTATTATACTAAACATCATTTAATAATCTACCAACTGACCTATTGGGAATTAACTTTGCTACGAAAAGAGTGCGGCAGCTTTTAATACATGACAGAATCTGCCATCCAAACTTTCAGACTAGCAGTCCAGCTTGGAACAGCAGCAAATGTCTGCGGCTAGCTATTTATTCTTCCCCAATATACTGTTTACACTTTGCCTGTTTAATTCATTTTAATAAGTTTGTCATAAACGCTCATTCTTGTTTTCAGACTTATAGTTAGCTCTTGTTTCATACGTTTCGATTAATATAAAGCTTTACTGTCATAAGTACCAAGCTACTCTGGTTCTTTAAAAATAGCGAATGTGTATCATATATGATGCAAGGGCATCAGGAAATATGCCCAGTGTATTACATGCAATACACATAACAGACACAGAGTTAACACTGGGTTAAAAGTCAATACTGGGCAAACCTTTAATCGAAGGTATTCCAAGCATGACTGTTTTTTCTGTCTGTATATCTAAGATTACATTGCTCAATGTATTATTCGTTTTTCTTTCTTAAGGCGGAAGTGTGGCGAAATTTTAAGAAGATTTTGCTACTGTTTCTTGGAAACCGGATTATCACGTGGATGTCACGATGAAACAGTCCTCATTGCGACAACCTTAAAGGATAACAATATTAAAGAAGACCGGTGGTTATCAGGATCGTTACAGCAACAGAAAAATGCCTTGTAGTTTTTAGCTACTCTCCTTTATGGTCTGAGTTCAAATCTCGCTGAGAGTAATTTTGTTTTTCATCCTTCCCTTCAAGATCGAAAAAATAAAATAAATGACTGGAATCAACCATAATTGGCTACACTCTGAGTTAGAAATCTTTACTAAAGAATAACCGCAACCAGCGGAATTGGTAGGCTGCCAGATAAAATGCTTGCAGTATTAAGTTATGGGTCTTTATGTTTAAGTTCTATCGGAGTCAGACTTTACCTTTCATGCTTCTAATAATATTATAAAATATATTATATTATATTTATTATATTATATCATAAAAAATACCAGTCATGGCTTAGTATCAAATAAACCGACAGTACGCTTTCTCAGCCAAATGCGCGAGCTTGTGTCGCCTTTTTTAGAAATCAAGCCGAAGATCGATAGCAAAAATCATTGATTCCCATTAGACATGGGCAACATTTTTGAGAGGCAGGCCGCACGAAACATGTCTCATCATCAGGTGGTCTGCACAATTAAAAAAGATTTAAGGTAATTTTTCGCTAGGTGTGCCATTCAGGAAGTCTAACGGACCGCGGTTTGCCCATAGCTGAACCAAGTGCTTCAACCTTACACCGTTTTCAAATTCTATCGACGTTTTTCGCTAGGCGTGCCATTCAGAAATCGAGTTGCTAGAAATAGAAATAACCAAAACTACCGCAAATCGCATCATAGCATCTTCAAAAGAAAACCTCACTCCAGTAAGCTGCGTAATTAGGAGAGGGGCGAGGAAGGGAGATCTATATTGAGTGATGCTTTTACGGAACGGTATTTTGATTAAGCATGTATGGGGAACGTGGTGGGGAGAGGCAAGTTCAAGAGCTTTCCTGGATGACACACACTCTGGATACTCCACTGTCCCGCTGAATACTGTAATTTTAGGTGGACTGTGTCTGAAAAGTAAAATAAGACGGGATGGCCCCGGCTGGAATGCCTTTTAATCATATATCTACTTCATCAGAATGGAGGTGGAGGCGTGTGACTTAGTGGTTAGGGTGTTGGACTCATGGTCGTAAAGTTGTGGTTTCGATTCCTGTACAGGGTAACGCGTTGTGCTCTTGAGCAAAACACTTCATTTCACGTTGCTCCAGCCCACTCAGCTGGCAAAAATGAGTAATCCTGCGACGGACCGGTGTTCCGTCCGGGTGGGGAATTTATACGCCATGAAATCGGGAAACCGGCCCTTATGAGTCGATCTCTTGTCGGAATAATGGGTGTTTCATCAAGTTAGGCATTGGAGCCGAACCAGGACGAAACCACAGCAACAAATACCATTCGAACCAATGACGAAACTTTTATGGGATCGCTCTGTTTGCTAGAAATGCTGACTTGAAAAAGGAAGGACATATTAAATGATGCAATGCTAGATGCACTATGCCAGTAAAACACATAGGGTTAACAATAGCAACAACGACAATAACTACTACTACTACTACTACTACTACTACTGCTGCTGCTGCTTCTGCTGCTTCTGCTGCTGCTGCTGCTACTCATCCAAACAACAGGCATCAACATCACAGTAAAAAAAAAAACAAATAGAAAACAACCCAAATAATGAAATGTAAAACCAAAACAAGAAACTATGAACTAAAACAAAAAATAAAAATAAAAATAACAAAAGAGTAAGCTTTTAATTAATTTGTAATGTTTCCAAGCCAACCACCGATCCGACAAATTGAATTTGGTACCAAAAGAAAAAAAAACCAGCAGTAAAAAAAATAACCAAAACACAAAAATATCGACGAAAACGTTCCATCATAAAATATACTGTTTTATGACACAAATATCGCTCTTCGATCTCTTGTCAGAATAATGGGTGTTTCATCAAGTACGGAATTAGTTTTCACAAATGAACTTAATATTGTCTTAATATTGTGATTCCTGAAATCTCTAGATATTTTCCCGAGAAGTGGTCGCTTATATAATGTCTAGTTGCGATGGGAACTGGTTAGGTTTCACGAGGCCCTGTCTATTAATCTGTTGATAAGATCTCGCTGGTTCATTGGAAACTTCCCAAATGAAATCTGAATGTAATTTCTTTCCGTGCTGGTGTTGACAACACTCATACACACATATTAATACACACACACACACACACACACACACATGCATGCGTATTCAAGCACAGGCACACACAGCGCGTGCGTGTCTACACATATATCAATACATACGCATATTCATAAACATAAATACATGCATATGTAGATACACAAGTACACACACCGCCTGCGTTCGTACACACTCATAATACATACACACATACACACACAAGGACACTCTAACGCGAACACGCACATACATACGCGCGCACACACATACAGGCGCGCGCACACACAAACACACGTATGCACACATACATATGCACGCATACATATGCATCAAGCACGTGCCGTGTGTAATTACTCAGGGTAAGCAGTTGGTGACGTTTATGTAGTAAAACATGCAAACAAATAAGCGAAACACAGGCGCGCGACTGAGTTGAAGGTAGATTTACTTCTGCCTTTATAGAGCGTACAGAAAACGTTGTTGTAGGAATGTACGCAGCACGTGTACTACAGCAGTATTATGCGTAGCTTTAATACTGAGATTGAAAGGCAGGGGCGAATTATGCCTACTTAACAATAAAATATTATGTCTACAAAACAATAAAATATTTTGCATTTTGTGCGTAGTAATCGGAGTAACCTTCATCATTTTTTTTCAATTAGGTGCATATTTTTCCATAAAAGGAAAATACTACTATCGATCTATTTTATTCAGGGTAGGCACTGCCGACCTTGCCTACCCAGGTGGCACGTCCTTGATATGCACACAGATGCACTCATAAATATGTACACACACAGTACGTGCATATACACAACTCCCACACATGCACACCCACGTACACATGCACACACGCATATACATAGACATGGGTATGTATGTATGTATGTATGTATGTATGTATGTATGTATGTGTGTGTGTGTGTGTGTGTGTTTGTGTGTGCGGACATGTACACGCACACCACGAATTGGTTGTGAGAGTCGTTTGAGCGTCGAACAAAATGCCCCGCGATATTTGCTCCGATTCTCTGCGAAGTGACTTTTCACTCCTCTTAAGTACTAAAGCTCTTAAATACTACAGCTGATCTTTCTTTCTCTCCCTCTCGGAATTGGCTGAGGATCAAGAAAGAAGCGCTGCCTAACAATCGTTTCAAAGAGTATTGAAACATTTTGGCACAACCGTTTTGGTGCCGCCTGTTTGACGTCAATGATTCGATGCTGACTTGCTTGACATTAGACGTTTTAATGTTATTCTCGTTTAATGCTTCTGTCGTTTACCGCCACATCTCACTCTTTATTTCTGTCTATATTTCTTTCCGTCTATTTTTCTTTCTTTCTTTCTTTCTTTCTTTCTTTCTTTCTTTCTTTCTTTCTTACTTTCTTTCACGCTCTCTGCATCTGTTCATGCGTGTGAGCATATTTCTCTTATATGTATGAGGAAAATAAGGTGTTTATGTCAATCGTATTCAGTTAATAACTTGTAAAGTCTCTCTTTTCCCTCCCCCTCTCTCTCACTGTATGTGTATATTTCTGTGCAAGTGAGCGAGCGTGTTTGCCTCCAGTGCCAAAAATTACTGTCGCTAAAACAAGTTCAACATACAGTTAACTGAGCCAAATCGCCAACGTCCAAACAGCGACTCGCAATCCTTTCATTCCGTCCTTCGAATGCTATTACATGGGGACTTCCGCTGGTCAGATCTGCTCATGTATCAGTTTTTCTAGGTGCAGGCCTGAGCAAAGTTTTTTCTGTTTACTTCTGACTGGCAGTTTTCCTTTGCAGGTAGGTTTACGCCTATCCACTGCACTGGTGTTGTCCAAGAAAAGGGTGCCACCTGAAAACTGATTTAGTTTGGTACCAGCATCGGTGTAGGAGTTGGTTTTAGAACGGCACAGATATGGAATAAATACTATATAATATATCGTAATAGTTCTGGAAATCCACTACTCTTAGCTGGTGTCTTCTTTTATTTACTCCGAAAGGATAAAAGGCCAAATTGACCTCGGTGGAGTTTGAACTCGGGTTGCAGAGAATTGGAACGAATTCCACGAATCATTTAAATCAACGCTTTAATAACTCTGCCAGCTCGCCACTCTGTGACCTATTGTCACGATTCAATAAACGTTTTTTTTTCTTTTTAAAAAGGCAAAACAGGCATGGTTGTGTAGTAAAGAAGTTCGCTTGGCAACCATGTGGTTTCAGGTTCAGTCCCACTGCACAGCACCTTGGGCATGGGTTTTCTACTATAACCACGGGATGGTTAATGCTTTGTCAATGGCTTTGGTTGACAAACTGTGCAAAACCTGTCATACACACACACACACACATACACACATGTGCATATGTGTGCGCGTGCGTATCTGTGTTTCTACTCAACCATCGCTTAACCATCGCAGTGGTGCTGGTTTATGTACATCCTCGACACTCAGCGATTCGGTAAAAGTTACCGATTAAATCAGTACCAGTCTTAAAAATACATAATGAGGTCGATTAGTTCAACTTGACTCTTCAAGACAGTGCCCCAGCATTGCCGCAGTCTAATGGCTAAAAAATGCTTGTTTTGATCATTAAAAAAAAAGAATTTACTTGTTTCAGTCATTAGACTGTGTCCATGCCGGGGCACCGCCTTGAAGAATCGACCCCTGTGCATACATTTTGTTAAGCTTGGTACTTACCCCGTCGGTATCTTTTGCCGAACCGCTAAGCTACAGGGCGTAGAGACACCAACATCGGTTGTCAAGCGGTACAAGGGGACAAACCCAAACGTAAAGACACACACATACACACACATATACGACGGGTTTCTCTCAGTTTCCATCTACCAATTCCACTCAAGGCTTTGGTTGGCTCAAGGCTATACTAGAAAACTCTTGCCGAAGGTGCTACGCAATGGGACTGAGCCCGGAGCCATGCGGTTGGGAAGCAAGCTTCTTACCACACAGCCATGCCTGCACCGATAGTAGAAAGAATTTATTTTAGTTTTATATGTTCAAATATCACCGAGATCAACTTTGCTTTTCACCCCTCCGGGTTCGATGAGATATAATATCAGTCTAAAACTAGGTTCGATGACACTGACTACTGCCCTCAGCATTTCTGGCCTCGTGCCTATATAAGAAAGTGTTATTTCTGCTTCGTGCTGTACTGTTCATAGGTATTTGGTCAGTTTCATTAGTAAGTATATCAGCGTCTGTATGAAAGGAGATTGCCAGCCCTTCACTCAACCCCCCTCATTGCTTTTGAAGAAAGGGGAAAGCTCTATGAGCGGTCCAAGAACTTTGTCACAGTGAAAAGTAACAGATTCAAAGAGACTTGAGAGAAAAGAGAGAGAGGTGGGGTGAGAGAAAAACAGAGAGAAAGAGAGAGAGAGGGAGAAAGAAAAACAGAGAGTAAGAGAGAGAGATAGAGATTGAGATAGATAGAGAGAAATAGAGAGAAAAAGAAGAGACAGAGATAGAGATACAAAGATAGATAGATAGAGGGAATGAGAGAGGGGGCTTAGTACCTGGCTAGTTCTTTATTTCTGAACTCCTTAAGTATGAAATGGGGTCGTAAAAAAGGTACCAGGAAAGTACTGGGGTTAATATAAACTACTATATTCCTTCCTTGCAAATTTGAGGGTTTGTTTCTATTTTACCAATATTGGTTACAAATTTTGGCTCGGAACCAACAGACTTTTTTTGAGGAGAGGGGTATAGTCGATTACATCGACTTGACCCCAATTCTTGAATGGTACTTATTTCATCGGCCTCGAAAGGATGAAAGCAAAGTCGACTTCGGCAGAATTTGAACTCAGAACGTAAAGATGGACGAAATACAGCCAGGCATTTTTGTCCTTGTCCGGTGCAGTAACGATTCTGCCAGATCGTCACCTTTACGCCTAACGAAATACTGATTTCAAATGTTGGCACAAGGCTAGAAATTTTCAGGCAAGGGGATCGACCCTACTGCTCAACTAGTACTTATTTTATCAATCTTGGAAGGATAAAAGATAAAGTCGACCTCGGCGGAATTTGAACTCAGAACATAAAAGCTTAACGAAATATCTTAATTTTTTTTTTATAAGAGAGCGTCCCGCCTGATAATGAATCATGTCTCATGTTGCCCGCTACACGAAAATGGTTGCTCATGACTAGTGTGCTTATTTGCTGTTTCCACCAATGTGATAAAATAATATAAAAATAAATGACAACATATTAGAATAAATAATATGACGGTTTGTTGGTTTAAGTTTTAATGTTTAACCGTATAGGTAGAGAAAGTGATAAGGATAACTAGATCTATCTATCTATCTATCTATCTATCTATCTATCTGTCTGTCTCTCTCTCCCTCTCCTTGTCTACCTTCCTCTCTTTATCTGTCTCAACATCTCTTTATCTATTCTACTTCATCTATCTATACAGTTAAGCATTAAAATCTAAGCGAACAACAAAGCATCTTACTGTCTGTTATGTTATTTCACTATCTTCTCATTTTGTTATATCATTTTAACACAGCTGTTAACTACATGTAATTTCACTAACTTAATAGCCACAGTGCATACACATTGCTTGGTGTACACCAACGCATTCATTCCTTATTTAAGACTGCCGTAGGGTGTAATCCGAGACAGATTTGGTCACTATTTCTAGCAGATCAAGCGACCACATATCAATCTACTTGTTGGCGCGTCGTTATAACGTTACTATTTATAGTAGTCATATCTCAGGACAAAACGTTACTTGCCATTGGCTAACTGGTAAAAGGATGAATAATCTTAAGGAAATGTTACTTAAAAATGTAACAACCGTCTCAGACATATTCGGTGTTATTGATTCACAGAGTAATGAACGATACCACCATTCGATACTCGTCTTGGGGGTTTGATGATGGGTGCAAAACAGTGCTAGTGGTTAAGGTTTGGAGGTGATTTTCTTGGTTTTGCCAAATAATTTCCCTAAATTTCCCGCAAATTCTTGAAATGTTCGTATTAAAAAAACTCACAACATATAACAAATTCATCTTCTTTGAGTTCATTTTTTTCCTTCATTGATATACAATTTAGTCTCCTCCAATATTTTCGTACAATTTTTCAAACAGTCGCCATTCCGTATATGTGCTTTTTAAAGACTTTATTTTTCATATAATAGAGCAATTAGCGTTTCTGTACTAGCTGAGATCGAACCTTTGCATACATGTTGTTTATCAAGAAAAACAACTGAAGAGTGAGGTAATGGCAGTAAATTTATTAATTTCGCTGTAATTAACGAGAGAACTTTAAATATTACAAATATTTCTTTGATTCTGAAGGTAGCGAGCTGGCAGAATCGTTACTGCGCAGGGCAAGATGTTTAGCGGTAGTCCATCCATCTTTATGTTCTGAGTTCAAATGCCACAGAGGTCGACTTATTCTTTCTTACTTTTCGGATCGATAAAATAGGTACTAGTTGAGCACTTACCCACCCCTCCGAAATTTCTGGCCTAGTGCTAAAATTTGAAACCAGTATTTCTCTGATTCGGAGGTTGCGAGCTGGCAGAGTTGTTTGCATGCCGGACGAAATTATGAGCGGTATTTTGTCCGTCTTTACATTCTGGGTTCAGATTCCGTTGAGGTCGACTATATCTTTCATCCTTTCGTATCAGTAGAACACTGGGGTGGAACGTAGTCGACTTGGCCCGTTCCCCGAAATTACTGGCGTTGTGCCAAAATTTGAAATCAATATTTCTCTGATTCTGAAATTTTATTCTCGTGTCAAGTTACCAGCCCAGATTCCATTCTGGTGTCTTAACATTCTTTTTATCTCAAGAGAAATTTCATGGCCAGTGGATTAATTGAAGATGGATGTCTTTGAAGCGCATTTTCTGGATTTGGGTCTTCAAATAATTATAAATTAGCGAACATACTACAGAATGCAAAACGTTTACACATTGCTTTAACATAACAATTCAGTGCCTTAAACTGATATTCTTAATGTTCTTTAGTTTAGATTTTTAAAGAATATTCTAAAAAGATACTTTTAGTTCTTATTCCATGATATATTTCACTTGAGGTGAAATGAAGAAATACTGATGTTAATCTTGTAAATTTTAGTATTTCTATTTTAATCAAATTAACCAGACTACCTTTTATGCTACTGTTAATGGAGTTACGTAACCTATAAATTATGAATCTCTCAGCTTGAAATTCCAAATCTATTTTATTTACGTATGGTTGAATAAAAGTTGCAAATGTAGATTTTTATAATTGGCTTCTGTTAACCTTCTAGTATTGTAGATACCAGAAGATTTACTGCAAGTTTCTAGTGTTGTAGCTATTAAAGTCATTTTATATAATTTCACTGAAGCAAAAATAAGGCGAAATGCTTGCTCTTGATTTAGTAATTTTTCACCCACTCACTGAAGTGTTAACTATTGAGTATTACTATCATAAAACCTGTTTCCGACAAGTTCCGATAACTTCCTCAAATCCTGCTTACTCAAATAATCTATTTCAATTGTTTGATAAATATAGATTTAAAACTTTGGTAAAAGGCCAGCAATTTTAGGGGATGGAGTAAGTCGATTAGATCAACTCCAGTGTTCATCTGGTGCTTATTTTATCGACTCAGAAAGGCTGAGAGGCAAAGTCAGCTTCGGCAGAATTTGAACTCAGAACAGGAAGCCGGACGAAATGACGCTCAGCATTTTGCCCGACTCTGCTAACGATTCTGCCAAGCCGCCGCCTTTGCGGTTTAATTAACAAATATAAATAAACCATTCTAGTTAGCTCTTTTAATGAAGTTGGAAGTTCAAAACATGCATAGGATGCACGTAAAACAACGTTGTATAAATAGATATCGTACTTCGGAAGACTTTGAACACTACTTTTTGAACTCAACATTACGCTTGCATTTTCACTTGGACAGCCTATCGTACTTTTAAATAGGTTGTCATTTTAGCAGAAAAAAAAATACTATAGAATTGTAAATGCCTTGAGCTGTAAAATAATTGACTTTCCAAGAGTTAAAGCTTTGTTAACAGTTTTTTCTTCAATATGGCTACCATATTATCTAACTGTTAGAACGAGTTGTTTTTGGATGCATATTTGCACTTTCATCAATATTGAATGGAAATCTAATATTCTGTATATTCTTATATTCTTTACGTGTGTTATAAGAATTTCCAAGTGTTACTCTCCAATTATATAACGAAAAATAACCGCTCCTTTTGTACAGCCACTTTTTGATTTCTCCAGCAATTTCTGATTCATAGCATGCATTAGGTAGAAACAATGAAAGATGATTTAAATTGAAATATTGCAAAAAGGAGCTCGGGCTTTTCCACAAACGCATTCATTTTCAGTTCTAACATTACTTTCTAACATTATTGTTATCGTTCCTTTTCTCAATCATTATATTAAGGTAAATATAAATTATATTATAAATTATAAATTATATTATAAATTAGAAATCATATTATACTATGAATTAAATAAAATTATGACAATTAAACAAAGCACGAATGGAAAATGAATACTGACACTTAAGAGTGACAACTTAAGAAATCATGGCATCGAATCAATATCATTTGAAACTAGTTTAGGCTTGCGCACTTAACTCTTATAAAACGCATTCAAACATTAAAATTGAAACACATTCTTATAAAATTTTGCAACAAAGTAAAATTTCATGTAATGGAGACGATAAAACTGAAAATATTTTATTGAGCATGTAGCACGTAAATTAAAACAATTTAATAAATTTCACAGAAGCTTTAGTAATTTTACTATGAAGCCAAATATACTTAACTTCGGCAACCCTGTCGTTCTTGTGGTTGGCCGTCCGAAGTCTTCACATAAATACTCGTGTGTGTGAGCACATACAAACATACACACCTACCTAGCAACTTACATACGCACAAATGCATATGTAATACATACACGCATGCGTGCATAAGCGCATACATACATACATACATACACAGACACAGATGCACACATATCTCGGTCTGTCTCTCCTTCCGTCCGTCTTGTCCGTTTCGTCCGTCCGTCCGTCCATCCATCCATCCATCCATCCATCTATCTGTCTGTCTGTCTATCTATCTATCTATCTATCTATCTATCTATCTATCTATCTATCTATCTATCTATCTATCTATCTATCTATCTTTCTGTTTAAATCAGTGATACCGAACGATTTTAGTCAGGATTATTGAAATTTAAATATTTTTAATAACCCTGTTATGGGAATGCCACTTCATATGCATTTTGGTCTTAGGTGCTAGCATATACTTAAGCGGCCTATTTTCCTAAATATATTTATAAAACTACTACATAAATTCTATGAAACTTGAAATTTCAAAATTTAATTATGAAAGATGGATAAGGAAATTTTAAAAGTTTACCTTAACCTTTCTTAATGGCATTTTTATTGCTGAGTTCCAGAAGACGCTTGTTTTCTGGGAAGGAAATAACATGTTTATCTTAATGCTCCGTAGGCAGCACCCAATTAATCGTTCATTCTGTTTCTTTTCTTCGTATGTGTTTTTTTTCCTATGCTGTTTATTTTCGAGAACAATCTTTCACATGAATACGTTGATGAGAAAACGATTAGGAATGCTTTCGCTAGAATTTTAAGAGCACGAAAATGTTCGGAAACGGGAATAGAAATGCGATTCCACATTCACAGAAGTTCAAAGTTTTAATGTTTATTCATGAACATTTCTACGCGTTCATACTCAATGTTGTCTAAAACAGTTCTTTCATAAATTTCCATACACACACACACACACACACACACACACTCATATATATGATTGACTTTCGCACAGTTTCCGTTTACCAAACTTACAAGGCAGCAGTCGGCCCGGGTCTGTATCAAAAGACACTTGTCTAAGGTGTTGTATCGTGGGACTGAACCCAAAACCATATGTTTGCAGAGCGAGCTTCTTAACCATACAGCCATATCTGCGTCTAGTTTCTTAAGAACACAAAAGATTTCTTCCCCCTTGAAACGTTCTTGAAGATCTTACATTCTAAATCACGTTGAAATATGCTGAGTTTATGAGTTTGTTCTGAAAACACTTGATGAAGCCAAACGCCACGACAGGAGGCTTCCCCAAATCTTTCACTTGAATATTAAGTTTGCCATAAAACAATAAAAATCCTGTGATAAACATTAATTTACTGAGCCAAGTAAACTGATTCATTCGAAGAACATTATGCTCTATTCTTTTCATATCTAAAAAATTATCTGATTTCGTTTATAAACACCCAATAAAAGGTTCAAGCATTTGGCCACGACTCAAGGATCTTACTTTAGTTGTCACGTGGCTGCGTGGTAAGAAGCTTGCTTCCCAACCACATGGTTCCGTGTTCAGAATAAAGAAATAACATGGTTCCGTGTTCAGTGCCCTCAGTGGGGCCTTGTGCAAATGTCTTCTACTAAAACCTCGGGCCGACCAAAGCCTTGTGAGTGGATTTGGTAGACGGAAACTGAAAGAAGCCCGTCGTATATAATATTATATATCTATCTATCTATCTATCTATCTATCTATCTATCTATCTATTATCTATCTATCTATCTACTATCTATCTATCTATCTATCTATCTATCTATCTATATATATATATATTATATATATATATATATATATATATATATGCGAGTGTCTTTATGTTTGTGTTTGTCCCTCCGCCATCGCTTGACAACCGATGTCGGTATGTTTATGTCCCCGTAACATAGCGGTTCGGCAAAAGCAACTGATAGAATAAGTACTAGAATTACAAAGAATAAGTCCTGGGGCCGATTTCTTTGACTAAAACTCTTTAAGGCGGTGCTCCAGTATGGCCGCAGTCAAATTACTGAAACGTGTTAAAGAATAAAGCTAAGGTTTTAAATATTTAATGAAGAAATCTTTTTGTTAAGAACCAAAGTGAAATCACTGCGAATAATGATGTTTATGTATTATCGGGAATATCTACAAACAGATTGGCACATATGAGTTTAATGGGTGTGGATACACATACAACAATCGAAGTGTAGAAATATGTATACACACACATATACACTCCTACATTAAAAACATATGCACTTGCACACACGCATGCATATACACATGTATGTTCCGAGGAATGAAATATCTCACGGGCAGGCAAATATATTTAGGCGTACGCATTCAGAGTTAAGCTCACTTAGGCACACTGCTAAATATGTACACACAAACACGCACACACACAAGCACGCACACACACACACAACACACACACACACACACACACACACACACACACACAAATACACACTCACACAGATACACACGCGCATATATAAACAGATAGTAGTGCAAACACATACACCTGGATTTAAGTTTGTCTAGTTCTACACATATATACGAGGAGGTACCCAAAAGTAACTGGAAAGGTTCTCTGTGGGACAAGCTCATTGTAGCTCAGGCTTCCGCTGCTAGAAGCCACTTGATGCGACCCTCAGGTATCAGTTTGCCGACTGGCGTTGTCAAGTGAAGCCGTACTGTCACGTAGTGAGTCTGTCAAGTGCTTCCGTGATATTCGGTTTCCTGCGGCGGAAAAACGGCGGCCCAAACAGTTGTCATGCTTCAAACAGCTTACAAGGATGCTGCCATGAGCAAAACACAGGTTTACGAGTGGTTTTCATGCTTTAGGAATGGCCACTTGTTGCTTGAAGACTAACCTCATCCAGGGCAACCGTTGAACTCCTGAACGAATGAAAATATTAAGAAAATTCATGAACTGATCTTGGAAGCTCTTCGCCGAACAACTGACGAACTTATTGATATGACTGG
This sequence comes from Octopus sinensis, assembly GCF_006345805.1. Lineage (NCBI taxonomy): Eukaryota > Metazoa > Mollusca > Cephalopoda > Octopoda > Octopodidae > Octopus > Octopus sinensis. Next base: position 39,202,198 of record NC_043002.1, on the reverse strand, counting down.
TGTGTCCTGGAGCTTCTGCCAACGAATTTTGAGCGAAAAATTGCAAACGAAAAGAATTGCAGCAAAATTTGTGCTTCACTTGCTCACGGAAGATCAAAAGCAGTCACGACTGAATGCGTGTCGTAAACTGAATGGGCAGCTGGAAGTTGATCCGGACCCTTTTCTGAAGGTCATCACTGGTGACGAAAGCTGGTGCTATGGAACTTGCAGAAGTGGAAGACATGAATAACCACAGAGGTGTTAAAAGGTATCACTTTCCAAGAGTTCCAGCACTGCTTCGAACAGTGGAAAACGCGTCTGGACTGATGCCTTGCTTCAAATAGAGAATGCTTTGAAGGCGATAAAAGTGTAAACATGTAAAACTAAGGGAATAAAATAATATTGCAAAATTCCGGTTTCTTTTGGGTACCCGCCTCGTACACGTATACGCAATCTGCATACGGTGAATATGCTGTGAGACCCATGCATTTTCGTATTTGTACAGGTGCGACCTCCACATGTCTACTTCTTTTAAGTGTACAGAACTTATAACTAGAGTTACGTACAGGTGTGTGTTCTGTGTGTGTTTATGTGCGTGCGTGTGATGTGTGTGTGTGCATATGCGTGTGTGTCTATGTGTGCATGTGTGTGTTGTTTATGTGTGTGTGTTTGTGCACGTGTGTGCGTGTGTATGTGTGTGTGCATGTGTGCGCATGTATGTGTGTGTATATGTGCGTGTGTGTGTATGTGTATACATGTGTGTATATGTGCGTGTGTATGTGCGTGTGTATGTGCATGTGTGTGCGTGTATGTGTGCGCGTGTGCCTACGTGTGTGTATGTGTGAGCGTGTGCGTACGTTTGTATGTGTGCGTGTGTGTGTGTGTGTGTGTGTGTGTGTGTGGTGTGTGTGTGTGTGTGTGTGTGTGTGTGTGTGTGTGTGTGTGTGTGTGTGTGTGTGTGTGTGTGTGTGTCTGTGTGTCTGTGTGTCTAGGCGTAGGTTGTTTTTGTTTTATTAATTGCGGCAATCAAGTCATTTGTTACAGTAACTAAAAATCAACTTCCTACTGAATGCTCATTCAAAAAATGACCAGTGGAATTTCATAAATGGATTTTCGCATTTTTGCTCTTAGATAGAACTCATGTTAAATGTATCTAATTTTAGTGGTGTTCCATCTGGCTTTTGTAATTTTTATCATGAACAATCAATATTTGTACTTGGTACGAAGCTGTCTGCGGCTGTGAACAAGGAAGCTCGGTGAAAAAAATCGAGACAGCTAATATGGCTTTCGGTAAGACAGAAACTGCAGTGAGCTGGCAGAAATGTTAGCACGCCGGGCGAAATGCTTAGCGATATTTCGTCTGCCGTTACTTTCTGAGTTCAAATTCCGCCGCGGTCGACTTTGCTGTTCATCCTTTCGGGGTCGATAAATAAAGTACCAGTTACGCTCTGGGGTCGATATAATTTACTTAATCCGTTTGTCTGTCCTTGTTTGTCCCCCCTCTGTGTTTAGCCCCTTGTGGGTAGTAAAGAAATAAGAAACTCCAGTGGGGTCACAAAGAAATATTCACATAAAGCGTTCTGTTGAATGTTTATGAAGCTTATGTGACTGTAGTCCTTCTTTATGCATTAAAAACATGGGCTACCCATCAAATCAGAATGAGACTGGGCGCGGCTGATTGGAGGCTGATAAATTGGCACGGCTGACGGGATACTCAAGTCTGTTCTAGTGATAGTGGTTTTGGGTGCTAGAGGCAGACATGCACGTGCGCGCACACATATACACAGACGCGCACGCAAGCACACACACACCACACACACACACACACAACACACACACACACACACACATATATATATATATAATACACACACACCAGTGCGCAGAAATATACACATAAAGATAAAAAGAGTGGAAGAGAGAGTAAAAGAAAAAGAAAAAGAAAGAAAGAAAGCGGGGGGATAGAGACATCATAATTTATTAATTGAACCCTATTGACATAAAAACACTCAAAGATGCACACACACACATACACCACACACACACACACACACCACACACACACACACACACACACCACACACACACACACACCACATATATATATATAGATAGATAGATAGATAGATAGATAGATAGATAGATAGATAGATAGATAGATAGATAGATAGATAGATGAAGCGGGGAGAGAACGAAGGAAATACTAAAATATCTGTTGTCAAATAAATCACGCCGAATTAACGATATTAAACAGGCGGCACCAATACGGCTGCGCCATAATGTCTCATACTCCCACCATCAATCAAATGTGAGACTGCTTGAATATTTTCATTAGATTGTCTGAGACGTTTATTAGGGATATCACGGAAGAGGACTATTACTCGTGATATGCAAGTACTTAGAAAGTCCAAAAGTTTTGAACATTAAGAGATTTATAATAAAAATGTAGATTGACATGTGCTGTTCATATGTCACAACTAGAAGGCTGCCGGCTCTCTAAATCTTTCTAAAGAGAGCTGATGGACCATAAATGATTGCAACACAAACTGCCAAGGTGATATAAATATTCCTTTCTAATCTAAGCACAAGACCCGAAATTTTTGGTGAGGGACCAGTCGATTATATCGATCCAGTACGCAACTGGTACTTAATTTATCGACTCCGAAAGGATGAAAGGCAAAGTCGACTCCGGCGGAATTCGAACGTAAAGACAGACGAAATACCGCTTAGCGTGCTAACGTTTCTGTCAGCTCGCCACCTAGGAGATATAAATATTGTTTGAAGACTGATCTGGGAGAGAGAGAGGAGAGAGAGAGAGAAGAGAGAGAGAGAGAGAGAGAGAGAGAGAGAGAGAGAGAGAGAGAGAAGGAAACATCCGACACCAGGTAGGCTTCTGGTCTGTTAGTCCAGAAGTTCCCATCTTTTGGTTTACTAAGAAAGGTCTACCATCCACCGCCAGCTTGTCAGGCTTGTTGCGACTTCCCTATATTACTCGTTTTTGAAGCTGAGTGGACTAAAACGATGTGAAATTAAGTGTTTTGCTTAAGCACACAACGCATCGCCCGGTCAAGGAATCGAAATCACAATCTTACGATCATGAGTGTAACATCCTAACCACTAAGTCACATGCCTCCACATCTAAGGGAGATAGAAACTGAAAATAGATGATAGGAAGGGTATTTAGCTGTAAAACCACACATCAAAATAATAAAAAAAAAGGAAGGAAGAAACAGAGGAAAAGTAGAAAGGTCTCTTTAGGGCTCGTTCAAATAAACTTTCCAGTACCACCAGGTGGTACTCTAAAACGTAACTAGTGTAAGCCACAACGTGGTTGGTGATGAGGACAATAGCCAGCTGTGAAAAAAAAAAAAAAAAAAAAACTTGCTACGATTACGTTCCAGCAACGCTGTCTCCTTTCTCCGATACAATGCACTCAAGACCATTTTATCGCTCGTGTTACTTATTTTTTTAAGACGATAGGATGTACCGTAAATCCTCGAGTATAATCCGCATTTTCCCACCAAAATTTAAAGGTCACAATCCCTAGTGTGTACTATATACGAGGTTAAAAATGAATATTATTTTCTAAAGAGAATACCTATGCTGAACTATTGAGAAATCTACAGTTACTCTATCCAGATTACAAGTTCATGTTTATAGCTGTAATTATTGAGGTCCTGGGATATGTAACACACTGCCTAAATACCAGTCTTGAAAAATTAGGCTTCTCAAAATCAGGAAGGAGAAAGCTAATTCCAATCCAATCACTGGAATTGTAAAAATCTGTAAAACTTTCCAGAAGGTTATCATTTAAATATATATGAGCATGTCTAGATATGCAACTATATGCATGAGAATATATACATAAAACATACAAATCTCCACATACATACACACATACCTACATACATACATGCATACATACATACATACATACATACATACATACATACATATGTACGTACATACATACATATATACAAAAGTGCCCAGTCCGAGTCTCTATTTGCTGTCCGGCAATGTTTATTCAGACGCATTTTGTAATATCGGGCAGGAAAATACCTTAAGCTAACCCTGAAAGCAACGAAGTCATAAAAGAATCATCCATAACTTGCAGTAAGCAACATTTATTAAACGTTATTACTGTTATTACTGTTATTTCTTTATTTTCTGCAAACAAAATGCTCAAAAAAGCTACACGTTTGCATGATGTTATATGTACAATGATAATAAAGGACTTTACTGTATACATTTTTACAAACCAAGGACGTTATATAGGCCTCCTTGACTTAAGTTAGAGAAGGGGTGCGTATTATACACAAGGTTTAGGTTTTTCAGAGGTACATCCCCCTAAAAATCCCCCGCGTATTATACACAAGGGCGGACTATAATAGAGGATTTACGGTATTTTGAGGGAGACTGTCCCTCAATTTTTTTTCTCCATCACCTTCCCCTCCTCCTCCTCCTACCACCACCGCTGCCACCTCCACCACCACCGCTATCATCATCATCATCATCATCATCATCATCAGCATCAGCGGCACTACTACTACTACTACTACTACTACTACTACTAACATCCGCACTAGCAGCACTAGCGCCAGGAAACCTAAACCAGTAGCAGCAGCTCCTCCTCCACCACCACCACCAACCACCACCAACCAACCATCACCATCATCATCGTCGTTATCATCATCATCATATCACTATCACAACCATCATCATCCTCATCCTCATCGTCAACATTGGCATCTCTAAAGAAGACATCAAAACTGGCAAGAGAATAATTAAATAACAGGATCTCCATTCGTTCTTTCGCAGAAATGTCTGAAGCCCAACCAACCGTGGAGTACCATTGCTTTGTTAACAAACGATTGCATGCTTATGATCGCACGCATTCACACACACACACACACACACACTGATAGACACTAAATACATGTGTGTGGATATGTGTGGATGTGTTAGTTGTTTGTGAGCGTTTTATGTAAAACCAAACTTATCTGCGAAACTAACTGAAAGAGCACTCAATCTATCAGTCACTCTGTATCTGTCCCACCTCTCTCTCTTATATATATATATATATATATATATTATTATATATATATATATATATATATATATATATATATATATATATATATTATATATATATACATATATACATATATTTATATATATATATATATATATATATATACATATGAACATAGGCGCAGGAGTGGCTGTGTGGTATGCTTATCAACCACATGGTCCCGGGTTCATTCTCACTGCGTGTAAGTGTCTTCTACTCTAGCCTCGGTCGACCAAAGCCTTGTGAGTGATTTTGGTGGGCGGAAACTGAAAGAAGCCCGTCGTATATTTGTACATATATATATATATAATATATAATATATATGTGTGTGTGTGTGGTGTGTGTGTGGTGTGTGTGTATGTCTGTGTTTGTTTCCCAGCCGATGGTGGTGTGTTTACGACCCAGTAACATTAGCGGTTCGGCAAATGAGAACCAACAGAATAAGTACTAGGATTCCAAAGAATAAGTCCTGGGGTCGATTTGCTCGACTAAATGCGATGCTCCAGCATAGCCGCAGTCAAATGACTGAAACAAGCAAAAGTGTAAAAGAGTATACATACATTCACGCTCGTGCGCATACAAACACACACACACGCACACATACACACAAACACGTGCACACTCAACACACACACACACACACACACACACACACACACACACACACACCACACACACACACACGTGTATATTAATCCCGAACATGTTATTTTAAAGATATAAAGTAGTGCCATTGTATTTTGTATACCTTTGGTTTTGTTATCAGTTCCTAGGATAACAGAACCTCTTCAAGCATTTCACAGTTTTTTGGACCATTTAAATTATTCTCAACAAAATTATTACTTGAGCATCACCCAAGCTGTGCTCCACCTATAAAATAACTCCCAACTCATCATCATGTTTAGCTGTTCCTTGCAAACAATCAAGCTCCAATTTTCAGTCTTGCTGCATCACAAATACAATAATGCCTCACTTTACGAGGATCCGCTTTATGAAACCCCGGGTTTACGAGTTTTGTTTTTCTAGCACAAGATCCAAATTTTGAACGAAGTGCAAAAGTTTCTGCTACCATAACAAATGTTACCGAGAAACTTATAGAGAGTGAAAAAAAACTTCTTCTAAGCAAACAACTCTAGACTTTTTTTTTTTTAAAGAAATCTACAAGTCCTTCTACAGGTGCTTGTGAATAGACGATCGCGTCTACAAGTGATGGTGTGCGCGAGTCTAGTGCGAATGAAAGTGATTTACAAAACGTTTATAATAATATCATTTTGACATTCTTTTTACTTTACATAAAATATTCTTTACTGTTATTTCATTGCCATTTATTAACGAGTATTAAATTTTATAGATAAAAAATATTTTTTCTGGGAACAAATTACGATTTATAACATTGCTACTATGGGAAATTATTGCTCTGTTTTACAAGTTTTCGTTTTACGAGCACTCTCCGGAAACAAATTAACTCGTATATCGAGGCATTGCTGTATATATATATATATATATATATATATGCTGCAAATTGGAAAATTGGCAGAATCTGCTTTGGTTAGACACTATTATTGATGATCAAACTCATCTTCCTTGTAGAATCTTAGTTGAATCTCTCGGTCTTAGCTTTTGAAATCATTGGTTTCTTCTTGCAGTTCTTCATTTATATCGAAGATCTTCTTATACTGTTTTTACGCAATGTACCGACATATCCACACACAATTTTCAACCATCCTAAAACGTGCAAGTTGATGTTCAATAATTTCTCGCTTAAATGCTCTCTTTGCTCTTTCAGAAACTTTCTGCAGCCTCTCAGATCTCTTCTTTACTCGGCGATGCCCTTCCTCAATAAGTTTCTTGATTATATTATTTATTGTCTCGAGATCAATACTGAAACATTGCGTTATTTTTCCTTTGGATTTTGCACAGTGATACCAGCCGACAACTTATACGCGAGTAAATATATATATATATATATATATATTTTTCGCAATGGTTTTCATTGCTTTTTGTGTTCTTATCAAATTAATGCAACAATAAATTCACAAACACGCTTACATTCATATAGGTACCTGCAAAGTAGGTAAAGCATCTGAGAAAAAAGAAACAAAACAAAAAAACACACTCACACACACAAAAAAAGAAAAACGAAACAAAATAAAAAAAAAAAAACAACTGGTGTCTAAAAAATTTTCGCACGCCACCGCCACCGTATGTATGCCAGTATTCAGTTTATATCAAGATTTCTTGTCAATAGAGAAATAACTGGTTTCTAACCTAGATCCAAGACTACACTGGAATTTCAACATCAACAACAGGGCACTTTTGTATGTATGTATGTATGTATGTTGTAAGTATGTATGTATGTATGTATGTATGTATGTATGTATGTATGTATGCATATTTGTATGTAGGTATGTGTGTATATATGTGGAGATTTGCATGTTTTATGTATATATTCTAATGCATATAGTTGCATATCTAGACATGCTCATATATATTTAAATGATAAACTTCTGGAAAGTTTTACAGATTTTTATAATTCCGTGATGGATTGGAATTAGCTTTCTCCTTCCTGATTTTGAGAAGCCTAATTTTTCAAGACTGGTATTTAGGCAGTGTGTTACATATCCCAGGGCCTCAATAATTACAGCTATAAACATGAACTTGTAATCTGGATAGAGTAACTGTAGATTTCTCAATAGTTCAGCATAGGTATTCTCTTTTTCACTGATCTTCAGCTTTATGTTAACATCTGCTGGGCAGTTGATTTCCACAGCTTTGCACGGTTTCTCTTCTCTATCCCAAATCATTATATCAGGTATGTTGTACTTGCATTTGATTGAGGTCTTCACTGGTACATTCCACCAGTCTGTCTGTCTGTCTGTCTGTCTGTCTGTCTGTCTGTCTGTCTGTCTGTCTGCCTGCCTGCCTGTCTGTCTGTCTGTCTGTCTGTATGTATGTATGTATGTATGTATGTATGTATGTACGTACGTACTTATGTATGTGTGTATGCATGTATGTATGTATGCATGCATGCATGTATGTATGTATCTATGTATGTATGTATGCATGCACGTATGTATGTATGTATGTATGTATGTATGTATGTATGTATGTATGTATGTATGTATGCATACATGCATGCATGCATGTATGTATTCATGCACGCATGTGTGTGCACATACACACATGCAGGGTGTTCGGGCTAAATTTAACAGTTTACATAAAAGTAAAAAACTACACCAAAAATATCAACTAGATTATGACCGGGCGATAACAGTTTGGTTTCATCAGCTTCCACACCAAGGCCTCAAGGCTGCTCCGCAACCTGGAACATGCGTTCCTCTCTGTGTTCCTGGGAAGATCTTTGGACACCTCGTTGGTCTTGGCCCCTAGCTAGGACTTGGTGTTGCAGGCGGAACAGATGGTGTCTTTCTCGTGGGATTTCAACCAGGGGAATAAGGAGGCCCGAAATTGGGGTGGGAGATGTCGCAGAAATTCTGCGACAACCACTTGTGATTCTGTTTGGAAGTATGGCGAGGAGCCGAATCATCTGCCACACATAGTCTTCCAGCAGCAACTGTTTCCAGCCAGGGTTTGACCACAGTCTGCAGCTGCTTCACAGCCGTCTGCATTAAGTTTAAGGTCCAGTTTAAAGAAGTGGGGGTGACATGAGGTAACCTTCACTGGGGACACACACTGAAAGACCATCAAAGTTTAGGGGACTTGGTTTTAATGATACGTGTGATATCACATGGATTGTAGGCAAGCCATCTGTTGTTCTGGATATTGTGCAACTGGTTTTGGCAGAAGCTCTTTTCATCTGAGAAGAACTAAATCATCCCCGGCTCAACAGGATGCCTCATCTTGTTCAGACTCTTCTTTGCCTTCATCAAACGGTTCTCCTTGGACATGTCTGCTAAAATTTTCCCCTTGCATCTCTTGTACGAGTGGTAGCGGAGGTCCTCATTGAGGGCCAGCTTCATGGTAGCGACTCCAACACTAATCTCGGAACTTCAGTCACCTTGTCCTGCAGTTGTTGGATGAATTGCAGCGTGCGGACGCAGTCAGAACGCCTGCTGTGTCCCATCCCGCTTCGTAGTCTCCGTTGCAGCTGTCCATGTCACATCTTACAGTCCTTTACAGTGTTTACAGAGCATTGAACAGCAGCCATGACACCAGAACTTTGATAGCCGGAAGGAATCGTCATAATGCCGGTAACTCTTTTCCAATATTTAGATGACTTCCAGACCCCCATATCGACTATTTTTACTTCAACTACAACTTGAATATTTATGCCCCACCAACGCTGCTTACTCTTCACTCATATATCAAGCTTATCCTCAATAAGAAAACATAAAAATCATCAAATTTAGCCCGAATATCCTGTATATCTCACACACACACATACATACGTACATCATACATACATACATACATACATACATACATACATACATACATATGTTATGTGGTTTCGGATTTAGTTCCAATGCGTGGTACCTTGGGCAAGAGTCATCTTCTATAGACTTGTGTCAACTATTGCTTTGTGAGTGAATTTGAAAGACGAAAACAGTGTGAAAGCCCTGTGTGTGTGTGTGTGTATGTGTGCGTGAGAGAGTGTGTGTGTGTGTGTGTGTGTGTGTGTGTGTGGTGTGTGTGTGTGGTGTTTACTCCCTTCCCACAGCTTAACAACTGATATTGTTTTACCTGTGTTCCCGTAACTTCTCAGTTTGGCAAAGGGGTCAGATAGAATAAGAACCAGACTTTAAAAAATAAGTATTGAGATCGATTTACACGACGAAACCCTTCAAGGCAGATAGTGCTCCAGCTTGGCTGCCGTCCAAGGACTGAAACAAGTATAAGAAAATAAGGAAAAGAAAGGTTACACGCATAAATAAAATATGTATTTATATACAGGGTGGTCCAAAAGTAGGTTTACAGTTATTCAACTATCTTTCTCATTCATATATTAACAGTTTAGATCATAATTATAAAAACAATATGAAACCATTATTCTATGCTAA
>NC_043002.1:39182124-39187124 GCF_006345805.1 Octopus sinensis | reverse complement strand
CTTGTGATCTGTATGTATATATGTAATTATATATATATATATAATTTAAAATTTAAAAATAGGATAAAATCTTCATAAGAAATTATCAAGTAGTTAGCGTGAAAGACCTCATTATATATATATATTCACACACGCATATACACACATACACACACACACTCACACACACGCAAAAAGATAGAAATGGTTGGTCTATGGGGTTACTCTGGGTTTCACGCCCAGAAAGTGCCTAGCTTTACAGAGTTTCTTTAGACCACAAAACCTGTTGGCCTATAACCTCTCTAGCAAGTGGCCTCTCTAGAGGCCAACATGTTTAAGGTCTGAAGAACGCTATAAAGCTAATCGCTTTATGGATATGAAACCCAGGGTAACTGCCATCGATCGGCCATATCTATCTTTATCTAGTATTCTATAACTTTTAGAGTTTGCCTCTTTTTCGGATTTATCAGGATTTACTGACGATATACATATATATATATATATATATATATTCCACCGCCATCTTTTTTTATATTAAAAAATTTGATTTGTAAAATCGCTAAGCCTTTTTCCAACTTTATATACATATATAGTACATATGCATGTATGTAGTAATGTGTGTGTATACATATATACATGTTTTAGTACACATGCATGTTATGTATATAATATTATATATATATAATATATTATATATATATATATATATATATATATTATAATATGTATGTATGTATAAAAGGAGCTTGTGATCCACTCCACAGTTCTGCTCAGATTCCCACTTTATGCATATGTCGACAGAAACTGTAAGTAGCTATGTGTGCATGTGCGCGCGCGCGCCTGAGTGCTATGTACTATTGTGTATTACTGATTGATGACATGTGGAGGTGGTTAAGAGATAACACCTGTATATAATTATTTTCAATTTGTCTAATGTATTTCTCTAACGCTGCACAGTTTTACTGTACAGCACGAAGTTGACTTATTTCTTATACATCATACAACTTTATACCCATTCACTATACTGTTATATATACCCAATCATTATATATATCTGCACTCAATTACTATGCATCATATACAACAACTATATATATCACACTGCTCTATATCTAACCAGAAAAAAACAGATTGCAAACCAAACAAAAGTGTCTTTACGTGGTCGCCGATTTGCTTGAGATAGCAGCCAAATATCCCACAAATCACATTTCATAGTCTTGGAGGAGAATCACATTAATTATGTAATCTTGGGTTCTTTGCACTTAGGAGGAAAATTAGAAAAAAAATAAAGCGGATGGTCATGTCTGAAATACTTTTGATCTTAGATCTGTCTGATCAGGTTTGGCCCAGGGCTAAACATCAACGACGAATTCAAACAACTGTGTAAAATCGTAGAAAGTGCATGGATTGTTCTATACATAGAAGGCCCACGAACACAGGGGTACAACCCCTTTCTCCTGACTGATAGGCACGGTTGGTTGATTAGAGAATCGGAAGAGTCACTTAACACATTTTGTAGGAGTTATATTATTATTATTATTATTATTATTATTATTATTATTATTATTATTATTATTATTATTATTATTATTATTATTATTATTATTATTTAAAACAGTTTAATTCGGCTCCATGCGATTTAAAGTTTCGAAGGCATATTGCAGAAAATTTAAGTTGTATGGAACCGAATGGTAGTACCAGACAGTAGCTTTCATGACTTCTGATCTTAACTGATTGGAAGTGCTATCACGTTCATTATTTTGTCTTGGTATAAAAGATGGGCTACAGCAAATATTCTGCTCAATACCACAGATTTGCTTATCAGTTGCTTGACCGTAACCAGTTGAGCATGTACCTTAGTGGCTGATCATGAGCTGAAGTAGTGGGGGAGCATCATAGTCATGTGTTTAGAGGAATTCTTTGGAGTTTGAATAATTCACCTCGGGAAACATGGGTATTTCGTTCAAAACCCTTAAACATCTCTTATTCAGGCACCTTTTGAGCGTGATGGGCTACACGACCTGAAAAAAAATTCTAACTGGGTCCCATCTGCAAGGTTATGCGCTGTATATTTTGATATGAGATCATCATGTCGCGCACATATGGTTGTGGTGCATGTGCCCGATGTACCCTTATCAGACGGGTAGTCATGATGGGTATACTGGGCTTTGTATATTTTACCCCAGTGTCACTATGTTGGCATGCACTGCTCTCTCACTCAATAATAATAGTACTTATTTTAAAGACCCCAATCAAAACAGGAAAGCGTTACTCATACAGTAAGTGAATGTAGCATTGTTTGTTCTTTCTCGACTCACGCCTGGCTCATAGGGCCGGTTTCCCGGTTTCCTTGGCGTATAGGTTCCCCACCTGGACGGGACGCCGGCGAAAGAGTCAGCAGAAGTTCGCCATTACCTTCTGCCGGAGCAGCGTGGAGCTTAGGTGTTTCGCTCATAAACACACACATCGCCCGGTCTGAGATTCGAACCCGCACTACCTCGACCGCGAGTCCACTGCTCTAACCACTAGGCCATGGGCCTCCACTAAGTGAATGTAGCATGCTGTCACAGAAAGAATACAAGAAAAGACATGACAATCTAGGGAGAGCAATCCACTAGGAGCTTTGTAGAAATCTAGGATTTAGACATACTGATAAATGGTTCCCTTGTGGATAGTAAAGAAATAGGTATTTCGTCTGTCTTTACGTTTTGAGTTCAAATTCCGCCGTGGTCGACTTTTCCTTTCATCCCTTCGGGATCGATAAATTAAGTACCAGTTACGCACTGTGGTCGATATAATCGACTTAATCCGTTTGTCTGTCCTTGTTTGTCCTCTCTGTGTTTAGCCCCTTGTGGGTAGTAAAGAAATAGGTATTTCGTTTGTCTTTACGTTTTGAGTTCAAATTCCGACGTGGTCGACTTTGTCTTTCATCCCTTCGGGGTCAATAAATCAAGTACTATTTTCGTACTGGGATCGATCTAAACGGCTGGCCCCCTCCCTCAAAATTTCGGGCCTTGTGCCTAGAGTAGAAGAGAATATTTAAAGGCGACGAGCTGGCAGAAATGTTAGCACGCCCGGCGAAATGCTTAGCGGTATTTCGTCTGTCTTTACGTTTTGAGTTCAAATTCTGCCAAGGTCGACTTTTGGCTCCCTCCTCCAAAATTTCGGGCCTTGTGCCTGGAGTAGAAAAGAGATTCTGTTTGTCTTGGTGGCTGTTTGGCAGAAGCACCAAAATGCCAGACATATTCGACAAGGTTGTTTGCTTTTTATCATCTTTCGTTTCCATTTCAAATATTACCGGTATTTGAACACGACATTTTATCCTATCGAAGTCAAATATATAAGTATCAAAGTAGCCACTAAATTCTGGTGTCGATTCCATTGACATCGACGTTCCACTTGCAAACTATGGTCTTGTGCCAAAGTATGGAACCTCACCCTACCTACCTACCACCACCACCACCAATATCACCACAACTACAACCATCAATCATCATCATCATCATCATCGTCGTCATCGTTGTCGTCGTCATCATCATCATCATCATCATCGTAGTCATAGTGATCCTCCTTCTCCTCCTCCTCGACTTCTCTTCCTGCTCCTCTTCCCGCCATTTCGTCGTCGTCGTAGTCATCGTTGTTGACGTCATCATCATCATCATTATCATCGTCAACTCCGTTATCATCATCATTATCATCATCATCATAATCAGCAGTAACATTGTGTTTTCAAGTTTCATGTCAGTGACGACTGCATTACCAGATGCACATGTGGGCTCTCGAGATGCATGAGTGTTTGTATATATAGATATATGTGCGTGTGCATGTATATGTGTGTGTGTCTGCATGCATGTGTGCGTCCGTGTGTTCACGTGCGCATGTATTTATAATTATGCTTTGGCAGGGTAAAAAGAAAGAATTTCTTCTTTTCTTTTACGTTGTTGTAAAGTTTGTTTCATTGTTACATACGTTTCTTTTGAGTACTGCATCTGTTTATTTTATCGGGGCACGATATGTGTAACGCGAGTTCTCTTGTTCGCCGGTGTTTGTGGTTCGTATGTGCTGCCTAAGCTATCTTTCGTATTTTAACGTCTGGTGGTGATTCTGTGAGATTGTGTGTGGGTTGTGTTATAATATATATATATATATATATATCACCCTCAATACTTCTAACATATATATATATATATATATATATATATATATATATATTATATATATATATATATATATATGTATGTATATATATATATATCGCTATGCGCTCCGTGAGAGCAGTCATCTAAAAGTTTTTGTGAATCTTGATGTTGACATAAATTCCTTGTTTTTCCTGATGAGAAAGCGGCATAATGTACTCCTTATTCCTTCACAATTAGGAATATGCAGCCTTCGAAACATATGTCGAAAATAAAGGAAATTTGTTAATTTGTCATTCTTTCATTTATTCATAAATTTTATAAAAATACGCACAAATTTCCACACGAAAACACGTAGTCTCTGCCCTAGGCACGTAACTTCAACCGTATTATTTCTGATGTGAATTTGCTACCCAGGTATCGGTTAAACGAATTATCCATAAAAAGATATTTCATTTTTCTACTCAAATATATATATATATCACCATCATCATTGTTCGACCGTGGTCGAGACAATGGAATTTACTATGTTACGCCAGACTTCACGGTCCATCATAGCATTACGGAGGTCCTGTTGCTGGATGCCTGTATCCTTGAAGATTACATTAGGGTAGGAGAGTGTGTGCCCTCTGGTATCGCGAGCAGATGGCTTCCAGAGGAGAAGAGTAGAAATTACCTCGTTTTCAGCTCTACAACAATGCCCACCAAACTGGACTCTTCTACCTTGCACAAGAGATGATACAGGTGGTAGTTTCCCATATATTTGTACTTTAGTTGGATGCCGTTTCCACGAGAGATATATGTTTGTGTGAGTGTGTACGTATGTAGAGGTTATGAACGCAGGAGGTTTATGTCTATGTATTGTGTGAATATGGTTGCGTGTAT
>NC_043002.1:39159624-39179624 GCF_006345805.1 Octopus sinensis | reverse complement strand
TACATACATACATACATACATAAATACATACATACATACCAAATTACCGGAGTCATTCTTGTTGTTTATTTTGATTATAATCACCCCACGGATTTTTATGGATAACACCTTACAGAATTCTGGTGCATCTAAATTAAGTACCATATTCATTTGAATCTAAATTTTTGCTGTACACACACACACACACACACACACACACACACACACACACACACACACACACACACACACACACCACACACACACACATATATATATATATATATATATACACACATGCAAACAAGCATATATCAAAATATGTATAGGACTATATTACTTGATATAACCTTCCGATTTGTTTTTAAAATGGCTAAAGTGTGATCTGACAAAAGCGTTTGCTGCTATTTCTAGCAGGTCGAACGGCCACAAAAAAGAACACATCTTTTATATAAGTACGAATGACTCAATGTCTGTGTGTTTCTCTGCGAGTGTATGTATGTATGTATGTATGTATGTATGTAGTATGTATGTATGTATGTAGTATGTATGTATGTATGTGTGTATGTGTGCGTATGTGTGTGTGTGTGTGTGTGTGTGTGTGTGTTGAGGTATTTACTTGCGTGTGAGCACCACTGCAAATGTATGTTATCATGTGTGATACACTAAGCTGGCATCTGCTTGTGTAGGCTTGAATATGTATGATGAGGTGTGAGTGTTTATGTATTTGTTGCTTTTGGACTTGCACCATTTTACATTAAAAATTTAACGTACAAAATGTGCAATGATGACGATGATGATTATGATGGTGGTGGTGGTGGTAGTGCTGATGATAGTTGTGATGGCGATAATAACGATGATGGGGATGTTGGAGATGATGATGATGATGATGATGATGATGGTGGTGGTGGTGGTGGTGGTGATGACGATGATAATTATGATGAGGATGATGATGGTGATGATGATAGTGGTGATGATGGTGGTGGTAGTGATGATGATGATCAACATCATCACCGCTATCGCCATCACAACCACCTCAAAATCACCACAAACACAATTCACACCGCCATCACTAACACTACCGCGACTGTCACCACCACCTCCACCATCACCTCCATCACCACCACCACCATGAACATCATCGTCACCATCTTCCTCCTCCTCCTCCTCCTCCTCCATCATCATCATCATCATCATCATCATCATCATCATCATCATCATCATCATCATCATCATCATCATCATCATCATCATCATCATCATCATCATCATCATCATCATCATCATCATCATCATCATCATCATCATCATCATCATCATCATCATCATCACCACCACCACCACCACTATCATCATCATCATCATCATCATCATCACCATCATCACCATCATCATCATCATCATCATCATCATCATCATCATCATCACCATCACCATCATCATCACCATCACCATCATCATCATCATCATCATCATCATCATCATCATTGTCTTTACTAGCATTATAAGTGAAGATTAGTACAGGCGTGGATTGTGAGAGTAAGAGCAGAGCGACGGATAAAAACGTCTGGCAGTATTTAGTTACGTCCGTTTAAGCTACGAGTTCGAATCCAATCGTCACATTCGTCTTTGTTTTAATCGTTCCACATGTTTCGATGAGGCGGGCGCCACTCAAAAACAGGCAGCTGTCGATCACATTGGATGTGACGACTTGCCCTTGATCGTCAGGCTAAACTGGGATCTGTAAGGGTCTCCTGACTGTTCTTATTGTAACCATTTCGTTTGATTGTATGTTATTCTATAGGCCGCGAGCTGGCAGACACGTTAGCGCGCCGGGCGAAATGCTTAGCGGTATTTCGTCTGTCGTTACGTTCTGAGTTCAAATTCTCCGAGGTCAACTTTGCCTTTCATCCTTTCGGGGTCGATAGATAAAGTACCAGTTTCGCACTGGGGTCGATGTAATCGACTTAATCCCTTTGTCTGTCCTTGTTTGTCCCCTCTGTATTTAGCCCCCTGTGGGCAATAAAGAAATATGTATGTTATTCTATTGTTTTACAAAACTGTATAAAAACTCACATTACTTATAATTTGCTCTTGTAACATCACCTTTACGGCGCTCATATGATATTGATACGAGTGTGTGTGTGTGTGCCTATGCGTGAATGTGAATGTGTGTATTCATATATATATGTATTTGTGTGTATACGTTGGTTTGTATAAATGTCCTTCAGCTGCATGAAAAACGTGTCAAGTGTTCTTGTGTAACTGAAATCTACAATGCAAACATATTACAAGCATGCGTAGCTCGAAGGTATCTGACATCTGTGGTGATGGTGGTGGTGATGATGGTGATGGTTGTGGCGATGGTGATGCTGATGCTGATGGCAGCCGATCTCCCGATCGTACCGAGTTTTTCTATTTTTGATACTATATGTTCAGTCATAACTCTTAACAGTAGTATCATCGTTTTTTTTTCTGCTTTCCGATAACAGGGGGCAAGACTTGAATCTAGAACGTACAAAATACAGGACAAGTACCACAAGGCATCCTGTCGATCTCTCTGACAATTTCACCAATCTACTGCCTCAGATTAGTATCTAATTTATCGACCCCCAAAGGATGAAAGACAAAGTTGAGAACAGTGGAATTTGATCTCAGAGCGCAGAGTGTTAGAAAAATACTGCAAAGCATTCAGCCTGACGCTTTAAAAACTCTATCAATTAACCACCTTACCCCTCCAATTAGCTGCCAATTAAAGATAGCAAATCTGCAGAGCTGGAATGTTACGAAAGATATAGTTTTTTTAAAGCTGAAAAGCAAATAGTGAAAACTATTATATACCGTACTGGTGTCTATAGCAACCTTATACACAAACAAGATATGTAATGCTAATAGATTACGCCTTCAGATATCACCTGCACCAGCACAAAAGCTCTTCATTAATCGCTGTAGCACTATTATAATATATTTGGAAATTGAGAGACAAAAATGAGGCCACTAGTATTTTCCTCAGCAGCATTTAGAACGGTTCAAAGTGCTACGATATATGACGCGCAGAGAAACTACACATCATTTGCACCTTAAGTATATCGTGTGAGCATATTTCTTGCCGCAGAATTGAACTAAAACTCCATGATGCATAATAGATATCAGGCGACGGTCACTTCGACTTGCAATCGCATAAAGTGATCCTAATTTTTCCATTATTGCAATTATAAGCTGTTGTGTTGAGGGGGATGCTGGAGCAGAAACTGTTGGATACTTTATGGTGTTAATATGTCTTCATATAAGTTCTGAATTCAAACCCCATGGCAGATTGATTTTTGCTTTCCATTTCTCTAAGGCAGTGGTTCTCAACCAGGGTCCATATGGCCACTGGGGCTCCATATAAATTTTTTGGGGGTCCATGCAACATATCCTCGAAAGGATAAAGGCAAAGTCGACCTCGGCAGAATTTGAACTTAGAACGTAAAGACAGGCGGAATACCGCTACGCATTTCGCCCGGCGTGCTAACGTTTCTTCCAGTTCGCCGCCTTATGAACAATAAGATATACAAGCCATGATCACCCTGACTATATAATTTCAGACATGGTGTATCTAATATGACTTTCATTTGTTAAAGACATTCACGTGTGCAATTTGAGTGAGATTTGGTTTGAATTATTCTTAGCAGATCAAACAACTACGTAGTGTTTCGTCAGCAGAGAGTAGTGAGTAGCTATGTAAAGTGGTAGTCTCCCATTCTGTTAGTTCCACGACTGAGTATCAAATTTCTGATTGAAGCAGTTTCACTTTCATTAACCTTACTTGCAAACTACATGGTTTCAGGTTCAATCCCACAGCGTGGCACTCTGGGGGAAATGTCTTCTTAGTATAATAAACCCAGGGCCGGCTGATGTCTTGTGAGTGAATTTGGTTGAGGGAAACTGTGTGGAAACGTGTGGGTGTGTGTGTGTATGATTATCACGCTTCTAACAGATTGACAACTGGTGTTGGTTTGTTTACGTCCCTCGTAGCAAAGCCTTCTGCAAAAGACACCGATAGAGTAAGTACCAGCCTTTTAAAAATAGCATAAGTACTGGGGACGATATATTCGACAGAAAAAAAAAAGACTCCTTCAAGGCGGTGTCCCAGAAAGGCTGCAATCCCATGGCTGAAACAGATAAAAGATAGAATATAAAAAGTACTCCGAGGAAAGGCACACAGTCCACCCTGCACAGCAACCCACTCTAGACTCCAAGTTAGCATGCACTATCAGGGAACACATTTTTCTCAAACATCGCACCTCATAACTGAGCTCCGCAGGTATTATATTTGCATCCCAATTTAAATTCCTACTTGTTTACGCTCTGTCATGTCGCTTATATTTCTGTTTTTATTTTATACCATACATTTTATGAACAACAGCAGAGTTGGTTACAAGTTTCGAACGAGTGAAACTTAGGCGAAGTGAATATCACACAGTATATTTTGTTCGACGCACCAATTTATGGGCGATTTCTCGCCATCGAGTATGGCTTTCTCCCTTACCTCCACACGTCAGTCTTCCATACAGCTTCTGTAGATGAAATTTTCTTCACACGGCATTGTTCAACCTGTAGCTAACAGAAAACACTTGCCTAAGCACTGTGCAGTGGAATTAAACTGGAAATCTCGTTGCTGGGAAGCGAATTTCTTGCACCACAGCTATACCTAAAGTGGGTTATTGTATCATGCATGCCTTCATGTGATGTGAGTGATTCAAACGCCAGTTGTGAATCACAACAGAGTCTCTGCTTTGGTTCGCCTAGAGCTTACCATCGGTCTGTAAAACCTGTAAAAGTACCAATAATAGTTTCAATTTGTGGCACAGGACCGACAGATTTTGGTGGGAGGGTGAATTCGATTACATCAAACCCAGTACTTGATAGGTGTTTATTCTGTCGACCCCGAAAGGATGAAAGGCAAAATCGACCTCGGCGGAATTTGAGTCCAGGACGTAAAGACGGACGAAATGCCTATTTCTTTACTACCCACAAAGGGCTAAACACAGAGCGGACAAACAAGGACAGACAAACGGATTAAGTCGATTATATCGACCCCAGTGCGTAACTGGTACTTATTTAATCGACCCCGAAAGGCAAAAATCGACCTCGGCGGAATTTGAGTTCAGAACGTAAAGACGGACGAAATGCCGTTAAGCATTTTGTCCTTCGAGTTACCGTTTCTGCCTGCTCGTTATCGTTCCAACAATAATAATAATATTGGCTTAAAATTTTGGCGCAAGGGGGTGTGGTAAGACGATTACATCGATCGCCAGTACTTAACTGGTACTTATTTTAACGATCTTGAAAGGATGAAAGGCTAATTCGGCGGAATTTGAGCTCAGACGGACGACATGCTGCTAAGCATTTTGTCCGGCGAGATAACGGTTCTGCAAGTTTGCCATATTTCCAACAGTACTAATAACGTTGTTGCTGTAGTTGTTGTATAGTTTCAAATAAAGTGTTTGTCTAGACGGTATACGTAATATTGATTTCTTACACTGTAAAGCTTTGCCTTATCTTAGATCTAAAAAGAAAATGTTCTGCGATGATATAAAATTATGCAGTTTTTTCCCCCTAAAGACATAAGCAAAATTGTATGCAATCTCAACTGGAAATTGAAATGAAGTCGTAATTCGCCCAAAATTTATCGCTGCACCATGACACCAAAGAGCAGAAGAATTGGCAAGTGAAGTGAATGCATTTAATATTAGATTATGCTATAAGAGTTACACTAACAACTCCTATAATTTCAATTTTGATGAAATTTCCAGGTTTGCTAATCTTAAGTAAATAAACACTCGAGAACTTTTCGACTCTGCTTCTGCTCTGTTCAATTCTAAAGTCTTATCCTAGTTTTTGCTTTTAGCAAGTTACAGACCAAAACTTCGATACTAATAAATTTCCATTCCCTGTCTGTGTGTATTTTCACTTTTTCTTCATATTTCTTTTACAGAGCCGGTTGGTGTTTTCCGTCTGTGGAACTACCATTTTATAACAGTTACTCTCGCTGCTGCTGCTGACGCTGTTGTGGCTGTTGTTGCTGTCGTTGCTGCTAGTATTGCTGCTGTCTCTGCCGTCTCCACGTCTCTCCCTGTAGGACTCCACCTTACTTCGAACTTAGTGTCTTCAACCTTATCATCATAAAAAAAAAAAAAACTTTTATTTCTTTATCACCGTTCTTTACTAACACTGCTTCACACATTCACCCACCCTACCCTATCTTCCAAAAGGGAGTAAAAAGTTCTATTAGCAGTTGGCTGACGATTTCTTCTGCTTAAGCATTCTCTGCTACCACCACCGCCGCCAGCACCCTCAATCGACAGCAATACCAGCACTTGCACTACACCCTGCCTTCAGCCACCACCGCCACTACCGCCACCATCGCTTGCAGTACACTCTACCCTCACCACCGCCATCCTTATCGGCACTACCAAACACCCACAACTACCAACACCGCAGTCAGCACTAACACGCCGTTACCCTCCAACACCACCCCACTCTACAGTGCTGAACCGAGGTTTCTGTTACCTGTAGAGAAGCAAAAAGCCCAGAGTAGGTAGCATAGCAGATAGTGAGAAAGCACAGCAGCCACAGAAAATCCATTCCTGCTACCCAACATCAAGATGGAATGACGTTACTTTGCGTGGAAGGTAGTCAACACTGCCACCCCCTAGAATATTTCTTCTTCTTCTTGAACAAGATCTCTTTCAAGCCGCCGACGCCATACTCTTACCACCATTAGCCGGCCTCAGCTGATAAATTTTTTTTTAATATCAATTTTTTCGCGATCCCCACCCCAAAAATCTAGTAACAAAAGTAAAGAAAAACAACTCAAAAACAGAAATAACAAATACCAAAAAACGGAAAAAAAGGCGACTGTGAACAACAAAATAACCCCCTAAATATATATATAGCACACTTTGTTATTCGATTAACAAAGTTTCTCCAATTTGTTCCATTTGGGGGGGTGCATTGAAAAAAAAAATAACAAGACAGAAGAAACTTCCTAGAAAATTTTAATATGTAATTAATTAGCAAATAATTAATCAATAAATTTCTTGCAATTTAGCATGACTAATTAGTTGCATTTACAATAATATTAACAATAAATATTTGCAAAGGAAACAGGCGAATTGAGTTTAGATTAAAACCATATTTTGTTCCCCAGGAAGCAATTATAGTTTTGATAACTTGACAGCGCCGAGAGGAAAAGAGGGATTTATCGGAACAGTTCAATCTATTCGAAGATAGAGAATCCAAGTACTCTTTGGCTACTAGATTTTTGGAACTTGACAGGATCATGATCAGTACTGGGATTTTAACCGTCACCCTTGACGGCGGAGCACCATGGGGCTTCAGGCTACAAGGAGGTGGTCCCAACCCATTGCAAGTTCTCAAGGTACGTTGATATTTCGCTATTGTTTCGTTACACACACACACACACACACACACACACACACACACATATAATAATAATGAGTATACACATGCAATACACTTGCATATAACAAATAAATATGCGTATGCATCCACACACATAAACACAAATGCACAAACAGAGGTATCGTACAGTATTATATATATATATATATATATATATATATATATATATATACATATATATATAAACACCTGTGTGTGTGTGTGTGATAATGCATATATATATATATATATATATATATATATATATATATATGTATATAATATGCATATATATATATATATATATATATGTATATAATATGCATATATATATATACATGCATACATATATATATATAAACATCTGCGTATATATATATGCGTATATTATATAGACATATGTATGCATGCATATGTATGTATAAGCACAAATGCACATACACACACATGCGTATCTATGTATGTTCATGTCTATATCTTGTGTTACACGTGTATACATATTAAATCAATGAAATCTGTCTACATCTGTGTGTCTCTCTTTCTTCCTCTCTCTATCTATTTGCGTATTTTCCTACGAATGTTTCTGAAACATGGCGGTTTTCCAGGACAGAAATTGTTCCACAAGGGTTGGAACCAACTAAGGAAAAGAAAACCAAAAGGAAAAAAAAGTAATGACCTACCAACCTAGCTACGTAGCTAGCTACCTACATACCTACCTACCTATCTTTCTTACCTACAAGCATATCTTGGTACTAATATAACTATCGTTTCTGCTAGCCATACATGCCAAAATCAGGGATGTTTTTAAAAAGAGTTGAGTGAGAGAGTTTTTATTCCATACGTAGCTTTGTTTACTAACAACATTACAGACCAGCTGTGTGTTGTTGGCTGGCATTGTTCAACTTAAATAGTTTTATCTGATCGTCTGTAAGTGTGGCAAACAGACCAGGCCCGCCGACCGGATGCCATATTGATGTCAAGTCAAATACTATCTTTAGAATATCATTCCACACACATACAAACACAGAGTCTGTGTCTAGTGTTAGTGTGTGCGTACAAACATGTATATGTGTGTGTGTAATTTTATATATGCATGCATATATATATATATATATATATATATATATATATATATATATATATATATATTTATATATATCTATATCTGCATGCATATACGATTATATGAGTTTTTATCTATCTATCGGTAAATATGTTATCTACGCATAAATTTATAGTTGTGTGTGTATGTGTATATGTATACACACACAGGCTGTCAATAACTTACTTTTACAATCCGGAAAAAAAAAATTAGGAAAAAAGGTTAACTCAGCAGGTTGCATGCAATCAATGGAGCACACATTCTCCTGTTTCTTATAAAAAAACGCTATTTGTTTGCTTATGTTTTCCAATAAATTATAACAATTTTTCAAATTGCAAAAGTAAGTTATGGACATGTTATAATGTTACATATTATATATATAAGCATGTTTCATGCGATATTGAAAAACTGGTCAGCTGTTGTTTTGATCAACCCATATCAATTTTGATTCTCAAAACCTATAGTCAAATGCCCCCAGCTTCCAACTGTGTCCATCCCATCTTTCATCACATCTAATATATCCAATGACCATATTATCCATGTTTGATTTTTGTTTAAGATGGCAGGACGTAATTTGACAGAGTTTTGGCTGCTATTTTAAGCACACTGAGTGTCCATGTAAACGGTCCCTTGTTTAATTAACTGATCACTTTTACTTAGTGTTGTATTACGTGATACACTATCCAGAACAGTATATAATTTTCTGTGCAGTGTACGTGATACTTTTTTCTAGATCTCCGGGACTGATAAGTGAGAAGAAAGGAGGGGATGGTATATCCCGACTGGAGATGTGACCTGCATGATTGCAACATTGAATAAAGTATACTTCGCTGAAGCTACTCAATGATAAGGTGTTGGTGGTAGCCGGGTGAACATGGCTAATAGTAGCAACTTATTATCTAAAGTAGTCCTTTATTATCTAATCCTTTTACTTGTTTTATTAGCAATGTCCTAAACTACTTAACGAAGAACATTATAAAAGACCCTAACAAACAATGCTCTCCTGCATTGCATAGCATGTCGGTATATTTTGAAGTCTTTTATTTTTTTTTTACTTACTTTAGTCATTGGACCGCAGCCATGCTGGGGCAACGTCTTGAAGGGTTTTAATCGAACAAGTCGGCCCCAGTACTTCTGTTTTTTTTTTTAAGGCCAGCACTTATTCTATTCGGTCTCTTTTACTGAACCGCTAAGTTACAGGGACATAAACGAACCAGTACCGATTGTCAAACATCTGGGAGGGTAACAAAAACAATCAGAAAGATAGGCTCACGCATACACACAAACACACACATATACACACGAGTATGCACATAAATGCAAAAGAAGGTGGGTGGAAATAGTGCTCGAATACCGAGGGTAGAGTAATATGCTTTTTTTTAATTAAAGTTACAACAACATCGCAGAAATTGTTACCCAGTCTTGATCACAACTGTCGGACGAACGGAGACGTGAAATTCTGAGTAACAGTTTTTGTGATGGTTTTGTATAAAAAAGTTTATATATATATATATATATATATATATATATATATATATATACACACACACACTCAGATATTTGCATGTTTTAAGGTACATCTCGCGAATGCTCTGGGATACATCGTCAGTGATGTTTCTGGGGTCCCAGGGCGTTTCGGGTCTTTTAACACCAGGCACCTTATACGATGGGCTTGCGCATAATTTCCGTCCGCCAAATCCACTCACAGGGCATTCGGTCGGTCAGGGATAAGAACAGAAGATACGGAGAAGGTACTTGCTCAACATGATGTGTAGTAGAACTGAACTCGAAACGACGTCGTTGGTTTCGGCGGTTCAGTCTTCTTATACAAACACTACTTACATAATTAATTATTTTATTAATCACTGTGTCACATTTTACCACGCAACACAAAACAATGCCATACATTACATGCCATACATTACAAAATAGCAGAGCACAACAGTACAACATGTATTCATTTGTACTATGTCAAAACGTCTCAGTAACCGTAGACTTTAAATGACACACAGCATCTACGTGTAAATCTCATCTAAATATATATTTAGCATTGCGAAATAACATAACAACACAGTAGAGTAGATCATATGATGCCAAACTATACGCTGTTACCTTATATTAAAATGTTAAGGAGTAGCATCACAACTCTACTTATGAGAATATCATATTAACTCACACAAAGCATCGCGTTATCGTAATATATTTTCACATTATACTTTGCTCTACAAAACTGCACAAGACCAAATGATTTGTTTTACATACCAAAAGAAATGCTATCCTGCGGGGATATGTACCTACCTACCTACCTACCTACCTGCCTATCCACATATGTATATTTAACTGCTTTCAAAATAAATGTATATTTCATTTTAATGGCTCCGAGGAAGGTATATGATGTTGCACAAGTATTCAGCTTTGAGGACATTGATTCTTGTACCAGAAACAGCTGTAAAACTAATGAAAGCGATTACGTAACTCCTGTTCTTCTGTTATTCATTAATTGATATTATTCTGTGTACTCTCATAGTGCTTTTCTCTAAAGTATAAGTATATTGAGCTCTAACAGCTAATTTTTAATATTGCTATGGCTAAGCAAAATTATAATATATATTGTATATAATATATAATAGCTGTTCTTCACTCCTGCTCCAGAGCGTCGGCTGCGGGGTCATTCCGAAAAGCTCTACCTGCGACGATTTCATCTCAATCGAAGGAGAGGAGCTTTCTCCGTCCGGGTTGCGGATCCGTGGAACAAGCTGCCAGACGAGATGGTGAAGATGCCGACGACCGCTTTGTTCAAAGCCTCCCTTGACCTCAAGTGGCCTGAACTCTTTACATGAACACCACCCTGTACTTAACTCCATGTCCCCCTACATGGCCTTGCTATTTGCTTTTGAGCCAAATTAACTAACTAACTAACTAACATATATATATGATTTTACGTGTATATACATTCATATATATATGTGCATATACATACATATACATGCACACACACACATATACGATCAGACTCCAAGGAAATTGGTGTTGTTCTATGCATGTTTCTTCCTATGTTTCCTTCCCCAAGATTTTTACCGAACTGTTTGCTGTTATGTGTTGTAAGTTAAATGCTTGTGCAGTGGTCTTCTCTCTCTGGCTCAAAGTAAACTTTGTCAATGCTGTGCATTGTCAGATTACTCGTACTTCAACATAACTATGGTAAAAAGATATTTCAGTCATGGCAACTCAGTTGCTTGTGTATCAGGAACTTTGTTGTTCAATATAGCTTTAGTTACTATTCTCAGCCGGAGTGAGAGAGAATGTGTCAGGTCTTTATTGAACAAAATTGCTGATGTATAATCCCCACCCCTCTCTCTAAGACAAACACACACGTATAATTACATATCTTCAAAGTAGGTCGCTGAACTAACAGGCTAATTTGTTTCATTACTTACGCAAAGTAGCTGCCATTTAGAGGCAGTGTGAGTTTGAACTTAGCTAGGGAGAGTAATAGGAAGGGATGCTTTTTTTTTCGGGTATACATATGTATATATATATGTATTAACGAAATGTATACGTATCGGTGTATAATCGCTATTATTATTATATTTATTTATTAGAAAGTGCTGTGATTAGGTTACTTTTACAGGTACTGTCCCACTGGAAATCTTCTAAACAAAAAAAGAGTTCTAACAGAGCAATGATCCTTAACGTTCAGAGCTCAAGTTCTGTTGAAGTCAGCTTTGCCTTTCACCCATCCGAATTCAATAAAATAAAGTTATAGTCATATATTAGGTCGATGTTTACATATTTTTGTTTCTAATTTTGTCTCAAAGCCAATAATTTGAAGGTATCAGAGCAGTCGGTTACATCAATTCTACAGCTCTACCGGTACTCATTTTATCGACTCCGAAATAAAGAAAGGCAAGTTGACCTCGGCAGTATTTGAACTCTGAACGTAAAGAGTTGGAAGAAATGCTGTTATGCATTTTGTCTGCTGCACCGACGCTTCTGCCAGCTTGCTGTCTTAATCATGATGATAATTATTTCTTTATTGCTCTCCGAAATATCTTTGATGAAGCCACTGGTTTGAAGGAGAGAGATACGGTCAAGTTAATCTACTTCATAGAATAATAAATGATTATTTTCTGAGCTAACGAGTCAATCTGTACGTGGCTGCTCAAAACAGCAGCTATATTTCTCAAATCATACTATACTCTTTTAAAATGGCTAGGCTACTTTAGCTTGTTTAGTACTAGATACATAAAAACGATGTTATGGCCTTGGTCGAAATGCCTTTGATCATAGGTACACTCAACCAAGACTGACATGTTAAAGCTATATATAATAAGTAGTTATTTCCTTGACCTCCTTAAGGAAAGCTCAGTGGAATTGAAACAAATATATTGAAGAGATTAAAAATTAAATATATGGCAAGGCATTTCTGCCATCACTTCACCTCACTACTACACTAATTAAAAATATTTTTTTGAGGTTGACTACACTTTTGAAGGGAAGAGGAGCAATCGCACAATCCTGCCTTTCGGTAGAATGTAAAGCCGATTCATACGGGATTTGAACTCAGAAATTAGGGAAACAATTATTGGCGGTGTTCTATGGATTTTTGCCCTTTTACTCCATTGTACTTAATTATTTTTCAAAAATTGGATGCAAATACGGTTGTATGATTAAGAAGCTCGTTTTGCAGCTACCTGATCTCAGGTTCAGTTCCATTGCGCGGTACATTGAAAAAGTGTCCTCTACTGTAGTTCTCTGGGCCGAAGAATGCCCTGTGAATAAATTTGTTTGGCGGAAACGGTGTGGAGGCACGTTGCATACACACACGTGTGTGTGTGTGTGCGCGCGCGTTTGTCTCCTCCTCACCGTTTGACAACTGGTGTTGGTTTGCTTACGTTTACCTAGCGTAACTGTTCGGCAAAAGAGTCTGATACAATATATACCAAACTTAAAAGCAAAAAAACTAAATACTTGAGTCAGTTTGTTCGACTAACCTCTCCAAGGCTGCTGTCCAACGACTGAAAGAAAAGATGGTGAATTGGTAAAAAAAGAAGTAAAAAAAAAAAGTTAAAAGGTCACCAATTTTGATAATTTACTGCATTAGTAGATTTATAACTGGTACTTGTTTAAACGACTTCTGAAATGGGAAAAGCG
Organism: Octopus sinensis; assembly: GCF_006345805.1. Lineage (NCBI taxonomy): Eukaryota > Metazoa > Mollusca > Cephalopoda > Octopoda > Octopodidae > Octopus > Octopus sinensis. The sequence goes on along the minus strand of NC_043002.1, from coordinate 39,165,940 downwards.
AAGACAACTCTGACGAGATTTGAACAATCTTAGAAGGACTTAAGTAATTGTTGTAAGGCATTTAGTCCCGGCCCATATCATGCCTAACCACATTCACTATCTTCAGCATGATTAGTATCAATAATGATAACAATAATACTTATAATACACTACAGTACAACTAGATTAGATAAAAGTACACCAGATATATCTATTCTAGACAAGAGTAATATCACACCATAGATATTATATGATGTCATACAGCATTATGTTATAATCGGCCATATTATCTTGATTAAAATTGCAATGACAGCGAATATATATCTACTTGGATTTATTTTTGGTACCAATAAAATGCACATTTAGCATTCTCTAGAACACGCATACCATTTTTCCTCGCACCATCCACGCACTAGTGATCATATAAAATAATAACTGGATAGTAGCTAGGTGAGCGGAATTTTCAAGTACGAAACACAATATTATTGGCGTGGTGAAGTATATGAAGTATCTTAACTACATGGTTTCATCTTCTCCTGAAGTGAGTGAACATATATGCATATAACGGTGATGGTAATGGGTTCTATAAAATGTTAGTTTGAAGCAGAACTGCCGAAAACTTCATCTTCATCTAATGATCTAGAATGAGTCAGCTTGACGGAACCCATTCCATTACAAGCTATATTCGCGGAACGAATTTAAACACAGGGTTGCCAGTTATACATAACAAAACAATCGCCAATTTTTACACTGCTCTGGATGATGAAAAGGAGGATTATTTTGACGATGTACGACGGAATGTTACTTGCAACAGTGAAATGTATCTATTTACAGTTAAGTAGACTGCGCCTGGACCAGGTAGTTTTATTTAAAAGAAATTACATATCGGATAGTTGAGGCGCAATGGCCCAGTGGTTAGGGCAGCGGACTCGCGATCATAGGATCGCGGTTTCGATTCCCAGACCGTCGTTGTGAGTATTTATAGAGCGAAAACACCTAAAGCTCCACGATGCTCCGGCAGGGGATGGTGGCGATCCCTGCTGTACTCTTTCGCCACAACTTTCTCTCACTCTTTCTTCTATTGGCCTGCTCACTTAGCCAGTGGGGTGGCGTCATTTGAAGGCTAAAACGATGCGAAGCGCATTGTGACCAGTGATGTGTAGCAACATCTGATCGCCTGGTCGGTCACGGTGATCACGGTGATCACATATCGGATAAGGGCTGTGGATTGTCAGAATTATCAGAGTGTCGTGTGGTTCTTTACGTTCTGATTTTAACTCTCACTGGGATTAACTTCATTTTTCATTCCTCCGGGGTCAATAATATAAGATAGCAGTCAAATACTAGAGTCAATTTAATCGACCGTCCCTCTTCCCTCTAATTTCAGTCCTTCTGCTTATATTACAAAACAATTATCTGATATATGGTATGCAGAAAGTTGATAGGAAACAGTTAATCGAAATACAATTTATCAAAAACAGCTGATCGAAAAACATTTAATCAAAATCACTGTTTATCGAATCTGCAACTGATCGAAATATGTAGCAAATATTAAAATAGGTCTATATCCTCACTGTGTATTAGTATAATTTGTTTAATTGAATTTAAAGAACAGAGCAGCTGTCTGTCAGACTCGTATGCTGTCTAAAAACCAGTATTTGTAGTCTAAACATAAATATACTTATTCAGTTTCCCATTATGTATTTAAAAAATATTAAGTAAATATTAAAAAAAATAATAAATTGGTACAAAATAACAGTTTCCCGTATTTTGAAAGTTTGATTACAGTTTGATGAATTCTTTATTCGAGTGACAGTTAATTCCATCAATAGCATTTTTTAGAATAACTGTTTTCGATCAATTGTTTTTGATACTAAACCTGTATATACTTGCTTACATACACCGTTTATTCAGCAGACAATCGAGAATATGATAACTAGAGGGAGAGAGGGCTGCGTCAGCAATCAGCTGGGATAGACATTCAACTATTTTGACTGGAACAATGTGAAATAAAATGTCTTTCTTAAGGACATATCGCGCTACCGATACGGGAATTGAAATTCACAATCTTATAATAGCGAAACCAACACTCGAAACACTAGGCTACCGTGGATTCACCACACACACACACACACACACTGCTTGCTTGTGTGTGCCTGTTGTTCTAACTTAGCGGTCCGGCTTAAGAGTACGACAAAATTTGTACCATACTTAAAACAATATGTACTGTGGTCAATTTGATCAGCTAAACACTTCAAGTCAGTGTCTCAGAATCTTTTCTACTCTAGGCACAAAGCCCGAATTTTTTTTTGGGGGGGTGGGTGGGTGGGGGGTGGTCCAGTTGATCAGTACGCAGCTGATACTTAATTTATCGACCCCCGAAAAGATGAAAGGCAAAGTCGATCTCGACGGAATTTGAACTCGCAACGTAAAGACAGACGAAATACCTATTTCTTTATTGCCCACAAGGGGCTAAACATAGAGGGGACAAACAAGTACAGACAAACGGATTAAGTCGATAACATCTACCCCAGTGCGTCACTGGTACTTAATTTATCGACCCCGAAAGGATGAAAGGCAAAGTTGACCTCGGCGGAATTTGAACTCAGAACGCAGCGGCGGACGAAATACCACAGAGCATTTCGCCCGGCGTGCTAACGTCTCTACCAGCTCGCCGCCTTTATAAGTACGGCGCGCTTACCGATTATGCCACCAGGGCAGTTAAAAGACAGACGAAATACCGCTAAGCATTTCGCCCGGCGTGCTAACGTTTCTGCCAGCTCGCCACCTTACAGTATCCCAGAATAGCCGCAGTCCAATGACCGAAATAAGTAAAAGAGTAGGACAAGAAGCAAGAGCGCTAATCATCTGTATTGGCTTGGGAAGGTCGAATTTAGAAAGATTGTTAATTAGATTGGGAAATAATGTCACTATATTGTCATTGCTGATACACCTGATAAATTCATTCGTTTAAACTGTGTAGAACACTGTTCTACCTAGTTTAAACGCTTATCTCCTGATAATCTTTTTGATTACTCAAAGTTTCGTCACCGGTACAGAATATTTCAAGGGATCAGGTTTCATACTTACCTAACTGATAGGAGTAGTGATAAGTGATAGGTAGTGTGGGAGTCGGCAATAACAAATTATGTAGGCATCATATATATTTAGTAGGAATGTCACGATATAGTAGAATGGTGGTGGTGGCAAGGGTTTAGTAGCTTTTATAAACAACAGCAGAGATAAAGTAGAAGTGCAGAGAAAGATTCTGGGCCGTGTCTTCTACTCAGAGCCGAGGTTCAGGAATATTCTGTTTGATTTTGTAATAGAGGCATGGCATTACAATAAATTAATAAGGCATTTAATAAGCTTTGTGTGTGATAGTACATGGAAAGTATTGATGTTTTAAAGTTAACTTTGATGATGTACCATGTTTGAAAGAGAAGACCCATGACAAAAATGTGCTGTCGTGGCTATGTGGTAAGGCGCTTGCTTCCCAACCACATGGTTCCGGGTTCAGTCCCTCTGCGTGGCACCTTGTGCAAGCGTCTTCTACTATAGCCTCAAGTCGACCAAAGTCTTCTGAGTGGATTTGAAGACGGAAACTAAAAGAAGCCCGTCGTATGTAAGTATATAGATATCAATGTGTGCGTATCTTTGTGTCCGTGTTTGTCCTCCCACCATCGGTCGACAACTGGTTGGTGTGTTAATGTCCCCGTAACTTAGCGGTTCGGCAAAAAAATCGATAGAATAAATACCAGGCTTAAAAAAAAGTACTCGAGTCGATTCATTCAACTAATATTCTTCAGGGTGGTGTCCCAGTATGGCCACATTCTAATGACTGAAACAATTAAAAAATAAAAGAGCACTAGGTACCAGAAGGCTGTGTGAACGGTAAGGTGTCAGTACTGGATTCTTTGGTTTACAGAGTGGAACATCAAAGTAGATTTCTTGTTGCGCCCTTTGAGGCAGATCTTTACATAACTTCATGAGTAGAAATGAACTCGATAAAGTCAATTTCTCGGTGACTGTTATGAGTCAGGTCAACTGGTCTAATCACCTCATATCCTATGATATGATTCGCTCAAGGTCTTACTGTGGAGGTGTCCAGTTTTTTTTCCCGATAATATTCCCACTAGACCGAGATTCTGTTTAAATTGTTTATGCTCTACCTTAAATCAAACTTCCAGATCGGCTGTAAGGGATAGACCAAAGATGGACAATTGATACTCAATGTGTTGTCAGGTGCTCATAGCTTTTTGTTATCAAATGCATTCCGCTTGTAACCATTCCGGTTTTATTTCAGGGTATAATTTTGAGGAATCTTTAACTGCTCCTTCTAATAGGTTAAACAACTACATAAAAGCTTTGTCAGTAACTAAAGCAAAAGAAATAAAGTTAACATTTCAAGTGCTGCGGTCGAGTTTTCTTTGTAATGAAGCTTCCATTTCATTCTTTAAGTATTGCTTGAAGAAAATGAAGAGAGAGAGAGAGAGAGAGAGAGAGATATGCATGTCTTTCGGAAAGATTTGGATAATGGATGGTAAAATTGATAAACGTGATATTTGAAAACGAATTCACTTTCCAAATCCGTTTTGTAGGTTTCTAGGCTGGAACAGTGAAAGTGCATTTATCAGAGTCATATCTCAAATTTCCTTAGCTTTTCTTTTCAACTATTTATTTCCATGCACATATTTATTATGACCAAAAAATACGCTGCGAATAACAAAATGTTTCGCTATTTAATGGCATTACGTTCTGAGTTCAAATTGATCGGAGGTCAAAATTAACTTTCAAACTTCTGAGATTGGTATTGTTATTATGGTTTAGCCCCAAGTCTAGCTGGCCTATAGCTTAAGACATTCCAGCTGTAGATAATAGGAATATCTGATGCATCCTGGCCTTATATAGACCGGTAGGATGTGATCTGAAGGAATTATTTGTAGAAGGTCGTTGGACTACGCAGCTATCCACTCCTTCTCATTGCCTTGCCCTCTCTTATGTGGTTGATGAAATAAATGCCAATGCAATGTTGAGATTGATTTAATCGACTATGTTTTGACCTTGTAACTACTTTAAAAATAATTTGTGTATCTCTCGATATGCGACGGTGGCATATGATAAAAACAATAAGGTGTCGTGTTATCGTTCCCTCTGGATGTCAACTGTTCGTACACGCGTTCCTGACGATGTCCAATGGTAATAGCCAAAACACAATTATTGCAAGCTTAGTCAACGACCTATACTTTATAGAAAGTTGTTTAACCTGATCCCTTATCAACTTTCTGTACTATTTTTCAGTTTCTAACATAGGTACGAGGCCTGAATTTTTGTTTTTGGTGGAGGTTATGGGTTGATCGATTAAATCGATTTCAGTATTCGATTGGTGTTTTATTTTATCGATTCCAGTCGGATGAAAGGTTAAGTTAACCTCGGCTAGATTTGAACTATAAAAATGAGTAGCTACAACACAGCAAGATATTTTGTTCGATGCTCTAACAATTCTGTCATTTCATTAACGATATTTGTGCTACATAATGGCTTCTGATTTAAGCACAAGGCCAGCAATTTTGAGACGATTTCATCGACTTCAGTACTTGACTGGTACCTTATTTTATCAATCTCAGCGAGATGAACGGCAAAGTTGACCTCGACGAGACTTGAACCTAGAACGTAAACAGTCAGAAAAATATTGCAAAGTATTTGTACTACATTGTAAGGTCAACTTTGATTCAGGAGACTTCATCAAAGTTATTCCAGCTATTTCAGCCTCACAGAATCTAGAACAATGTTATTCAACGTCTCTTATTTACTTACTTATGTTTCAAGACAACGGCTGTGAAGGCATTTGGTTCAGTGGTTAGAGCACCGGGCTAACAACATATAGTAGTGAGTTCGATTCCCAGACCGGGCTGTGTGTTGTACTCTTGAGCAAGACACTTTATTTCACGCTGCTCCAGTTCACTCAGCTGTAGAAATGAGTTTGCGATGCCACTAGTTCCAAGCTCTATCGGCCTTTGCCTTTCCCTTGGAAAACATCGGTGGCGTGGAGAGCGGATGCTGATATGCATGGGAAACTGCTGGTCTCCCATAAGCAATCTTGCCCGGACTTCTCGGAGGTAACTTTCTAGGTGCAATCTCATGCTCATTCATGACCAAAGGGCGTCTTTACTTTTAAGACAGCAGGATATAACTTTTAAAAAAAGTTTTAACCCTAAAAAAAAAGTTTTACCCCCCACAAAAAAGTTTTAACCCTAAAAAAATTTGGTTGCTGTTTCTATTGGGTGCAATGGAAGTGTAGTGTGTCTCTCAATGGATTGAGGTACAATTCGTAAAG
>NC_043002.1:39049624-39154624 GCF_006345805.1 Octopus sinensis | reverse complement strand
TGCTGGTTATCATTTTTGCTAATAAATATACTATTTCCATATAGAGAACAGAGTTATTAAATTACATACAACATCCGTCGCCACCGCAACAAGTTAGTTGCTAGTAGCTGCTGCTACTACTACTACTACTACTACGACTACTGCTGCTGGATACTGTTACTGTACTGTTGATGCTGATGTTCATTCGTTGCGTTGGAATTCGCTGTGTACATACATATATATATATGGTCGCGATTTTCCGTCGAGATTTAGTTTCTCTCTCTCTTTTATTCCTCTCACTCCTCTATCGCACTCCCTAAAGTTTCTCCTTCTTTATTTCTCATACTCCCCCCCCTCTCTCTCTCTGTCTGTTTTTATCTTTCTCATTGTTTTCTCCGTTTCTTTCTCCTCTCTTCCTACCCTGTTGCTCTTTCACGCTTTTTCTTTTTCTCTTTTCCTTCGCTGCAACTTTGCTTTGCTTTTACCTTTCTTTTCCTCCCTCTCCCAAGCTTTTACTTTCCTCCTTTCGCGCCTTCTCTTTCTCTCTTCGGCTTTTACTTTCCAAGTTTCTCGTCCATTCCTTCTCTTCCTCTTTCCTCACTTATCTCATTTTATCTTTCTTATCGCTTTCTTTCCCTTTCTTTCTTGTTGTCTATCTAGCTTTCCTTCTCTCACTCTCTCTACTTCTCCCTCATTTTTTTTCTTTTTTCTTTCTCTCTTTTTTCTTTTTCTCATCATTGTTACCTCACACATCTTTCCCACTCCATTTCATCACTTTTTAGCATTACTTATCAGTTGTACTTATCTCCTCAATCTGTCTTACACATACGATTGCTCTCTTTCTCTTAATCTCTTTCTTATTCTGTCTGTCTGTCTGTCTGTCTCTCTCTCTCTCACTCTCTCTCTCATTATCTTCAATACCCTCACATTCTCTTACTTATCTCTCACTATTACTTTTTCTCTCTTCTGACGTTTTCACTATCAACGTTTTCTCTCTCTTCATTACTTTTTGCATCTTGACTCCTATACTCTTTTTTTCTCTCCTAAACAGACAGACACATACACATACATGCACATGTGTGTGTGTATGTGTGTGTGTGTGTGCGTGTATGTATATATATATATATATATATATATATACACACACACACATACACACCTCTGTAAAAATATCTATGTACGCATATATGCATACATAAAATATAAATAGATGCATTAAATACATTGTTTAATAAGAAATTATTATTTAGCCACAAAGTCAGTAAAGATTAGTACGTGTGATTGATACTTTATTTCATCAATTCTAGAAGGATGGAAAACAAAGTGTTTGATATATATATATATATATATATATATATATGTAAATGTAATATGTGACAATTATTCGGTAGCCATGATAAAACTCCGAGTTTCGGATAAAACTCCTCGCCGCTATCTCTTCAGTTATCCGGCCATCAAAAAAAAAAATGCTATTTTCGATGGCCGGATAACTGAAGAGATGGCAGCGTGTGTTTCCGCCCTGACATCCGAAACTCGGAGTTTTATCATGGCTACCGAATAATTGTCACATATTATATTTACACATAAATTCATCTATTTACATAATATCGAGGTCTCTTTCATTCTTTTGTTGTCTTACCATTTCTATCAATATATATATATATATATATATATATATATATATATATATATATATCAGATTAAGGAGTTATTAACGAGGGATTATCAATCCGGCCAAAATACTTTATAACCACCCCCCATTAATACAAATACACCAGACTAACAATTTCTTTTTGATTAGTAAAGAACTACGAGTATTCTTGTGGCAGGTTCCGAGGTTATAGTTCATCACCATTCTATATTGTAAATCCATGGTTGTGTTTCCAGTTAGACTGGTCTTTTACCCAGAGTGATGCATAAAACAAGGCTTAAATAATGGTTTTACATATTCTTTTATAGTTGAAAACAATAAAGGAATATATAAAGACCATTATCTATACATTGGCCTGTGTGTGCGTGTGTGTGCGTGTGTGCATGTGTGCATCGGACCTTTCCTTTCTGCCCTTTCTGATGAAGAGCCGTGCTCGAAACAGCATATAGCCAATCTTTTTTCCACCTTTACCGAGCGTCAAGCTAATACATTCCATGAGTACATCCTTTTGACTTTTGTTGCTTTGTTATTCGTTATATATATAATTCTTTTAATTTTTCTAAATTTAATTATTTAATTGTTACAGCTGAAAAAGTCTCAATGAATGAAACCGGTACTGAAATGTTCTTTATAAAATTATTTTAGCGTTTTCTATCTTGACATTTTTTTCATATATATATATATATATATATATATATACATACATATATATATATATATATATATATATATATATATATATATATATATATATATATATATATATATATAATACTCACACTGATATATATGTAAATAAAACCAAAGAGAGGAAAGTGCTTTGAGAATTACATCATAAACAAAAAAGAAAAAAATTTAAATATGCTACTGGTTTCAGTCGTTTACAAAACGATTTAGTCATGCTGTACGAATTAAGAAAAATAAATTGAAATTAATTTAAATTAATCTTTCATGATACCAGTCCTGGAATTTCACATGTTTCTCACAAAATTCACATGGTGCTGATATCTGGTTTCCCTCTCATGTATGTATGTCTGTCTGTTTGTATGTATGTAGCTAAGTAGTTTGATAGATATGCATGTATGTATATTTGTATGTATGTATGTTTGTTTATACAGGTTCGTAGATTTTTTCCCCTTAGTATCTTGTATCAGAAGTAAACTAATTTCGTTAACTCTTTCAGTGTATTGGTTTAACGTCGTCATAACCAGCCCCGAATAATTAACTATATGAACAGTTATTGAGCACTTTTGCTGAAAATTATGTCGTTAAGACGAATTACGAACCATCTCTATGGAGTATATACTTATTTTATTACTGAGTATAGATATGTGTTTGCTTGTGTGTGTGCTCAACTCCGCCTATGTAATTTTAATCTCAGTTTCGCAATCATTTTCACTTCACAGCTCTCTCTCTCTCTCTCACACACACACTTCCCCGCCCTCTCATATTATGACCCTTAGTTTCTGTGATATTTATTTCTTCCATGGCACTCAGTCTCAGTCTTTCTCTCTCTTTTTCTCTCTCACTCCTTTTCTCCCACTTCTTGTTCTGCTCCATCCTCTTTCTCTCTACCTCTTTATTTCCAATACCATGCGTAGTTTCTCTTTTTAACCTGTTCATATCTTTCTATCTCACCCTCTCTTTATTATACTACTTTCTTTCCTCCCTCCCGCTCACTTTATTGTGATCTCCCCCCCTCTCTCTCACACACACATACACATTCACAAACGCACACAATTTCACAGTATACTTCACACAGAGGTACACATACACACGCTTCGAAGCTACACTGCATAATAACACAAAGAAACATACAGCATAATAATACACATGAAGACACATATAGGCGCTCGATCATACGCACATACAGCATACTAACACATACACACACAATCATACATAAATGTAAACGCAAACAAATAAAAATATAAACACATTCACACACACAATTTAGTTTTCTTACTTTCCTACTTTCTCATCCTTTCTGTCATTCCTATTAATATGATTTCTCTTTGCTTCTCTCTTCTTTCTCCGTCAGTTCCTTCTGCTTCTCGATGTATCTTATCTCACCCTCTCTCAGTCTCTTATACAAGCTATCTACTTCGTTTGTCTATCTCCACTTTGTTCTCTTATAAGCAAGTTACGTACGCGTAATTGCTAAGAGGCCGAATGCAATCACGTTCCTAGAGTCATCTGTACGTTTCAATGAAAACCTACTTGATTAGTTTGATGTTAAAGCATATACTATGTAGATAGTTCAAACAGGTATCAATTTACTCATGCAGATGGCAGAGGCAAAATATAATTTTCCTTTTGGCTCCTTGGTTCTCTTCTTTCCTAGCTTCTTCGTGTCTTTCTTTCCTTACATCAATTTAGTTATATCATGTGCATGCAAGCCATAGGGCAGGTTTGTAGATGCATATGTTGATAGCTTAACAGAAGGTTCTTTTTTAAAACTATATCAACATAAAAGCAAATTACATACATCCGATCTAGAAGACTCCTCAACTTCCTCCATACTGATATGCAGACATCTATAAGGATATTTTATGTCAAGGAGTATTTCTCTTCATTTTGTTTAAGTCATACGCAATTCACTTATAAAACATTGTGTTCTACTCTTTTCGTATATGTCTCTGTCCCTTGGCTGCTGGACATATGATTGAACAATCATTGGGCTGATGATACCTATTCAGCGAAGGTCCCCTTATTTTCAGACAATAGGCTTGTCTTTCTACTTAATGGTGTGTCAGTTTTGGAGAAAATCCCCACCTGATTTTCGAGATAATTGTCTCTTCTCACCCATATGGAGCTGGTCTAAATTTCTATTCAGTAATTGTGAGATATTAGAGACAGATGATTTTGATAAATCAGGAATTTATGGTGTATGATATTTAACATACTTATAATTGTTTATGTTTTTCAAATACAGGCTACTGGCCACTCTGAATTATTACTCCTTGCACATTTTGTGTGTGTATGTGTATGTGTGTGTGTGTGTGTGTGTGTGTGTGTGTGTGTGTGTGTGTGTGTGTGTGTGTGTGTATCGATTCATTTCTACGGATGTGGAGGTGCGCAGCTTAGTGGTTAGCGTGTTGGACTCATGATCGTAAGAATGTGGTTTTGAATCCTGGACGTAGTGACGAAATGTGTTCTTGAGCAAAAAACTTCATTTCACGTTGCTCCAGTCCACTCACCTGGCATAAAAGAGTAACCCCGTGACGGACCGGCATTCCATTCAAGTGGGGATTTGTATACACCATGAAGCCGGAAAACCGGCCCTTACGAGTCGGCATGAGTCAAAATGGAAGCTACTTTTTGACCTTTTTCAACGGATACATTTTTTTGTTTATCCCAGAGTTTATTCAACTCGAAGGCAGTCCTTACTGCCCACTTCTAGAGAAAAAAATTATGGACTCATGCTTCTCTTGCCTCAGAAATCAGATACACTTGGAGACTCCCGAGAAAAAGGATACTTGACCAACCCAAATAAATTATCATACACTTACCACACAGCCACTCTCTTGCGCCTATATATATATATATATATATACATATATATATATATATATATATATATGTATATATATAATACTATATAAAATACAGTGTACATTTAAACTTAAAAGGAATCTACTCATGATATTCCTCACGCTAGAGAGAACAGCTAGGTTCCAAAACATCCTTATGATATTTGAAACTTAAATTCAATGCATATATATACATACATATACGACGGGCTTCTTCCAGTTTCCGTCTACCAAATCCACTCACAAGGCTTTGGTCGGCCCGAGGCTATAGTAGAAGACACTAGCCCAAGTTGCCACGCAGTGGGACTGAACCCGGCACCTTGTGCTTGGTGAGTAAGCTACTTACCACAAACCACTCCTGCGCCTACATATATATGTATATATATATGTATATATATATATATATATAGATATCAGTATACATTATAATATATATATATATATCAGTATACATTATATATATATATATATCAGTATACATTATAATATATATATATATATACATTATAACTTTTTTTTCCATATATGTATATATATATATATATATATATATATATATATATATATATATATATATATATATCTATATATATATTATATATGAAAAAACAGTTAAGATAGAAAATGCGAAAATGATTTTATAAAAAACATTTCAGCACCGGTTTCAGTCATTGAGACTTTTTTCAACTGTAAGTATGGAAAACAATTAAATTTTGTAAAAATTAAAAGAAATTTTTTAAAAAGAATATTTGCATAGTGTTCAAATACAAGTGGCATTTTCCTTGTTTCTGCCTGTCTCTATCTCTCTTGTTTACTCTTGTGGGTTCGAGGTCGTTGTAAGCCTAGCACTTATTCTATATGTATAAAGATATCAGTATATATTATAATATATATATATATATATATATACATACATACATACATACATACATATATATTATATGTATAAATATCAGTATAATATTATATATATATATATATATAATTATATTATATATATATATATATATATACTCTCTCTCTTTTACTCTTTTACTTGTTTCAGTCATTTGACTGTGGCCATGCTGGAGCACCGCCTTTAGTCGAGCAAATTGACCCCTGGACTTATTCATTGTAAGCCTAGTCTCTTTTGCCAAACCGCTAAGTTACGGGGACGTAAACACACCAGCATCGGTTGTCAAGCGATGTTGGGGGGACAAACACAAACACACAAACATATACACACACATACATACATATACATATATACGACGGGCTTCTTTCAGTTTCCGTCTACCAAATCCACTCACAAGGCTTTGGTCGGCCCGAGGCTATATTAGAAGACACTCGCCCAAGGCGACACGCAGTGGGACTGAACCCAGAACCATGTGGCTGGTAAGCAATCTACATATATATATATACATATATATATACTCCCATACAAATACACACATGTATATATATAGAGAGAGAATAAGAATGGAGAGGGACAGATGTATACGTGTGCGCCTTTGTGCATTTGTGTGTGTTTATGCAAACGTAAGAAAGATTTTCTTAAAACCTAGACTTCATTGTAGTAACAAAAATAGAAATGCCTAATATTCTTTTCTAAAGACTTAGTCTGGTCTTATTTCAAAGTTGATGCCTTTTGTTGGAAAGTTGGCTTTCTATAAAAGAAATATTCTATTCACGAGATATGATGTTATACCTATAAACCTAGATTCCATGTAAGTGAAATATTGAGTTCAAGTGCACTAGGAAAAGCGAGAGAAAGGAATATGGAAGCGAAATGGATAGGGAGAAGAAATGGATAATGGGGATATATTAAAAAGTAAGGGAATATTAATATAAAGAAATGTATATGAGAGAGATGGTGAGAAGTGTAGAAAGGAAGGAAAATGAATGAAAGATAAGGAAAAGAGTCGGTGAGAAATGCGACGTTTTTATTTACCGTGATATCCCAAAGGGAAATATTTTTATAGGGAGGAAAAAGGAGAAAGAGTGCAACAGTAAAATTTGCTTAAAATAGAGAGGGAAAGAGAGAACTGTTAGGGAAGAAATAGGAGAGGATTGGAGGCAAAACGAAAGAGTGTCCGTAATGATGAGTGCAAGGCTGTCTTATCTTGCGAAAGGAGTGGTATTCAATAGATCTTGCATAAAATCTTAGGTTACATGAGGAGAGAGAAGAGGAGAGAGAGAGAGAGAGAGAAAGAGAGAAGAGATTAGTAGGAAGGTTAAAACGACGGAGACTAAAGCGCATGAAAAGTTAAGGGTTTAGGTAAGAACAGATATTTGTTATGAAGAGGAGGGGAGAAAAATTTCGCTAAAACTAAGTATATCCAATAAATGCATTAGAAAAATAAATGAAATATATTAGGAAAATAAATTGGAAATTAAATTAAGGTGAAGGGGGAAATGTTTCCATAGTTTGGTGATTCAGGGGGACATGAAAAAGTCATTTTGTTGATACAAAGTCAAAAGACTTTGGAACAGTCTTTATCATCAAATTGTGATGGGGCGTCCTAAAGGTACGGAGGAATTCCAGAAGTATTAAAAATATTCTACATATGCGAAAGCCGTGTGTATTGAACCTGTACATAGGATAAAGTCTTATAAAATAAACTTGTTTTGGTGACGACATTCCGAGACCAGTTCATTCATTGATTTCAACAAGTTTACTGGATAATTTCATTTTAGTGTGTGTGTGAATATATATATATATATACATAGTGGCTAGGGTGTTGCACTTACGATCGCGAGATCGATCGGTGTTTCAATTCCTAGACCGAGTGGTGCCTTGTATTCTTGGGGGAGAAACACTTCCTCTCACGTTGCTCTGCGATCACTTCGACACCTGACGCGTGGTACACTGTGTACCTGTTCAGGCAATGTCGATTTGATGGAGAGAGTGAGCTAATGTACGACACATACATTTAATCACTATCAACAAATCATTTGTGCAAAGGCTGACCGCTTATACGTCGTCTTCAACGGGAAAGTCCACCATACACACACACACACACACACACACACACAAATATCTCAAGATAGAGACAGAAAGATATGGAGGGAAAGTGAATACAAGAATTCAAAAGAAAGAGGTGGGTAGAAGCACGAATAAATGCAAGTAATTATTTATAATTAATTTCACTGTGTGTAAAAGCACTTTTATTTGTTGGAGTCATCGCTGAAATCTTTAAACGATCGCTCCACCAATTAGAAATGGCCGAAAAACCTCTCTCATATCACGCACTGTCGTGTTTAAGAAAGGAAAGACATTTGACTCCGATGACGTCGGGTCAAAGAGGCTCGTTTTCTCGAGAAATAACAACCAAATGTCCATCAAATAATATTGGTTTAATAGAAAAAAACAAAAAACAAAAAACACCCCAGAAAAGGACAAATTATGTAACGTACATTTAGACATCATTAAAAGACAGGTTGGTCACAGAGGGAATGCTTTCGATACAGTTCTGTTTGAACAATAGTAACCACATTGGAAAGATGGAGGAGCAAAGTTGAACTCACAACGTAATGAAACGAAACAAAACAGCCAAAATGTCAATCGCTTACTCTCTCTCTATTTCTCTCTCTTACTCTCTATCCCTCTTTAGCCTATACACGCTTTCTCTCTTTCCCTCACCTATACTAGCTCTTCAATAAATAAACAAATATATATAAAAAATAAAACAATGAGATATTAGAAATAATTTTATTTTCCTCCCACTCACTGAGACATGCAGTCTTCTTTATTTGATATCCTCCGTGTACTGTTATCTTTAGAGATCTCCAAACGAGAACGTAACCTAACTTTAGATAAAAGTGCATCTGAGAATAGAAGAAAAATAATCATTACTGTGAAACCTTATTTTCTTTATTAGTACTCTGACACATTGTAATCTCTACCGCTTTTGTAAAAGAAAAAATGTTACGTATTTTACTAGAGGGTATTTTTGTATATATATATTTTGGTGTTAAAGTATACAAGATATTTAAAACTTTGTCAATTTTATTTTCAATACGTAGAATATATTTTTTTCTACTTTCTAAGTCATAAGTTGTGTTTCTTCAACTTGCCTGAAGATGGCGGCCTTAAGCCTCTAACAAAGCTGTATACCTTATTTCTTTCGAATTGTTTTAACCGTCATCTCTCCATCCTTTATTCAGTACTTCTTGCTAATTTTGTTTCACTTTCCTTGTGTTTCTCTGTGTTCCTGCCACTTTCCATGTCTCTGTCCCTATCTCTTACTTTCTCTACGATCTGAAGAATAGAAAATAAAAACACAATGCAAAATCCATGATCCAGAATTTCGAACCTGCTCAATTTATATGCAGTTGTTTACGAATTTAGATATTGCAGTTAACTCCAGTTAATTAATTTTATTCTATGATTAAGCATAATATTCAAGACGCTCTGAGAAAGGGAAATTCATTAATTCATTTATTGTGATTCGTTCCGTATTAAATAAGGGAGAGAAGGGATATGTTTGGTGGTTTTGAGGAGGGGAGTATTCATCACAAAATCGAGAAGCAACCAGAACAATGGAAATTTAGAAGTAGATCTTATAACTTTCTAGATTAGGTATGGGTAACCATTTTTAAGACGAGGACTCATGAGACATGATTCATCATTAGGCGAATCACTCTACTACAAAAATTTCAGGGTAATATTTCGTTAGGCGAGCTATGACTGCTCTAGATATTAAACGATTAAGAATTACTATCGGCCCCTCGGTCAAAGAACCGACATCGCAAGAACTTTTTCGTATGTAGATTTCGAAATTGAAGTGCAGGGTTGTGATATTCATACCTTTTCTCCAGGTCACTAAAGATGTAAGATAAGTCGTTCCAAATGGAAATAAAAATAGGTCTGCGGGGTTTTTGCCAAGGGATCATCGCTTACGGTTTGTTAACAAGATAAATTCTACTACATCAGCGTTTCCTGCGTGAAGGCAAATCACGCAAATTATGGCCTAAGCTAATAAAGGAATGCAAATAACAAAACAGATTTTAATACGAATCTTTCATTTTTACGAAAGACAGCTGGATAAGTACATTAGCTTACAGCTGTTTCTGCTGTCAGCTATTGAGGCTTTTTCCGAAGCATATGCATATTGAATTCTAACACCGGGTTATTAGTATTGCTATGCCCAAGCGAACTACTACTACTACTACTACTACTACTACATATATATATGTGTTTGTGTGTGTGAGAGCGAGAGAAGCTGACTACTGGAAAATACCTAATAGTATATTTAACTCTAAATATTTGAAGTATGTTCAATCAACAGTCAAATTCCTACTTCATTCCGTCAATATTTCTAAATGCCACCTTAGCTACATATTGAGTACAAAAGATCTTTATTTTCTTAATAATATTTTCGTAATAAGGAATTACAAAGATTCTGTTGCAACTTAATGTTTCTAAACACGACAAAAAGTCGACAGACTTTCAGAACAATTTGTATTTACCTATATGATGGATATTTTAAAAGACATATACTGAATTACTAAAAATCACATTGGATGCACCTTCATCTCTTATAAGGATTGAGGCTGAAAGTACAAAATTCTGCGAGAGATTTAGAAATATCAAAGCTCTTGTGTCCTTTGTAAAGTTCTGTAACAAATTGAAAGCTCTTTTGTATTTCAACTAACTTCACAAGGTTTCCTTTTTACAAGCTGTTTCAGTGATAAAACTTCACAAGCTGTTTCAGTGATAAAAATTGGGCAATATATAGATAAATACATATTTATAGGCATAGAAACAAAAATAGATGCAAAGTTTTGAAATAGCATCTTGTTGACACTCAAATAGATATTGTAGACAGATAGATGTATTACTGAATACATAGTTAGATTGCCGGATAGATAGACAGCAATATGAATGGGCAGATAGTTAGATAAATAGGTAGATAAGTAGATAGATAGATAGATAAATAATTGCTAGGTAGATAGATAAATAAATTAAAAGCTAGCTAGTTAGATAGATAAATAAATAAATAGGTAATTTGATAATTACATAAATAACTGGATAAATAGATAGGTAGATAGAAAGGTATCAGGTTTAGTATGTTAAGTATCATAATTCAATAATTCCACTTGCTAACAATGTTTCTTTTATATATATATATATATATAGCACACACACACATATATATCTCGAGCATGAATAGCAGAAATAACAAAATCTGTTCGACCAATGGTAAGAAGCCAGCAGATGTAGGATTATTAATATGGAGGATATAACATTCGTCACGTGAGCTGAATAACCTGTTAATGAAAGCAGATATGTTCTTGCAGCCTTACATATTGAAACCGCCCGATCAACTAAGCGTGTGACGTATGCAGGAGTGTGTGTGTGTGTGTGAGCATGCGTGTGGAGGTGGGTGTAGGGTGATCTTATATATTTTTGTGATGTCTCCATTTTGTATAATTCGGGTGATAGAATTTCCTGCCACCGAAGATTCAAACGTTGTTTTGTGTATGCGCATGTATGCTTATGTATGTATATATGTATGTGTGTATGTATGTATGTGTGTGTGTGTGTATGTATGTATGTATGTATGTATGTATGTATGTATGTATGTATGTATGTATGTGTGTGTGTGTGTGTGTGTGTGTGTGTGTGTTGTGTGTGTGTGTGTATGTAATTATTCAGTTTTATTTCGAAATTTCTTGCTAACAGAGAAAGAACCAGTTTTTAACCTAGAACCAAGGCTCCACCATTGGAATTTCAAGAACAGCAACAGAGTATTTTTGTATGTATGTACATGTGCAGATTTGTATGTTTTGTTTTATGTATGTATTTTCATGCATATTGCTGCTTATCTAGACACGCTCGTATATACTTAAATGATAAACTTCTGGAAAGTTTTACAGACTTTTACAGTTCCAATGATAACTTGAATCTATTGACTTTGAAGCAGTTTTGTCCTTTCTGGTTTTAAAAAGTCTGATTTCTCAAGATTGATATTTCGGTAGTGTGTTACAAATCCTAGTGCCCCAATAATTACAGGTATAAACCTGAACTTGTAATCTGTATGTATGTGTGTATGTATGTATCTGTCTGTCTGTCTGTCTGTCTGTCTGTCTGTCTGTCTGTCTGTCTATCTATCTATCTATCTATCTATCTATCTATCTATCTATCTATCTATCTATCTATTTATAAATCAATCAATCAGTCAATCAAAATAGGACTTTAGAACAAACTTCTTGGTATTATTTATTCACCATTACACGTATTTCATTTATTAATGAAGAATACAAACCTGTACTTGTAGGATAAATTTCTATTGGAAATTCTTGAGATAGAAAATAAAATGATGGTTCCAAGTTATAGCACAATATCAGCAATTTCAGGGAAGGAGTGAGTCGATTGCTTCGACCACAGATTTTATCGACCCACGAAAGCATAAGAAGCAAAGTCGATCCCGGCGGAACATAAAGACGGACGAAATGCCCCAAAGCATTTTGATCGGTGCGGTAAAGATCCTGCTCGCTTGTCGCCGTATAGAGAATCAAGTAATACAAAATTTACTTTTGGATGAAGCATTTTATATGGTTAGTTACTAATCAGGCAGCTGGGAGAGAATGAAAAACAAATTTGGTAGACCAGAAAGGAGAGAGAGAAATACGTGTATATACATATACGTACATATATCCTTTCTACTATAGGTACAAGGCCTGAAATCTTTTGGGAGAGGGAGTCAGTCGATTTGATCGATCCCATTACGCAACTGGAACTTAATTTATCGACCCCCCAAAGGATAAAAGACAAAGCCGACCTCAGCGGAATTTGAACTCAGAACGTAGCAACGGGCGAAATACCGCTAAGCGCTTCGTCCGGCGTGCTAAAGTTTCTGCTAGCTCACCGCCATAATTACGCACATATATCAATGTAATACATATGTAATGCTTGAAAGCATATGGCTTAATGGTTAGAGGATCGGGCTCACAATCATGAGGTGGTGAGTTCGATTCCCGGACCTGTCTATGTGTTGTGTTCTTGAGTAAGACACTTTATTTCACATTGCTCCAGCCGTAGAAATGAGTTGCGACATCACAGGTGCCAAGCTGTATCGGCCTTTGCCTTTCTCTCGGATAACATCGGTGGCGTGGATAGGGAAGGCTGGTATGCATGGGCGACTGCTAGTCTTCCGCAAACAACCATGCCCAGACTTGTGCCTCGGAGGGGAACTTTCTAGCTGCAGTCCCATGGTCATTCATGGTTAGTTGAAATACAAAAGAGCTTTCAATATGTTACAGAACTTTACAAAAGATACAAGAGATTTGATATTTCTGAATCTCTCGTAGAATTTTGTACTTTCAGCCTCAATCTTTATAAGAGATGAAGGTGCTTCCAATGCGATTTTAGTAATTCAGGATATGTCTTTTAAAATATCCATCAATTTTTACTTACATATATTTTACTTACATATATTTACTTACATACATAAACATATAGTTTACTTGCATATATTTTCTTTACATATGCAATGGTGAATAAATAATACGAAAATATTTTTCCAACTTCTGTTTTGATACATAGTTACTCTAAAAACAATATTTCCAGAATTTTCAACTCTACATGCAGAATAGGAATACTAGAATAAGCAGATGTGCTTTAAGAAGACGTAACTTGGATTTCAACCCTAGCTACATCGTTTATATCCTACAAATAATCCTCATCCAACAAAGTTCCACTTATCCTAGAAATATTAAACGTACCAGAGACTGTCTAAATCCAAGATGAATTCATCAGTCCGATGAAAGCTAAGTAGACCGAAACATCGAAGTCCCGATGGAAGCTAAGCAGACTATTCTTGTTAAACAAGAATAAATATGGACTCTATTTTTAGAGTCCATATTTATTCTTGTTTAACAAGAATAGTCTGCTTAGCTTCCATCGGGACTTCGATGTAATCCTTTAGTTTATTATTAAATTATTTTTATTATAACTAGATATAAAATCAAATAGTACACACACACACACACACAAACGCACACACACACAAAAACGCACACACACACACACACACACACACACACACACACACACACACACACACACACACACACACATATATATATATTGGGAGAATTCACAAAAGAAAAAACAAAAGATGAAGACAGGTGGTGTAGACAACAAACAGATGTATTAGTATAACGCTCGGGAAGTGAAAAGATCTTTAACGTTTCGAGCCAACGCTCTTCTACAGAAAGAAAAACAAGGAGAGAAAATAAAAGAATGTGTAGTGGCCAGCGATTTATCATGGCGAATGATATATATATATATATATATATATGGCCAGCTCCTGGCACTTCAACCAGATCATGCAATTTTGAAACCTAAAAAACATACCATTTAAATGAGTTACATGTAATATGTATGTAACCTTTTCCCAGCTGTCTCCCATAAAAATGAAAGACGACTGATATTAAAATCTGCTTTATTTGCATTTGTTTTATATAGCTTAAGCATACTTTGCGTGGTTTGCATTCACGCTGTAAACGCCGCCAATACACACATACACACATAGTTTGTGTGTATATGCATATGTAAGAGCATATACAGATATACACATATACAGAAATAGTATTTTTTTTTTTATTATGCAGCAATGGCAAAAAATCGTATTAAAAGTAATGCAAAACTGTATTGTGGGAAATGTTCATAAAATATCAACATTAATCCTCAACTGACCAAACTTCAGACGTTGTCAGTTTCCATAAGCCGAAATTCAATAATTTTTTTGTTCTCATTGACTACTTATAACAAAGATTGTTTATCTTTTACATCATATATTCCCACTGTCGCTATTTGTAAAACGACGTGCTAATTATAAGGATAAACGGAATATTACAATATTATAAAAAAACCTGTAGTTAGCGTCTGAAATCAGTTATTGCTATTCACTGTGTGTGTGTGTATGTATGTGTGTGCGTGTGTGCGTGTATGTGTGTGTTTTATTTTATTTAAAGACATTAGTCTGTCGCGCCATCTGCAGGATTAGCACTTTTGTCAGTGATAATCATAGACAAACAGATATTGTTGGACAGAGATATTGCTAGGAAGTATAAACATTTTAAAGTATGCCGAATGCCATTAGCATTGATCCAATGTTAACAATGTTTCATTCTTTTCATAATGTCTTTTGTATCTACACAATTCTGTACTAAGTATATTCAATAAGAGAGACGTCCATTTTCTAACCAAGGAAAGGCTTTATCGAACGTCACCAGAACCGAATAGTAATGAGATTAGCTGCAGAAAATGTGAATTGCTTTCCTTTAATGTATGCTATGCTATATAAACACATGCATGCATACATACATACTTAGGTAAATACATTAATATTTACATATATATATATATATATATATATATATATATATATATATATATATATACAAACTTACATGCAGGTACACGCATATATATAGTCTGTTGTCTTTTGATTTTGTGATGTTGCATAAGAACACCTTTACTGTAACGTATAGTTATTTCTGACATACGTATGCTAATTTATTGTATATGATTATTAGGTAAAAAAAAATGATATACAATTTTAATGATTACACTATTTGAGTACATGGAAGCAATTTAGTCAAAATTCATAACTCCACACAGTATATATTTCTTTTCTATATTTTCCAAGTTAACTGTGAATTCATACAAGTTATAATACTCAATGCTTGAAGTTAGATTCAAGTTTTAAGCTCAACATAGTTTCGGAAGATTGTTTTCTAAAATAATTTTAAGGAATAATTTAGTGCGATGGTTATCGTCTAGCTTTTTTTTTACTTGTTTCAGTCATAGGATTACGGCCATGCTGGGGCACTCTCTTGAAGGGTTTAGTCGAACAAATTGACTACTTATTCTATCGTTCTTTTTTACCGAACTGCTACGTTGTTAATCGGATGGTAAAGAGAAAACACAAAGACACACATACGTTTCCGTCGATCAGATTCACTGACAGGGCGTTGGTTGGCGCCTGGGCTATAGTAAAAGGAACTTGTCCAAGATACTACGTAGTGGGATTGAACCTGAAGCCACATGGTTGTAAAGCAGATTCTTAACATTGTCCAGATATTCTAAAGAATACTATTTGACTGACCTCAACTATGACCGGGAAAACGTAGATCTTGTTAAAATAGACTTGCAAATAGATATAGCTTTAACATTTCATGTTTAGGATAGTACAATAAATCACTGAAAGGGCATGAGACCAAGAGAAAGCCTCTATGCGACCATTCGACTGGATCGAAATACAGGTAATTACGGAAATTTTGTGTTCAATCGGAAAATAGCGCTATAAATATACAGGAAAATAATGGGAACAATGGGAAAATAGTGCTACGAAATTCCAATTTATAACAAGATTTTCAGAAACGCAACACTGTCGTAACGCGAAGACACTGGAGCGTTATTTACGCAAATCTTTCTCAAATCACACTCTGTCGTTTTATGAAAAGAAAGGAACATTGAAAAATGTATTCCTAGCCACAACGTACCTGCAAGAAAAAAAACCCCAAAAGTTAAAAAAAAAATTAAAAATTAAAATAAACGAAAAAAAAACAACAAACAAACAAAAATGGTAGATGCTAAAGTAACAGTTTAAAACATTGAATTCCATTCAACGTCTAAGACTTTATGCTACAGATTTTCGTAACACAAGGTTGCTTGGATTCTGTGCTTGTCAAATTTTTCTCAAATAACACCTCGTCGCCTTGTAAGAAGAAAGTCAAATTGAATTATATTTTTCTAGATACATTATGTCTACAAAATGAAATAAATAAATAATAAATGAATAAATGAATAAAGGAAGACGGGTTAGTCTCAGAATACGGTCCTTTGTCTGCCTGCGCAGTGAAGGCTGACCTGAAGCTGGGTAAAATATTTTCCACTTCCATCACTACCACTAACAATAATTCATTATGGGAGGCTTCATCACACATTTGCTAATATGCACACTAGTTCTAATAAACACTTTAGTTCAAATAAAATCATATCGAGTATAAATTTTATATCTTTAAATGGCGGAAAATTGGCTGCATTCTAGCAAAGCAAGATTCAGTCTTTTGTTTTCATTCAATCACATTCTTTCTTATCTATGGTAAAACTCTTTCAAGAAATCAATCTTATCAAAAGGAAAATTATTGGAGCGTTGTATTTCTGGATGAGAATAAAAACACACAAAAAGAGATACTTAGGGCAAAAAAGTGTGCCTATAACGGTGTAACTAATTAATTCATTCACTCATTTACTTCTTTCTTTCATTCCTTCTTACCATTTTTTAGCTTCAATATTGTCTGCATTTCTCTGCATGCATGCGTTCCTAGAGAGGAAGTAAACACACCTTTATACACACTCACACACATTCGCACACCGTGATATAACATTACATTGCAATAAACGAGTCAAATGTGTTAATCATTGGTTGTCACGTGACAACACAGTGTATATATATATATATATATATTATATATATATATATGTATATATATATATGTATATGTATGTATATGTATATGTATATATATGTATATGTATATATATATGTATATGTATATATATATGTATATGTATATATATATATATATGTATATATATACAGGTAGCAGGGGTTAATGCCAGCTGTTTCCTCTTGAAGCACATCTGCTTATATCCATTAATACAATCCAATATGCGGCCACTGTTGCTGCTATAAGTTAGTCAAAATACATATTAAAATTGAAAATTATGGAAAATATTATTTACGGAAATAGTGTACAACAAAACAGGAAATTAGAAATTTTTTGGGGGTATTATTTATTCACCATTACACGTGTTTCATTTGCTGATAGGAATTACAAAGATTTACATGTTAGGTAGACATTTAAGGAATTTCCTATCAGAAACTTTTCAAACAGAGAAATAAAAAATAATTCTCCGTCTAAAGAATTTCCACTAAAAAATTCCATACATGTCTCTCCCCCCCTCTCTCTCTCTCTCTCTCTCTCTCTCTCTATATATATATATATATATATATATATATATATTATATATATATACACGGGATTAACTAGCATATATGAAATTTATATATAACATATGCTAGCTAACCCCTAACTGTTGTCACAGCATCCCTGTAGAAGAGGGACACTCTAATGTAAAACTTGTGGTCTCGTATGATTATTGGTCATCTCTCTTCGGCCTGTTGCTGGGTACTATTCACGGAAACTAAGAGAGTGGTGCTCGTGTTGTGCATGCATTTATCATCGTAAACTAATGATATACAAATGTTTCTTTATAGTAACCTCATTTGTCATCCTGACTACTGAAAGTACTATGGCAATAGAAGAGTAGCGACGTGTGCATATCTAACCAGTTGGAGGTGCACAGCAAATTATAACATTCATCTGTCACTCATGTTTCAAACTATGCAGATCTGCAACGAGGCTGAATAGTTATCCGAGAGGTGATGGAGGAAAAGAGGCACAAGGAGACGGCAATCTCCAGCAAACATATTTAAAATAATTATTTCTACTGGGAAGTACTCCGTCGGTTACGACGACGAGGGTTCCGGTTGATCCGAATCAACGGAACAGCCTGCTCGTGAAATTAACGTGTAAGTGGCTGAGCACTCCACAGACACGTGTACCCTTAACGTAGTTCTCGGGGATATTCAGCGTGATACAGAGAGTGACAAGGCCGGCCCTTTGAAATACAGGTACAACTGAAACAGGAAGTAAGAGTGAGAGAAAGTTGTGGTGAAAGAGTACAGCAGGGATCACCACCATCCCTGCCGGAGTCTCGTGGAGCTTTAGGTGTTTTCGCTCAATAAACACTCACAACGTCCGGTCTGGGAATCGAAACCGCGATCCTACGACCGTGAGTCCGCTGCCCTAACCACTGGGCCATTGCGCCTCCACAATTATTTCTACTATAGGTACAAGTTCTGAAATTTTCAGGGAATGGGGCATGTCGATTATATAAATCCAGTGCTCAACTGGTATTAATTTCATCGATCCCAAAAGGATGAAAGACAAAAATCAACCCCAGAACGTAAAGGCGGACAAAATGCTGCTAAGTATTTTCTCCGGTGTGCTTATGATTCTGCCAGTTCGCCATGTTCAAACATGTTCAAAATAGTCATTTCTACTGTAGGCACAAGGCCTGAAATTTCAGGAGAGGGGCTACTCGATTACAGCGACTTACGTGCGCAACTGGTATTTATATTATTTCTTTATTGCTCACAAGGGGTTAAACATAGAGGGGACAAACAAAGACAGACAAAGGGATTAAGTCGATTACATCGACCCCAGTGAGTAACTGGTACTTAATTTATCGACCCCCAAAAGGATGAAAGGCAAAGTCGACCTCGGCGGAATTTGAACTCAAAACCTAGAGACGGACTAAGTGTCACTAAGTATTTTGCCCTGCCAGTTCACCGCCTTAAACATGAAAATAATGAAAATATGAAAAAGGATATAATGAATTAATCTTTATTAAATTATTTGTTTATTATAATAATTACAATGAGATTTTCCTTTAGAGCAACGCATTTATAGTGGAAATAACTGAATGGGAAGCTTTTAAAAATCAATCAGGCGATATATAAAGCAACGCTTTAGTTGAATTTGAACTCAAGATGTTAAGGATAGCAAGCAAATTTCAAAAGCCTTGAAGCTCTGGAAATATTATTTTTTTCATTAGTAGAATTGCTAACATTAAACTATTAAACCATTAAAACAACTGTTTATGTCGGTTTTCATTAAAATTAAATAAAGGCTTAACACGGCTGTCTTCTTTGTAGTAGTCAATTTGAAGTTAATTGCCCACTGAATGTTGCAAGAGCGTTAGACTTCGTACTAGGATACAGGTGCAGTCGAAATGAATGAACAATAGAGTGTTGTTTTAAATGCCTAAGGAAGATAAAGGTTTTGTTTTTAAGGTTAAAGAAATATCAAAGGTTAATAATATATTTAGAGGTCATGAATATAGGAAGGAGGGGAAATTGAATAGAATAACAAGGTATAAAGGGAAACGGGATTTATATAGTGTAGTAGATTCAAATAAGTTTACATGTACCGAGCAAACTGTGGTGATAGTGGAATAGATATTTCCCTGCTTTGTAAGAGGTATAATTTACGTATGACTATGTTAGCATTCTCGGTTCTTGTGCCAAAATATTTCGAAGACTTTCAGCTGTTAAATATTAGAATTTTATCTCAAAGCTAAATGATATTGAAATTATTATTATTATTATTATTATTATTATTATTATTATTGTTATTGTTGTTATTATTATTATTATTATTATTGTTGTTATTATTATGATTATGATTATTATTATTATTATTATTATTATTATTTGCCCAGGACAACTTTGGTTTTATCCTTTCGGGGCCGATATAATAATTTTCCGTTGATCACAGGAGTCAATGTAATCGATCTATGCACTCGTTCAAAATTTTAAGCCTTGTACCTTTATTAAAAAGAACCCCCCCCCAAAAAAAACAATCAATATTATTCTTAACAGTTGTTTTCCGTTTCTCTACGTTCTAATTTCAAATCTCACCAAGGACGACTTTACTTGTCATTCATTCCCAGGCAGATAAAATAAAGTAGCAGTCAAGTATTTCTGGCCTTGTGCCTAAATTAGAAACCATTATTAACAAGTGCCATACGAACATAAAGAGAAAAGAAGGCAAAAGAAGGCAAAAGAAAAGAACTGCAGCACATTTAAGTTGTTTAAAATTATTTGGATTCTTTTCTCAACATGTTAATAATTGATTGCTTTGTCACGAAGAATTTTAAGAGAACTCATTTCACAATGCGCAATGGGTTCGTTATAGCACATACTTTTTGTGTCCTATTTTAACCAAATATCTTCATTTATCAAATGTACTTTTAACGTTAATACATCAAATATGTAATGATATAAGTGCTTAATTTTCAGTATTTCTCGCTCTCAGAAGGATAATAGGCAACGTCGAAGCGTACATATATGCAAACATGCATATATAGATAGATAGATAGATAGATACATACATACATACATACATACATACATAGATATACACACACATACGTATACACTCTCATACGTATATATATATATATATATATATATATATATATGACACTAGAAACACTACTACTATTACCACTACACACAAACGAATGAATCTTTACAATTATTCGTTACAAAGTAAGCAATCGTTAATAAAACTTCAACAAAGCAATGCAAACAGAAGAATATTAAGTGAGATAACTAAGTGACAATCTCTCTAAAGACGACCAAGCGTTCAGATTTCCGGTGATTTAAGACAAGCCTTAAATACTTCAAACAAATTTGGAGAATGTCTACGAAATCACAGAGAAATTCTGAAATATTTGATTTTCTTCTTCAAATAACAGAATATGACATTTAACCTATACAAAGATTGATGGTGTATTGGTCCAGGATTCGATACAATGCAATGGGAACTTATATTTCATTAGGCTGCATTCACTTTCTTATTGTTGTTTGGCAAAAAGAGACATCGAGCCGTTTAGGTGTACAGTCACACACATAAAAATAAATAACCTCATAAACATTTATAGCCATGTATGCGTGTATACATACATGCACTTAAATATTCAGGTATCACAGTATACAAATGCATGCGTATGTAACAGTTTCATAAATCGTAAACTCATAACATAGGTAAACTCATAACTATTTGAAGATTTCGTCTTCATATAATGTATCTAGGTCACACTGAAATATACATATGTATGTATACATAAATGATCATATAATAGTTAAAATTGACTACTTTTCCATTACTTCAAGTTTCTTGTCGAAGAAGCAATCAATAGATGATATATCAACGAAGAAATATTTAAAATGTAAGCAGAAATATTGCTAACATTTGCTGCTGCAAGAAGGCTTGTTGGACACTTCTCGTTGATACAGATCAATCAGGTTTTATTTCGCTGATTTAGGTTGCCAAATAGAATTTCTCTGACAGCAGTTTCACCCTCTCGGCTCCTCTGTTACAAGAATCTGTTCCTTTTCCCATTATATATTATTTTTCTGCCATGCATAATTGGTAAAATCAGGTTCAATTTATGTCGGCTGTACTTTCTTCAATAATTGAGGAATTGATATCAAAACCGTGTATACGTCGATATTTTTACAAATGGGACCCTCATGATACTTAGAACGATTGTAAAATTAACAACTACATGATAATATTCTAATGTGATTTGAAAGAATGCACACACACACACACACACACACACACACACACACACACACACACACATATGCATGTGTGTATATAGATATGTGTGTGTGTATATATGTATGTAGTATATGTATATATGCGTATGCATGTATATATGTATATATTTATACATATACAAACATATGTACGTATACTACATACATATATACATATAGATGTGTATACACACACACACACATATATATATATAGGGTGAATTCACAAAAAATAAAAGACGAAGGCAGGTGGTGTAGAAAACAAACAGATGTTTTAGTATAAGGCTCGGGAATTGAAAAAGTCTTTAACGTTTCGAGCCTACGCTCTTCCACAGAAAGGAACACGGAAATAAACAAGGAGAGAAAAAAATGTGTGTAGTGGCTAGCGATCTATCACACACACACACACACACACACACACACACACACACACAACACATATATATATTCACATGAAGTGCATAAGAAAATAGGATGTAAGGAGAAAATGCACGAGTTATAATTAAGGCTGAATCTCATGGTAACTCCGAGGGGACCATCAGGAATTACACATTTTTTGTTTAAATTGCAAACTTACAAACCTTAACCATATGGTCAAATTAATCGTCCTAGTGATATCATCCAATCAAGATGGAATATTTTGCTATGTTACACATTAGAATTAGGTTAGATTACAGTAGAAATTCTGTATGAGCAACCGAGTATGTATTTGCTAGAATAACATCCAGTGTGTACTAGAGAAGGTTTATCCTCATGTTGATTTTAAAAGTATCGATGTCTTCTTTAGTGATAACATTAAACATACGTATCTACTCGGCAAGTAATCTGGGATTGGGTTACAACGCAAGTGTTTTTTTTTATAGTTTTGTATATTCTTCTATATTCCTGTACCGACCAATACCATGTGAATGGATTTGGTGGACGTAGACTCTCTAGAAACGCGTTGTTTGTGGTATCTATCTGTTTATCTATCTATCTATCTATCTATCTATCTATCTATCTATCTATCTATCTATCTATCTATCTATCTGTCTGTCTGTCTGTCTGTCTGTCTGTCTGTCTGTCTGTCTGTCTGTCTGTCTGTCTGTCTGCGTGTGCGTAAGTGTCCTTTCTCTCCCTCTCTTTTCTTTCTTTCTTTCTTTCTTTCTTTGTCTTTCTCTTTCTCTGTCTTCGCCACTGCCCTCACCGTCTCTATGCCTACTATTACTCTCACCCCACCACGAAGAGTAGTAGAAGTGTTATTGAATAGTGACAGAGCGGGGTCAAATTGTGACACACAGAAATTAGCTTTCGCATTTGTTATGTACATATATATTATATATATATATATAATATATATATATATATATATGTGTGTGTGTGTGTGTATGTGCGTGTGCGTGTTTGTGTCCCACCATCGCTTGGCAACCAGTATTAGTTTGTTCATGTCCCTTTAAATTAATGGTTCAGCAAAAGAAACGGACAGAATAAATACCAGAAAGCGTTGACGTGGCAAAGCCGCAGGTCAAAGCCCTCTAGAGCTAATAAAAGATTAGAAAATGAAAAACTGATTTTTATTATCGAAATCGGATAATTCGGCAATTTTCTTCCCCGAAAGTTCAAAACGAGACATCAATTTGAACCCATAACGTTTTATATATCACTTATACCTCGGTAGTTGTCGATAAAATTCACGAGGGAAGGTTGCAGCTAACTGTGTTCTTTCTTTACATTGGTCCATGAGCCTTATATTTAGGCAAAAGGATGTCAATATTGGCAAATGCCCGAAAAATTGTTCGAGTGGCGGGACAATTAGAGAGCCTGTACGTAGTCATTCACCTTGTTAGAAATAGCGGTCAAGTCTCCCTCAAATCACAACGAAACCATTTTAAATAAGAAAAGGGTGCATTATGTAAATTAGTTGGCCTAAACTCCCCTTAAAAGACGAGAGAGCCACAGCTGGGATTTCTCTCGTATGCTTGCTTGATCATATCTAACCTAGGTCAAAGACGCGCGCACACGCACACACACACGAAAAGACCCAAAGTGTATCACAGTAAACAAAAGTGAGAAAACTCTTACGCAGTCGCTTAACCTGCTAGACAGAGCTGTTAAATCGCCCCCCCCACCACCACGTGATCATATGTTGTCTGAGAAAGAGGAAGGTCACATTGGACAATGAAGTCGTAGATATACTAAAAGTGAGGAATGGTTTATGGTAATAAATCTATTCGATCATGGCAAACCTTTAAACAACAGCAACTGGCCGAAACTTCACGGAAGCAATAAAAAGTAAAATAAAAATATAAAAATGCTACCATAGGTCAGAATTGAACCACTTGACATTTCTCCTCCAAATATGGAGAATAACATATAAGATTTCGACATTTTCATATAAACGGCAGCTGTGCAGGTTGCAAACATTAGCTTAACAAAGCAGATGGCAAAAGTACATACATTGTGGGAACAGTTAACAGATGTGGCGATGGCTCCCGAGTTATTACAAGATTTATAAGTCTTGAGTTAGTATCTGTTTACACTGTATGTTTGTACATGCATACAATCATACATAAACGCGTACATATATACATTTGTGCACTCGGTAACGGTGCACATTATGTGTATGTATATATGTATATATACGTGTGTATGTATACACACACACATACACACACATAGTCATATATGTACTGTCCGCCAGCTTTGTATATGACAAATACTTATATTCAGACAAAGGTTTAACACTCTCTCTCAGGCACATATCAATATAAACAACAACAATAATAATTTTTTGGTAATAATAAAGTCATACAATTCAATACCTATCTATCTATCTATCTATCTATCTATCTATCTATCTATCTATCTATCTATCTATCTATCTATCTATCTATCTATCTATCTATCTATCTATCTCTCTGTCTGTCTGTCTGTCTGTCTGTCTGTCTGTCTGTCTGCTGTCTGTCTGTCTGTCTGTCTGTCTGTCTTTCTTTCTTTGACATGCTGGAATTTAATAGAAATCTCCGGCGTTGCCACAAATTGAAAGTGGAGTGTCTGAAATTGGCACCCAGTATTTCTGGGTAAAATATGACCCAACGGGAGAACGTTTACATGGTTGCTATTTCTGTTAGAACTAGAAACCGCTTCTTTTATCCAAGGTATACTCTGTCTTTCGAAGAATAAAGAAAAAATATTGTCACAGATAAATTGTATATTGGAAATGGGATCCGCCGAGGTAGACTTTAGCATTTATTCTTTCGGGATCCATAAAGTAAGTACCTATTGATCACTGGGTTCGATATAATCGATTTATACCGTCACTCAAAATCGCTGGCCTTGTGCTAAAATATGAATTTATAGAAATGATCTGGAGATAATAACAACTATACAAACCAGCACAAAACGCTGGTATAAGAGGTAAAGAGTATATATCACTGACTGTTTCAACCAGATTATCGGATGTTGCTATACACCGCTGGTCACAATGCGCTTCTTCACATTGTTGTAGTTTTCGAAGGATGCCGCTCCGCTGGTTAGGCAGGCATGAAGGCATGCAGGCCATCCCCACTAAGTTGAACAGCATTCTCTCACAGGGTTGCCCATTTACAAATGTAGAGGCGCGTGGCTTAGTGATTAAGGTGTTGGACTCATAATCGTAAGATTGTGATTTCGATTCGTAGACCAGGTGACTCGTTGTGCTCTTCAGCAAAACACTTCATTTCACGTTGCTGGAGTCCATTCAGCTGGCAAAAATGAGTAATCTTGCGACGGACCGGCATTCCGTAAAGGTAGAGATTTTAACGCCATGGAAACCGAGAAACCGGCCCTTATGAGTCGACATAACTCGAGAAGGTAATTTTTCTCACTTTACATTTACAGCTGAGTAAACTGGAGCAACATGAAATGAAGCGTCCTGCTTAAGAATGCACCGCCAAATCCTGGATTCGAAACCATGAACTTGCGAGCGTGAATGCAACACTCTAACATCTAATCTACGCCCTTCACAAGTAGTATAAATTAAAAAAACGATAAAAGCCAGGCTCATGGGCTCGGTTTCCCGGTTTCTGTGGCGTATGTGTTTCTCCCAGCTGGACGGGACGCCAGTCCATCGCAGCGTTACTCAAGAAACAGGAAGAGAGAGTGAGAGAAAGTTGTGGTGAAATAGTGCCGGAGCCTCGTGGAGCTTTTAGGTGTTTTCGCTCAAACACACACAATGCCCAGTCTGGGAATCGAAACCGCGATCCTCCGACCGCGAGTCCGCTACCCTAACCACTGGGCCATTGCGCCTCCACGTAGTATAAATACTGCTACGTAATTAATCATAATCTACCATAATTACAGATGAAAGAAAATTAAAAACGACACTGCACGGAATTAAACTCGCAGTACACAAAATAGCAGACAAGATATTTTTTTTTCTGGTGCGCTTTTAAATGTTCTTGATTTGTTATCAAATAATGTAAATATTTTTATAATCTCCTTTCGTAACTCATTTCTGTTAAAATTGAAATAATTATATCTCAAATATTCTCAGATAACCTATAGCGAATGGGTGAATGATGTAGAAAATGACAGAGTAGAGAGAGAAAGGGAGTGAGAAAGAAAGAAAGAGAGTAAGAGAGAGAGAGAGAGAGAGGGAGAGAGAGAGAGAGAGAGAGAAAGAGTGTAAGAAAGAGAGGGACAGAGTTAGAAAGAGAGAGATAGAAACAATGAAATATATATTTCTTTACTACCCACAAGGGGCTAAACACAGAGGGAGAAATATATACTATTATACGTGTATTGTACAGACAAACGCTTGTGTCTGCAGGCGCCAGGTTTATATAATATATGAGGTCTGACCAATAAGTATCCGGACTGTTGCCATAGTTACGAAGCTACAGCACACAGAGTGAAGCTGCTTGGCAAAGATTGACCTTGAACTTTGCTGTGCATGCGCACTAAGTTTTAACGTTTTAGCTCACTTCTGCTATTTGCAGTAATGCTTGGAATGAAGGTGTGTAGCATGCGTGTTGCAGCCAGCAGAACTGAGAAAAACAGCGAAGATGTATGTGCAGTTGTGAGGAGAAATCGTCGAATCACTATCCGTGGGTTATCAGAGGATGTGCAGATTATTTACGGTTCAATTCAGTCTATTATCACTTAAAATTTGGGTATGAGACACGTGTCTACCAGGTTTTTGCCAAAACTGCTTTCAACTGATCAAAAAGACAATCGGGTTTCAGTTGCACAAGATCTCAATGATTGTGTCGAGAACGATGAAAACCTTCTGAAAACTTTGTGTAGGCTTCTGAGCCAAGGTTTTGGCAAAATTTGATGCAGATTCTCAACTCAACTTTCTCTGTCATGCCAATGCGACGATCATACGCTACACACCTTCCTTCAAAGCACTGCTGTAACTTCGTTACTATGGCAATAATCCGGATACTTATTGATCAGACCACGTACATTGCTTTGGTTTAATATTAGAACTCTTTTACATTTATAGATGTGGGTTTGAATCCCGCGAATAGCTTTCAACTTTTTCTTAACAAAAGGTTTCCGAGCACAATGTTTACAGTCTATTATTCACAACTTTATCTGTTTTGAGTCCCACCCTTAAAAACGAATTATTTTACGTTCGCTCGAAGTTTCTAAATTGTTATGACGTATGCAACATGTAATTTTCGCTGGTAAAAACAGACCATGTAGAATGGATAGAGAAATTTGAAGGATTGCTTTGGTTCAGTGGTAGAAATTCTGTCATGCTTAAGAAAGATATACGTTCAATCCCTATAAGCACTCAAGGACTTTTATCCCATGGAGTTTATCACAGTATTATTTATTGCATTATCTACCTCGAGTTCTATCGTGTGTATATATATATATATATATATATATATATATATATATATATATATATACACACATACATACACACGAGGGGTTGCTGAAAAGTCCCTGGCTTTAAGGGTATCACAAAAGGCCTGGCTGGAGACCCAACCTTCAGAGTTCTTTTACAGGGCTTAGAAAAAACTGAAGGACCGTGGCAATAAGTGTGTGAATCTGAGATGGAAATAAGTTGAATTAAATCGTAATTAACCGATCCTCCTATATTTCCTTTTACCCAAAGCCAAAAACTTTTCACCACCTCTTCGTATATATATGAAAACATTGTTCACGTAAAAATTGATGGAGTTTGTAATTCTTAATACTTCTGCTTCAAGCCTTGCTTAAATTTTCCCTTTTGTTGTTTAGGTAATTCTGACACTTTTTGAGCTTTACTTCTGTTTCATTCTGATCATTATTGTCACTACTTAGTAGTTCTCTTTTTAACTCATATCGAACATTGAAATCTTATAATTTTTACGTTTTCAACACAAACACACACACACACACACACACACACACACACACACACAACACACACGCACACGTGTTTAATCGTTCATACCTAGATACAATGCGTTTAATCTTTTGATTTATGCCCTATTAATAATTAATACATATTTGCGTTTTGGCTAAAATTTCATGAAACGAAGAAAGAAAATATCGTATTTCTGTTGAACAAAGATGTTAGCATATAAGTCCTCCCACCCAAAATTCCATAGGCGCAGGCGTGGCCGTGTGGTAAGAAGCTTGGTTCCTAACCACATGCCTCCGGCTTCAGTCCCACTGTGTAGCACCTTGCGCAAATGTCTTCTACTATAGTCTCGGGCCGACCAAAGCCATGTGATTGGATTTGGTAGACGGAAACTGAAAGAAGCCACCATCGCATGACAACTGATGTTGGTGTGTTTACATCCCCGTAACTTAGCTGTTCGGAAAAAAGACCGATAAAATAAGCACTAGGCTTACAAAGAATAAGTCCTGGGGTGGATTCATTCAAGTAAAGGCAGTGCTGCAGCATGGTCGCAGTCAAATGACTGAAACAAGTAACAGAATAAAAGAATATATATATATTATACCGATCTATCAAGGCGAATGCCGGACAAGGGTTTCACACACACACACATATATGTATATATATAATATATATATATAATATATTAAGAAGCCACCATCGAATGACAACTGATGTTGGTGTGTTTACATCCCCGTAACTTAGTCTGTTCGGAAAAAAGACCGATAAAATAAGCACTAGCTACAAAGAATAAGTCCTGGGGTGGATTCATTCAAGTAAAGGCAGTGCTGCAGCATGGTCGCAGTCAAATGACTGAAACAAGTAACAGAATAAAAGAATATATATATATATATACCGATCTATCAAGGCGAATGCCGGACAGAAGGGTTTCACACACACACACATATATGTATATATATATATATATATATATATATATATAAAGAAGCCACCATCGAATGACAACTGATGTTGGTGTGTTTACATCCCCGTAACTTAGCTGTTCGGAAAAAAGACCGATAAAATAAGCACTAGGCTTACAAAGAATAAGTCCTGGGGTGGATTCATTCAAGTAAAGGCAGTGCTGCAGCATGGTCGCAGTCAAATGACTGAAACAAGTAACAGAATAAAAGAATTATTATATATATATACCGATCTATCAAGGCGATGCCGGACAGAAGGGTTTCACACACACACACATATATGTATATATATATATATATATATATATATTATATATATATATATATATATATATATAAAGAAGCCACCATCGCATGACAACTGATGTTGGTGTTTTACATCCCCGTAACTTAGCTGTTCGGAAAAAAGACCGATAAAATAAGCACTAGGCTTACAAAGAATAAGTCCTGGGTGATTCATTCAAGTAAAGGCAGTGCTGCAGCATGGTCGCAGTCAAATGACTGAAACAAGTAACAGAATAAAAGAATATATATATATATATACCGATCTATCAGGCGAATGCCGGACAGAAGGGTTTCACACGCACACAATATATGTATATATATATATATATATATATAATATATAGATATATATATATATATATTATATATAAAGAGCCACCATCGCATGACAACTGATGTTGGTGTGTTTACATCCCCGTAACTTAGCTGTTCGGAAAAAAGACCGATAAAATAAGCACTAGGCTTACAAAGAATAAGTCCTGGGGTGGATTCATTCAAGTAAAGGCAGTGCTGCAGCATGGTCGCAGTCAAATGACTGAACAAGTAAGTAACAGAATAAAAGAATATATATATATATATATATATATATGACTGAAACAAGTAACAGAATAAAAGAATATATATATATATATAATATATATATATTCTTTTATTCTGTTACTTGTTTCAGTCATTTGACTGCGACCATGCTGCAGCACTGCCTTTACTTGAATGAATCCACCCCAGGACTTATTCTTTGTAAGCCTAGTGCTTATTTTATCGTTTTTTTTCCGAACAGCTAAGTACGGGGATGTAAACACACCAACATCAGTTGTCATGCGATGGTGGCTTCTTTATATATAATATTATATATATATATATATATATATATATATATATATATATATAATATATATATATATATATTATACATATATGTGTGTGTGTGTGAACCCTTCTGTCCGGCATTCGCCTTGATAGATCGGTAGCCACTACACACATTTTTTTCTTTCCTGTTCTCTCCTTGTCTCTTTCTGTGTTCCTTTCTGTGGAAGAGCGTAGGCTCGAAATATTAACGACTTTTTAAAAAATTCCTGGGCGTTATACTAATACATCTGTTTGTTTTCTACACCACCTGTCTTCGTCTTTTGTTTTTTTTGTGAATTCTCCCTACACACACACACACACACACACACACACACACACACACACACACAGAGTTTATAAGTTTTCGGTTTAAAATAAACTGACATGCCCATCCTCTTTTTGTTATCTGTTGTTATTATAAACATTTCATAAGTTGCTGAGCTGCAAATGTGGCGAGCTACGAAAAACTGGCTGCACCGGAATCAGCGGAGCAGGCTGGGTGTGGTAGAATAAATAAATATTCTTTAATAGAAGAAGAACAGAATAGCAAATTTCGTCTGCCTCCACTTTTCTCCGTATATTTATGACAAGAATCAGGATATTACCCTTTTACTTTCCACGAAGTCATCGGATGACCGGCGAACCACCACCACCACCACCAAAACTACCAAAACCACCACCACCACAACCATCACCTCCACCACCACCACCACCACCACCACCACCACCACTACTACTACTACAACTACTACTACTACTACTACTACTACTACTACCACCACCACCACGACCACTACCACCACCACCACCACCACCACCACTACTACTACAACTACTACTACTACTACTACTACTACCACCACCACCACCACCACCACCACCACCACCACCACTACTACTACTACTACGTTCTCCTATATAATTTTATAGTTATTTTTTTTGATAAGGCCGAGTCGTCTGCGACTCATTGTCTCTTTTTTGCCGATTAAAACTTTATATATATATATATGTGTGTGTGTGTGTGTGTGTGTGTGCGTGTGTGTGTGCGTGCGCGCGCGCGTGTGTGTGTGCGTACGCGCGCATATAAACGTGTTAAACAAGATTTTAGCAGCCAAATGTTCATACAGCACTGTTGCACTCATGATCTCTAGATCGTGGGTTCGATTTCCAGACCAGAGTGAGGCGTTGTGTTCTTGAGCAAAACACTTCATTTCAGTCTGCCTTTTGATCAGAGGAGGATTTGGGTCTGCCAGTCTATCTTGCAGGGTGGCGTTATTCGAAGGTTAAAACGATGCAAAGTGCATTGTGACCAGCGATGTGTAACAATCTTGTCGATCACGTGACCATGTGATAAAAATATAACAAGACTTTTGTGTTTTTTTCTGTTATTTATTTCATATTTACAGTATTCTTTAAGTACACAATTAAAATTAAGCATGTATAGAATAGATATAATCAAAGATTTCTTAGGAACCAAGAAAATGTAAAAATCTGTAGTTAAATCATGGTCTTTAATGGGTTAAATTGTTCCAATGTCTGCATGATTGGTAAAACTTATACAGTGAAACGTTTGATAGCCAGAAGCTAACTTAATCAAGGTGGTGGAGGTGACGGTTGCAATGAATGATGGTGAAAGTGGTGATGATGGTGACGATGATGGTGATGATGATGGTCACGTGAATAGGTGGTAATGGCATAGCATAAAAGGATGGATCTGAAGCAGTCTAAAGTAATGCAATTAATAAAGAAATAATTAAGTTACTAGCTGTGTAGGTGCTAGGACATATTGAAGTATAAACAAGAACTACGTCACCGCCGCCACCACCACCACCACCAGCACCACCAGCACCACCAGCACCACCAGCACCACCACCACCACAACTACCATCATCATCATCATCATCATCGACGACAACAACAACAACAACGACAACGAATGAAAAATCCGGGTCAAGAAATTCTATGGCTGTCTGGCTCTTTTTCCGGCATTTCTTGTATCTATTATCAGGACCGGATATTTTGAACTAGCTCTGCTGCTGATTCACACATCTTTTGGATTTTAGAATAAAGCAAGATGGATGCATTTTATCGTTCACTTATTCTCTGTTTTATTCTGTATTCAGTTGTAATGGAAGTCAGACTAGTGAGGCGGCGCAATCGTAACCGCATTGGTCAACTTCAGCATGTATACACACGCACACACGCGCACACACACACACACACACACACACACACACGCACACATATATACACACGCACATTTGTATATATATATACGCATTCACATACGCACATGCACATATATGCATACATGCTGGCATTATATACGCCTAAACGGATGCTTGCGTGCTCCTAAGCGTGCGTGTGTGTGTCTGTGTGCGTATGCATGTGTCTGTGTGCGTATGTGTGCGTCTGTATGCGTCTGTGTGGTGTGTGTGTGTGTGTGTATCGGCTAGCTGAAAGGTCGGAAATTCAATTATATATTCTACATTTACAATGCATTGAATTCCTTTTGGAAGTGTGAGCTCTCTCTCTCTCTCTCTTTCTCTCTCCATCACTCTCTCTCTTCTCCTCTCCTCTCCTCACACAAGCACACACAAATTCTCATACGCGCGCGCGCTCGCACACACGCTGATACATACACAGATAGATAATAGTTGCTTATGCAGTCACAGACATTATATTAATGTAAATAGATACTTGCTGATCTATCTATCAGTCTATCTGTGTGTGTGTGTGTGTCCGTCTGCCAGGTGTGTGAATATGTAGTGCGGAGCCCACGCTCACAGACGTTCACATGTACATTAAAATCCCCGCTTAATACTCTCTCTCTCTCTCTCTCTCTCTTTCTCCCATTCACAAACACACACACACAGACACACACACACATACACACACAGACACATACACACATACACACATACACACACAGATGTTCAAAGGTACAGTTAAGTCCCTTCTCTAGTGTACCCTCGTTCAAACATACGGTGAAAGCAAAGAAGGAACATAGATAAATTGAAAGAGGGAGAAAAAGACAGACAGACAGATATATATATGTATGAGAGAGAGAGAGAGAGAGAGAGAGAGAGAGAGAGAGAGAAGAGAGAGAGAGGAGAGAGAGAGAGAAGAGAGAGAGAGAGAGAGAGGAGAGAGAGAGAGAGAGAGAGAGAAGAGAGAGAGAGAGAGAGAATGAGGAATGGTGTGGGGTAGCATACAGGCAGAGTAACAGAAGCGAACGTACACAACCATAATTTATAGTTTGTAGTTTCGGAATTTGTAGGTCGGAAATGATTAATAGAATTCACAGTTGTGTTTACAACCAGACATACATTAATGAACAGCTGTTCCATACCAACGTTAATTTGTATAGCAATAGTAGTAGTAGTAGTAGTAGTAGTAGTAGTGTGTTTGTGTGTGTATGTGGTGTGTGTGAGTGAGTGAGTGAGTGTGTATGCATGGGCGTGTGGGATTACGCGCTCTGATGTATGAGTCTTTGGCTATGCATTTATCTGCACAGGTAAACATGTAAAACCACACACAATCACATATATATATGCATGCGTTTATATACATATATATATATATATATATATATATATATATGCGTTGTGTGCGCGCGCATGTGTGTGTGTGCGTGTGTGTATGAATGCATGTCTATCTATCCATCTATCTATCTATCCAGCCATCTATCTATCTATCTACCTACCTACCTACCTACCTACCTATCTATCTATCTATCTATCTATCTGCCTGCCTGCCTGCCTGCCTGCCTGCCTGCTTGCCTGCCTGCCTGCCTGCCTGCCTGCCTGCCTGTCTGTCTGTCTGTCTGTCTGTCTGTCTGGCTGGCTGGCTATCTATCTATCTATCTATCTATCTATCTATCTATCTATCTATCTATCTATGTATCTACCTACCTACCTACCTACCTACCTATCTATCTATCTATCTATCTATCTACTTCGTAAATCTCGAGTTAAATTCGTAGAGACTACAGCTCAGTAAATACACCATATACATATGTTACGTCAATACCTCTTAACGATAGCAACAACACATTAACCTGACAACAGTGCAGTTGTTTCAATATATAAATTTAGCTTCTCCAACGTAAGAGTAAGTGAATTACAGTGGTTTTAATATAAATATTAACACGTAAAAACAAAGTTAAGCATCAGCAAAACAGCAATAACGAACTAAGTGTAGTTGTTGGAAGCATTAATAGATATAAAATGAGAAAATGTGACATAGCAGAGGATGGAAAAGGAGAAATATAATTGAATGTATGAGGAGAAGAACCGAACCATATTTAGGGTTATCAACTTGATAAAGTATCGAACTGCTATTTCTCCGCATTAAGAGCCTACAACTCCGGTATTATTGACATGTGATTAGAATATCGCAGGAAAGAAGCGCTAGACGGATTTTTCAAGCCGAGACAAAATGGCTGGAGACCTAGGCGTAGAACAATAACGAAATGGTTGAATTACGTCCAGAGTTTTAGTTGGTCCCTTCTGAGATTCCAACCGGAACGTCTAATGAGGGTTACTTCAGATAGGGTGCTATGGAAAAAGTGCTCGAAGCTTCTATACCTGCGAACCTCTCAAAAATCGGGATGGGTATGGTTGTATGGTTATGAAGATCGTTTTGCAACCACGGGATTTTGGGATCAGTCCCATTGAGTGGCACCTTCGACAAATGTCTTTAGTTATAGGTCCGGGACAACTAAACTATCTTAGTTTGGAAGACGGAAACTGCGTGGAAGCCCGTCGTGTGCGTGTGTGTGAGCGCGTACATATATATATATATATATATATATATATATGTGAATATGCAACATACATATACCTATAAACGTATCTTTGCGTATGAGTTTGTCCTCACCAACAGCTTGACAACCGGTGTTGGTTTGTTTGCGTCACTGGAACTTTGCAGAACGGCAAGAAATCGATAGAATGAGCACCAGACTTAAAATCTAATTAAGCTCAGGAGTTAAACTCTTCAAGATGTTATCTTAGCATGAGCGCAGTCTAATGACCGGAAAAAGTAAAAAGTAAAGTATAAAATATAAAAGAAATCCGTCCGATCTCCGTCTGTTGTCCGTCTGTCTGCCTAATTATCTGTCTGTCTGTTTGTCTATTTATTTCACACATACAGAAAGCAAGCACAAGCGTGTACGGGCACATGTGAGGGGATCGAGTGCAACATTTTTAAAGGGTCAAACTAGTGCCTTGGAGTATTTGTTCCAGTTCTATGCATTCTACGTTGAAATTTTGCAAGTATTAGCGTTTCCGTTCATCCTCGTGAGGTCAATAAAATCAAGCACCTGTCAAGTACAGAGTGTCAGTTACTTTCCTTCCCTCAGAATCGGTCGAATTTTGTCTGGTTATAATGATTTTAAATAACAAGAATCGCTATCCTACGATTCGAGATGGGCTTGAACTAGGGGCCAGCAAGTTCCAAGAAAAGCTAGCTTTCTTGAGAAACAGACTTAAGAGAAACAAAGAAAACCTTTGCAATTCTAAACAGGCACAGCAGGTGTGGATGGACCGCTGTGTCCCAAAGCACGGGATAAACTAGAGACTAAAGATGTATTTACAAGCAGTCATATAACAATGATTGAAATGAACCAGTTCTTGTTTAATTACTGATTTGACCCACCTCAGATAAAATCCAATGGAGTTTGAATTCAGAATATTATGAAACAAACTAATCAGTTACTCTACCGTTTTTACAACTCTGCCGGCGCCTTCTAATTAAAGACAGATTTTTTTTCTTGATATGAGTATAGTCTGAATTAGTGCTTTCATACTCACAATATTTATTAAACTAATCCAGAATAACCTACCCGCTTGTTCCAAACAATTCTTTAAGTATAATGCAAGGCCACACTCAAAGAAATCGTGTTCTTTATAGAATATTACATAGCTTTGATGAAACTTTCTCCGCCCTTATCAAAGTTGCAAAAAACAATCATCTACATGCGTAAATAGCGCCTAAATATATGAAATGTTGAGTGACAATGTGTCATGTACCAAGTTTTCGCATGCATCTCGTTCCTTATCTAAGCTAATATAAATATAGCTGTCGTTTTTATGTTGTTTACTATTCCTCACAATTTAAAACAGGTATTCCTGGGGCAGTGGGGACGTGTGTCAATGGTTAAAAGTCGCTGGTTGAGCGAGAAACTGCTTAAACGGGTATCTTAAGCTATATACTTTAATGATAAGGAAAGATAACTTCATTCTGAACAGACGATCCATTATATTTTTGTAAGCGTATTTATGCTCTCTTCTGTTTTTGATTACTTGAAGTCTTCCTGTAACGAAGGAGCTGGAATGTAGATAACAAAAACAATGTCACATTTTGAACTTGAGAAACCTCATGCATACTTTTACTGTTCCGCCAACAGATTACAGTTGTAATGTGCGTATTTGCTGGTTGATTTCTTTCTTTCTTCTGAAAACCGTAGTTTTTTTAGTACTAACGTTATTTTAAAAAGATTATCACCGATAGAAGATACGGTTTCCATTCCAGAGTTAAGACTTTTCATCAGAATTTTGATAAGTTCAACTTAGTATACATGTATGTATGTAGGATGTAAGTATGTATGTATGTATGTATGTATGTATGTATGTATGTATGTATGTATGTATGTATGTATGTATGTATGTATGTATGACTACTTATGCATGCATCTACATACGTATGTCTGCATGTTTGCTATTGTTATGTGTTAGATATGTATGAGATACATATATGTATGATGCATGTCTACACAGTATATATATACTTACTACAGGTTTCTCGATAGTTGGACAAAATTTCAGTTTCACTAATGGATTCTAGATGTAACTTTTTTTACTTAACCATGTTCGCGAATAACTGCGTATCATAATTAATACTGTAATAGATATATAAATAAGTGTTCTAGTAATTGCTTCGATAAAAGTATAATAGAGATATAGTTCCGCAAATTTCTCATCAGTTCGGGTATGAGATGTTTCGGCACAACGGTCTGGGCTCACCTCTTTGGCGTTACTGATTCGACGCCGACTTATTTGACATCGAACGTTTTAAAGTTCCAATTGTTCTCTATCCTATCTCTCCCTGATTATAGGAATGAAGAGAGGGAATTTGTTTATTTCAGTCATTTTTAATTTATAAATTGTACTGTCTCTCTC
Source organism: Octopus sinensis (assembly GCF_006345805.1). Classification (NCBI taxonomy): domain Eukaryota; kingdom Metazoa; phylum Mollusca; class Cephalopoda; order Octopoda; family Octopodidae; genus Octopus; species Octopus sinensis. The sequence goes on along the minus strand of NC_043002.1, from coordinate 39,116,628 downwards.
CATTGTCTTACACTCTCAGTATGTATGTGTAAGTTTCTGCGCGCCCGTGCTTTTGAGTGTGTGTGTACATTTGCCTCGTGTGTCAAAACGTACTGTTGCTAAAAAAGTGACTATCCAGTCAGCCAAATCGCTATCATCCAAATAGCTGCGCCCAATCATCTCTTAATAATAATAATAATAATAATAATAATAATCCTTTCTACTATAGGCACAAGGTCTGAAGTTATAGGGAAAGGGATTAGTCGATCACATCGACTCGGTGTTTCACTGGTACTTAATTTATCGACTCCGAAAGGATGCGAGGCAGAGTCGACCTCGGCGGAATTTGAACTCAGAACCTTACGAAGGGCGAAGCACTGCTAGTTGATCTATATGTGTGAGAATAGCCTTTTTTTAAAAAGAAGTCCTGTACATAAAACACGATGTGTTTTAATATTTTGGTATGAGCTCTGAGCAGTTTGTGTGGAATTTAAAATAGTAAAGATTGTGAATTTATCCTCAACGAGCCTTGACTTTCATAGTCATATCTTCAAAATAAAGTATTGCTGTCTTCTATAGCAGACAAAGTCAATGTGGTTGGTGTAGACATTACAGCCGAAATAAAACTTTTGACGATAAAGTTTTATGTCCGCGTGGAAATATCTACTTCGAAAAGCATTTACATTCTCCTTCATAAAGAAAGCAGTAAATGATTAACAACGGCTAACAAACTAATTGATAATATAACAATAGAACAATATAGTCACAAATACAAAGCAATAATATACCCAGAACTACAAAAATGTACTACTTGAATCAAATGACTGTTAACTATAAAAATAGATCAAGTCGCTTGATCTGGACGTCCTGAGAATGAGGGGGGAGGTCGAAAAAGATCACCCACGCTGGAGATAAATACTTGGAAAGGGGATGAAGCGAAGGAAAGAGAAGCAGGAACTTGCCACCAAAGAAAAAACGCACTCGACGAAAGGAAAAGCCTGTATTGTTGGTAGAGGGCTTCTTCAAATGCAGTCGCTGTATGCATGACTGCCACTCACGTGTGGGCCTCTGTAGACACAACAGATGCTGCACCACCACTAGCAGCTGACACAATTCCTTCGGACGCAATCCATGGTCTCTCGAGGCCGATGGATGCCTATCCATAAAAACAGATGACCATATGAAAATCTCTGAAAGTAGAATACAGACTGTATAAGTCTACTAAACCATGAACTAATATTAATGATATATCACAAAAAAAAAACTGAAATTACAAACCTTTTTGTATCAACAAACCTAAACCGCATTAACCCTCGAACAAGCCACTGTTGACGAATGTGATTTATGAATTCAATTGCAAACTGGAAAATTATAAACGTTACTATTTCAAATATATAATCAAAACGTGGCAGTTTCCCGCCGTATCATCACATACGAACGTGAAGGAACAACACCAATGTATTATACAGCACAAAACTCGAAAAAACAAAAAACACTGATGGATAACACATCTATATTCAACAGAATTTCTCCTGCAAGGAACTGATTAGCAACGGAAAAAGTATTTATGAAACGGCACAGTATTAAAATAAACACACACACAACATAACCACTTCACATCTGCTTGATAAGGTATAAACCTGACGGTTAAAACTTCAAAATTTGATGTAATGCCTATACCTATATATTATCCGTGCATGTTATAAAGAGGAAAGCACAAATACCGCCGTCCCTTCATTATGAAGATGAGACTGTGTTGATCCCGAAGTCATGACTATAGATTTAGGAAACTCACCGTCCTAACGGTTCAATTCAATGCAGATCAAATACAATTTTGGGAAGAAAAACATTTCGATAAAAGACATTGTATGTATGTATGTATGCATGTATGTATGTATGTATGTATGTATGTATGTATGTATGTATGTATGTATGTATGTATGTATGTATGTATGTGTGTATGTATGTATCTGTCTATCTATCCGTCTGTCAATCTATCTATCTATCTATCTATCTATCTATCTATCTATCTATCTATCTATCTATCTATCTATCTATCTCTAGCTAGCTAGTTAGCTGTTTGTGTTATCCATCCATCCATCCATCCTTCCTTCTTTCTGTCTGTTTTTTTTTATGTCTGTCTTTCTGCCTGTCTATTTGTAAGTCTGTGTCTGTCTGTCAGTCTTTTTATCTATCTATCTATCTATCTATCTATCTATCTATCTATCTATCTATCTATCTATCTATTCTATCTATCTATCTATCTATCTATCTATCTATCTACCTACCTACCTACCTACCTACTATACCTACCTACCTACCTACCTACCTATCTATCTATCTATCTATCTATCTATCTATCTATCTATCTATCTATCTATCTATCTATCTCACCAAACTGGAACGCATACTCTTCCGCTTCTTGTGGAAGGGAAACGTTCCGATGGTTAGGCGATCCATTTGCTGCCAACCCCGCTAAATAGAGGGCTGGGCATGCCGTGGTTGATGATGCGCAGACATGCGCTGAGACTGCGACATCTCCGCGCTTCATAGACAACGGTGAACAGGGGTGGTCGCCTTTTGTGCGGCGCGCTTTCCCGCAGCTCGTCTCTTGGACGAACTACAGTCATGGATCAAGCAGAGACCGAGACTAGGCGAATGGCACCGCGAGTGTCGCGTTGCTCTCAAGCAACTCTGCCGTCCGGGATCGAACTTGTGCGACTCCATCACAACAAAGGCATTCTATAGAGGATTAGTGGAGGGGAGGTGCGACGACGAACTCGGGCAGAGTCTGGGCGTCGACGAGGAACACCTGACCCGCCTGTTCAGGACAACTTTCGGGCCGGGACCTATGAACAATCACCAAAGATCCCTGGCCTGGCAGTGCTATCGAGAAGCATTACCTGTTCGGGATAAGCTCTACAGACACGGTTCCAGACACACAGGACCGACTTGCCCGAGATGCGGTCAGAGCAACGAAACCGTTCTGCACGCACTCGTGCAATGTCCAACCATTTCCGACCTGTGGGCTTATGCTGAACGGCTGCTGTCACGTGTGGACGAATCCGCCTATCGGCCGAGTCTATCGTGAGAATTGCTCCGCCCCCTTCCCTCAACCGGGAAGGCAAGGCAGTTTTCATCGTACTGGTGGCCATGGTGAAAGAATGTGTGTGGTGGACTCGAGCGAAAGGATTAGAGACAAACACTTACCTCTCTGGCCAATCGCTCATCAACTTTTTCAAGTACCACTTGAAAAGGAAGGTGAGAATGAGAGGGAAGTTTTGTCTCGCGAAAGATTAAAAAAAAGATGGGTGAATGTTGCAAAGATGGTTGCGTGCTAGTAACGAAACCATTTTGAGCATGATCCTGTAGATCGTAAAAAAGAAAGAAAGAGAGCATTTTTGATCTCATGTGGTTATTCCTCCCTGACTGGGGTTCCCGTGGTCTTTTCTGTAGGCTTTTCTTCCCACGGATGAACCCAATCTTGTTATATCAATGTTTACATCATTATTTCTGTGATACACGATTTCCTTTTTTTCCTTTTTTTTTCCTCCTCTCGAGCCCTTTTGATCGCAATCTTACATTTTTTTTTCTTTTTATTCCACCCTCGAAAAGAAAAGCTCTGCATTTGTATTTGTCCCCTCTGTATTCAGCCCTGTGTGGCTAATAAAAGAAAGTTATCTATCTATCTATCTATCTATCTATCTATCTATCTATCTATCTATCTATCTATCTATCTATCTATCTATCTACCTGTCTGTCTATCTATCTACCTGTCTGTCTGTCTGTCTGTGTTTGTCTGCCAGGCTATCTATATGTTTGTCTATCTATCTCAATTATCTATTTCTTCTTCTTCTTCTTCTCTCTCTCTCTCTCTCTCTCTCTCTCTCTCCCCACTTATTTCCTCTTACTTACACACTTCATATGTATACTTGCATTTCTCTCCATCAAATGAGAAGACATCAGTAAGTATCTATATATAATATATAGCCGCAAGAAATTTAACGGTGTTCATTGCAAGAGACTTCCTGGGAAGTCAAAGAGTGCTGTATTCTTGTATACACAGTTAATTGCATTGTATTCTCATCTCTGGTTTACTATGGTTCCAGGTAAAAATGTCCAGACAATGGCGCTGTAGCTATGCCGTGTGGATATACATGAGTGTAAATATGCATATGCGTTTATGTACGGTGCATGTGAGTTGGTGTGTATGTTTGTAGATACAGATACACACACACATATATATAGGTACGTTTGCGTTTATATATGTGTTTGCACACAGACAGACATAAACACACATGTACTTATCTTCATATCTACATATATATATATAATGTTGCCTAACTTGGCCACATCCCGGAGCCTGATACCTATACAGGAATACAAGAATAGATAAAATGAAGAATGTATAATTGTGTTTGATTGTATGAGTGAAGGGTTCTTTCACAGTCGCTTATATGCATGAAGTAGTTTACAAGTCTAATTTCTTCATTCATATAAACATATATATATATATGTACAGATACAACATTATATATACGCATAATACACTACGCCCACTATAATTCTTTCTCCGCAATTGTATTAAGTTCTCCATTTTCTTAGCAGTAATGCTGAGCACACTTAGCTTACATTTCTGACCTCTGCCGGCATCTATGCATACATATACATATATATATACACGCAAACACATATACATACATACATACATACATACCTACACACACACACACCACACACACACACACACACACACACACACATATGAGGATATTGTTGTGTATGATAATATCAGTAGTTTAGCATGCGTAAACATCCCATATTGTTTCATTAGGAGTCTTTATTGTGACATTTCACATTATCTATCTATCTATCTATCTATCTATCTATCTATCTATCTATCTATCTATCTATCTATCTATCTATCTATCTATCTATCTATCTGTCTATCTATCTATCTGTCTGTCTGTCTGTCGTCTGTCTGTCTGTCTGTCTGTCTGTCTGTCTGTCTGTCTGCCTGCCTGCCTGCCTGTCTATCTGTCTGCCTGCCTGCCTGCCTTCCTGCCTTCCTGCCTGTCTGTCTGTCTGTCTATATATACACACACATACATATACACATGCATATAAATAATACATATATACACACATTCATACATATATATATATAGCACACACACACACATATATTAATAATCAAGGGTACTGACAAGTAGTATCGGCATGCTAAATATAGCAGTCAAAATGACCAAACCACAAATTTTCACATAAACACAAAGGTGAAAGCGGGCAAATGGATAAAATCCTAAAACCCCGTATCAATGACGAAAATACTCGAAAAATGAAGAAGCCAGACATACCCGTATCACCGTGATTTCGAACTTGGAGAAAAATAGTTCATATTCAGCAAGTCTTAATGACCCCAGGATTAAAGAGATCATTCATTATAATATTATCATAAACAATAATATTTTAATATATATTTAAATAATTCTTATTCACTTCGATAACCTTTCTTAAATTTGCTGCGGCAAACACTGTCATCGTACACATTGGTGAGCTGAATAATTTCTACAATCCTCGGGTCAGTAAGACACATTGAAGATGAACTAAGAGTATTTCTCAAAGTTTGAAATCACGATGATACGGGTTCACCCAAAAACTGAAGAATCTGAAATAAAAAAAAGAAAGGACGTTACAGAGAGTAATGAAAACATAACAATGGTGTTTACCATATTGTGAAAACCTGCTGGGAAGAGTAATTTGTTTATATTCATATACTAAAGATATCTTTTAATCCACATCATTAACTGGTTGTTATATTATTGATATTTCCGTTCAGAACAGGTTTGGACATTTTAATAAACCGTTTTTCTTTGATCTTTCTTCTAACCACACTTGCGTCATGTAGTTTTTGGAAAGGAAAAATTAGAAACATTTTCTGACCACATGCTTCTATATGTTCGCTCAATGGAATTTGGCAAACTTTGGTATTCCGGATTTGTTGTCTGTGGATTCGTGAGCGTTCCGATAATGCATTCCCTGTCTCGCTGTATATAGTTCCTCGCAATTAGGGCATTTAATGCAGTAGATCAAATTTTTGCTTTTTCAGTCCATATCTGCATTTGCGAAAATCTGTCCATTTTTTGTTCTAATGGATCTACTAGTATGCATGTATTTACATGTTCCACATCTGTTATTATTACACTTGGATACTGTGAATGTCTAATACTGTTTGTCCGTTTTGAATTTTGCCTTTGTTAATAGTTTCTTTAGGATATGTGGTTGCCTTTTGCTCAAAATAAGTGTTTGATTAGTTATTGTGTTTTTTAATTTTTCACTTTGTTTCATGATTGGCAAATTTGTTTTGACGATGTTAAAAATGTTTTGGGGATGCAGATTGTGTTGCTAGTATTGTATTCTGTTGATGGGCTCGTCTTTTTCGCGTTGTCCTAAGTTGTTCTATAGGTATCTCTTTTGCTTGTTCTATGTTACTTTTTATAAGTAGGAGAGGGTATTTTTGCTTGAGCAGAAATCCTTTGAGTTCTATAAGTCGTGTGTTTCTGATATTTGGATCATCTGCTACAATACAAATTTTCCTGGCTAGACAGTATGGGATATTGCGTTTTGTATGCTTTTGTAATAAATATCAGTTGTAATTGTGGTGTTGTTTTTAATTACCATTATGTTAAGAAATGGTAATTGTGTGTTGCTCATTTCTCTTGTGAATTTGAGAGTAGAGTTGAAATTGTTGAGGAGGGTGCTGAATTCTTCCAAATTTTCTAGGGATTTGATCCAAATTAGGAAACAATCATCGAGTTATCTTTTCCATATGTCCTCTATATATCTTTTAAAGGGCATACCGTAGTTCTCTTCAATTATTTAATACAAGTTTTATTCTAAGTATCCCAATACTGAGTTCGCAAAAACTGGAGCAAATCGCGTCCGTATAGCTGTGCCTCGAATTTGAAGGTAGTTTTTTTTCCGCTGAAAAGGAATGTATTGTTTACGAGGATGAGGTTGACCGCGTCTAGTATGACGGTTACAGTAAATCTACTGGAGATCGCTTCTCTATGTGCCTATCATATATATATATATATATATATATATATATATATATATATATATATCTGTGTGTTTGTGTGCATATATGTGAATATATATGTGTATATATATATATATATATATATATATATATATATATATATATATCTGTGTGTTTGTGTGCATATATGTGAATATATATGTGTATATATATATATATATATATATATATTATATATAAAGTTAATCCAAACAAGAAAACAAAAAGACAACAACGCGAGGATGTGGAACAAATAAAGTATTATTGGACGCTCAGGAAAGAAGGGAAGAAGGAGGGTATGACGTTTCGAGCGGAGCTCTTCGTCGGAAACATAGGAGAAAGAAAGATCCCGAGGTGGGAGGACAGAGGGGAAAAAAATGCAAGTGGTCTTCACGAGGTCACATACTATATATTTATATATGCGCGCGCGCGCGCGCGTGTAAGTAGGCATGCATATATTATTTGTTTGTGTGTATGCATGCATGTACTTAGCTGTGAATGATTATAATGTGTGGGAAGGTAAAGTACTGCAATGGTATGTTTGCAGCAGAACTCACTATTTCAGGGAAAAGGTATTACGACTCCAGCTTCACATTTCTGTTATTGTTAGCTAATATGCATCACTCCACCTAGTTCAGAAACCATAAGAATATGTATGTCAATGAATGTAAGCAAGTATATTTTTCAATACATATTTCCCAGAGCTGTTGAATACAAGGAGTTGTGGAGTTTTTTCTAATTAACTAGACAGAAGATTCCGTTTTACTTTTCTTTATGTTATGTTTTGTATCTATTTCAACAGTTCAAGTAACAGAATGAAATGTTATAATCTGTAGATATTATCTTGAAGGCTAGAGGTGATCGACGTCGACAAATATCAATGTATACATACAAAGATATATGTGTGTATACACACACAATCGTGCACGTGCGAGTGCACACGCGTATTCGGATGATCTTGTAGCCTATAGGATTGGAATATCCCCCATGCCCTAAAAGGTACATGTGTGTACGTATGTGCGTGTGTGTGTATTATTTAAAACGATTTGATCGGTTCTATGTGACTTAAAGTTTCGCAGGTCCCTAACAATATCCCGTCTTTTTCAAGCTTTGGATTACCGAATAGAGAGATACCAGAATTCCTGTTAGGGGTCTGCAAAAGTTTAAGTCGCATAGAAGCAAATCAAATTGTTTGAAGAATACATGTACCTCCTACTGAATATTATATATCTATATTATCATTTATATTAGGCGTCTGTAGACGATTCTATAAAATCTTTATATCAATTTTTTTCTGTGCAAAATATTGGGTTGTCCGGAAAGTTGGTGCCAATTTATAGTAGCTTACCTTTCGACTTATTTTAGAACATGGTTGGGTCCATAAAATAGGATTTGACTACACCTCCATTTAGAGCACAGTTTAAGCTATCTTTTCGTGGAAGGTTTATGTTCCTGTAACCTGTGTTAATTCTGTAACCATTTAAAATGGAATATAAGAAAGTTCATTTTCTGCACTTCATGCTTTGGGAACCAGACAAAAATTGCTGCAGCTAGGGATGTGTTACCCCAACCTCCATATTCACCAGATGTTGCGCCTTCGAATTTCCACTTAATAAGGTCTCTGCGGAATAGTCTTAATGGTAAAAATTTCAATTCCTTGGATGACGTAAAAAGATACCTTGATGAATTCTTTTCCATGAAACCACCTCAATTCTGGGAAGAGGGTATTTTCAAGTTAATGGAAAGATGGAGACGCATTGTGAAACAAAATGGTTCATATTTAGTTGAGTAAAAATGTAATGACAAGTATTTATTGACCTTTTCCTTTCCTTTAAAAATCGGCACGAACTTTCTGGACAACCCAATAGTATCAGCTGGTTGCCAGTCATCGCTGAACGGATTTTATTTCAGAGTTATCCTTATCTTAGATAGTTTTTCACTACAACGGTTGAACACCATCTACTCTTGGCTATGTTGACTATAATGATTGCGTTTTGATTTTCATGAGTTTCAGTCCTCTGACGAGCCTTGATTTTTATCCAATAACCTGTCCAAATTTATCTTCCACATATCTTGATGGGGCTACCTCTTTAGATGCCGATAACCTGACAATGCAACATGTTGTACTGGGTTACATGCTACAAGTGCGCTAGAACGACGTGAGATATATATGTCTGTATGTGTGTGTGAAATTCGCACAAATTTTCCTTTATCTGTTTATATGTTTATTTATTGAACGACATAACGGGCAAAATATTTGAAAAATATGAAATATTCACCTGACATAATTGCTTTTATAATATGTTCCAGAACAATGCATGAAAATACTATTATCCCTTGTTATATACACCCATAATTCTTCGATCTGTGACTAGTTTGATAAGTGCCAACGCTCGGAACACTCGGCCCTTGAGTCACTCTATTGCTTTTGCTAAATATTAATAACAAATTTATACGATATAATACACACACACACACACACACACACACACACACACACACACACACATATATATATATATATATATATATATATATATATATATATATATATATATATATATATATATATATATATATATCATATCTATAAGATATATATATATATATATATATTTATAACCATGCTTATATTCAAAGAACTTAAATCTAGAAGAATGGACAAATATGTAAATAAGACTTCCGTAAAGTATGTATATATATTTGAAAGTCGATCACGCTATACATATTTGCTCAGTATACATCTATTTTGAGGTAATTATGGATTTATTGACATTCGAAATACATCGTTTATAAACGTATATTACAGTATAGCAGCATCGATCAAATAATCAGATGCTATTATACACTGCTCGTCACAATTCTGTCTTGAATGCGCCATTCTCTACCATCTTGACCCAAATCGTTTAACTAAGTCGTCTTCCTATTGCCGTGGAGGCCTTCCTAGTGGCCTTAGCCGATCTCTTAGATACTACACGGCAACTGCATGGGTTCACCGGTTATCTGTGAACCTTGCGACATGTCCGGCTCCACAGAATACGCGCTTTCGGTGCTCAGCAATCACATCATTCATTCCTCCCCGTTTTCGAATGATCTTATTTCGAATATGATCTCTTAGTGATACTCCTAGCATGGCTCTTTCCACGGCCCTTTGAGTCGTAACCAATCGATGTCCTATCCTCTTCGTAGAAGCCGGCGTCTCTCTTGTTTATAAGAGCGCAAGTAGGTCGGAGCTATTGAAGGGTCTGGCTCGTATCGTATTGTCTGTCTGTATGTCTTTATTTTGAGCACGTCCTTTATTGAGGCAAACGCCTTCAATCCTACCCTTATTCTCATTGTGATTACAGCATCCATCCATATCTCGGCGCATGCTCACTGTGTGCCCTTTACTAGGCCGAACACACACACACACACACGATTGGCTTCCGTGCAGTTTCTGTTTACCAAACTCACACACACACATATATGGGGGATCGTACGTGCACACACGCATATATATATACCTCTGTTAATGTTTGTTTTTACGTACAACTATTTAAAAGAGATGCAAACATTAATTAGGAGATTACTCAATAGACTTGAGCACCGTATTATATTTTTGCAGGGAAATGGTTGACAGTGACTTCGAAGTTTCTTAGCAGTATTCGTCACACTAGCTGACGTAGGCAAATGTGCCGAAACGTCAGGGCCACAGCCAACACAATATATGCATACATGCATACACATGTGGATATTCATATGGTGGCTGCCCCCTTGTTATCGAGTGTGGCCATTGCACGAAGCTTAATCAATGTTGTTATCGTGCAATGCTTGTGCAAGATGTTTTTTAAAGTGAGGAAAGGCTGTGCACTGAGTCAATCCCACTCACTAAGCAACAGCAGCCATAATCCGAAAAGAAGAACAAGTCAACATCATCGGTAACCACTGAGTCGCCGGTTTTACGTCGGAGTTATCCCAGTTACCTGAGTTACCTTCTCTTAGAAGGATGCCCTAACAAAGGCTAGGAGTCCTTCACTCCCAATGGTTTAACCGCGCGATCGGGTATTCAGTCCGATTATTTCTATGTCCCCGCGCATGAAACAGCCTTAAGACATTTATTGGATGGCCGTTGACTCTCATGAGTTTCTCCGCCCTTTGACGGGTTTTGTTTTTCATCCCGCAGGGTGTCCAATAAACACCCTCCTCACCAAGCAAGCTTGGTGGGGTTGCCGGTTTAGTCGCCGACGACCCGACCATGCAACGGGTTGTACTGGGCTACATGTTACCTGTAGCACTCGAAAGTGACCTGACATACATACATACATACATACGTATACGAGTCGACAAACGAAAGAAAATGTCACTCAGTACGTTTGATAAGAGTTACATATATATATATATATATATATTAAAATAGCAGTTTGATTCAGCTTCATATGACTTATAGTTTCGTGGATGTGTAGAACGTACCCATCTCATCAGATATCTGATTTTTTTGTAATGGGCCCCAACTACATGCCCGCGAAACGTTTAGTCGTATGGAGCTGAGTCAAACAGATATTAAATAATTATGTATATATATATATATATATTATATATATATATATATATATATATATATATATACGTAGATGAGATATTTATATATTCATACACACACATGTATATATATGTGTGTGTGTGTGTTAGCATGTATGTCTGTGGGTGTGGGTAATTATGTATGGCCCTGAATTTCTTGTTCTTTGTGTTGTGGGTGATATCACAAGATATTTTCTTTTAGAATTTGTTAGACTGTTGCGAATGATCTACCGCCCACTCAAACTCTGTGCCAACACGACCGACTTAGTAATCATTTATTAACGTGTATATGAATATTTCTACATAGGTATTTATGTCAGAAGATCGCTATTCATTTACGTATCTCTGTACATTTGTGTAAGAATATATATATATAATTGTATGTATGTATGTATGTATGTATGTATGTATGTATGTATGTATGTATGTATGTATGTATGTATGTGTATATATTTGTACAAAAATATGTATTATTTGTAAATATGCATACGTGTGTGAAAATTCATAAGAGAATTGTAAGCGCTGATGAAGCTGTCGAGGCAGACATACTTCTTTTATTTTTAATACTGAAACGATCTAGTTTTAATGATAAAACCAGACAGAGAATATTGTAAGAATATTCTCGAAACCCAGCATGTATACATATACTCACCCACACACTCATACAAACGTATACAAACGAATACGCATACATACACCCAACAGAATCTTTCCTCTCTCTTTCGCAAACATAGACGCATATATAAGAAAAGATTTAGAAAGAGACAGACAGCTGTGTATAGAGGAAGAGAAAAGTATAAATACATACAGAAATACATGAATATATTTATATATACTATATATATATATATATATATATATATATATATATATATACTTTCATATATACTTACAGATATTTCATTGGATATAGTTATATATATTTGTGTTTGTGTATACGTTTTTATTCATCAATCAATCAATAAATCTATCTATTTATCTATCAATAAATCTCCCCTTCCATTCAACCACATCCTTGCAGTCAATTCGAAATGTTAAACCGTTAATCCAAATACCTTTTCTCCTCTGTCCGTTTTTTATTCTCTCCGTTTTCTTCCCTTATTTCCTTCTGTCGAAGAGCATAGGCTCGAAACGTCAAAGACTTTTCCATTCTTTTTGGAGCGTCAAACGAACACACCTTGTTTGTTGTTCTCTTACCCGTCTCTGTCCTTTATTTTTTTTTGTACATGTGAAACTTATAAATTTCTGTCTCTCTCTGTCTCTCTTCCTGTGAGGGTTGGTGCGTTTGTATATGGTTGGTCAAAACAGTTACTACATCTCAATATTAGTGGATATTGGGCTGAATCACAACATGCATGCAAACATACAAACATACATACATACATACGTGTATGCGCGTTTGTATGCGTGAGCGTGCATTTGTGTACGTACGTGAGTGTAAATGTATGTATGTGTGTGTGTGTGTGTGTGTGTGTGTGTGTAGTTTGTAGAGGCGCAATGGCCCAGTGGTTAGGGCAGCGGACTCGCGGTCATAGGATCGCGGTTTCGATTCCCAGACCGGGCCATGTGAGTGTTTATTGAGCGAAAACACCTAAAAGCTCCACGAGGCTCCGGCAGGGGATGGTGGTGTTCCCTGCTGTACTCTTTCACCACAACTTTCTCTCACTCTTACTTCCTGTTTCTGTTGTACCTGTATTTCAAAGGGCCGGCCTTGTCACACTCTGTGTCACGCCGAATATCCCCGAGAACTACGTTAAGGGTACACGTGTCTGTGGAGTGCTCAGCCACTTACACGTTAATTTCAAGAGCAGGCTGTTCCGTTGATTCGGATCAACCGGAACCCTCATCGTCGTAACCGACGGAGTGCTTCCATAAAAAAGTGTGTAGTTTATTTAACCCGCATTACTTTTTTTCCTCGTAAAACAAGTTTAACACAGCTGCAATCATTCAGGCGACTGTCTTTGAATATTTCAACCTTAGCTTATATTTATCGAAGCACTAAGGTGATCTCGTTTCCTTGTGCAGCTTTCGCTTTCATTGGCTAGTCGTAAAACATTTAATTGTCAATTCAGCTTTTTAATTATTAGTTGAATTTTCATGATTGTATCCTGCATCTCTAAACTGTCGCTCATTGGCTTCTCGCTAAATTTTATTTGTCCTGGTAATTTCTCTCTGATTATTTGTTGATATTGTTATTACACGCAGTTTATGCAAACCGTCATTAGTTATCTTCAGATCATAGTCAACTTGCCGTATCTGGTTTCTCGGAGTTGCTGTTCTGTTGTTATATAATCATTGACACCCCAGGCATCCAGTCCAGTATCACTAAATTATATCTTTGTCTTATCGTGCTGTTTATTAGTTCAGAGTTACATCTTTCCTTAACTCTTTTTCATCAATGGGGGTGTTGACTTTTATCTATTATTGTAAAATATTATTTTGTTGGTATATTTTACGTTCTTTTTATTGCTGAATTCATTTACTAAAGTTTTCAGGTAAGTGCAGTGACTTGCCTGCTTTCTTTCGATAGTCACCCCCACCCTCTACTGCCAACCTCACTGCTATTTCGTTATTAATCATGTTAATCAGGTTAGCCATTTAAAGATAAACTTAAGAGTATTAAAAATAATGACAATAACACTCTAAGATAAAAATATAAAACGTAGTATTCTATAATATAATCCCCCATAAACTCGTAGTAATTTCATTGCGATAAAGTTTATGAACTAACACTTCTCCCCAAATTACAAACACTGTCACAATATTAGGAAATGGTATTCTATTACTGATAACCATGCTGAAGTCGCGTCCAACGCCAACTGTGGAAACTCATTTTTCTCTGTTCATACAATTATGTAAATTCCAGCACATGTCCTTTAAATGGTAAATGTCTGAGGAGCTCTCTTATCTATCTTGTTTAGCAAAGGAACTGATTATTAATGGTGATTTTGTTTGAATTAAGGTATGGCCTACACACATACTTCCAGAAATTTAACTAGACTTATAGACCCAACTTTACTGAAGTACATGGAGGACCCAAAAGATAAACGACAATTTCAATATCAAATGGAACATTTACAACTTCACTGAAGCTAACGACTAAATTTTCAGATTTTATGATTTATGCATCTCTGAGAAACATTAATGTTTGCTCAACTCCTGGGAATATTCTGTACAGGAAATATGTGCCTATATCAGTCTTCGGGCGTTGACTTTCATTTTCACCAAAGGATGATACAATATCGTTATACTAATTTATACACATTTTATGAGAAAAAAATAGAATAAAATTCTTCCCCATAACTTACTTTATGCATTGTTATACAAGATCTATACTCAGAAATTTTAATAACTTTTTAGGTTCAATAAAATTATTATATTTAATATTATATAATATCTTTTACATTGCTACTCTCCCACCATATTTTTTACAGTTATTGTAAACTTTTAATTCTCCACTTTATTTCTTACACACACCTTGCGTTCCATACTGAAAACCACCGTATACGTCCACTTTAAAACAGCACAAAATATTCCTTCTCACTCTTTTCCTTTAACACCATCCACTCTGATCTTTCAACCACAGAATCTTATAGCAGAGACAGCTATAAGCTAATGTAGTTCATTACATAATTACTTCTTCCTCTGTCATTTATATAATTTAATATATTTATAAATATAATCATAAGTGGAGGTGCGTGGCTTAGTGGCTAGGGTGTCAGCATCATGATCTTAAGACTGGTTTCGATTCCTGGACCGGGCGACGCGTTGTGTTCTTGAGCAAAACACTTTATTTCACGTTGCTCCAGTCCACTCAACTGGCAAAAATGAGTAACGCTGAGATCGACTGGCGTCCCGTCCAGCTGGGGAGCACATACGCCATGGAAACTGGGTCCATGAACCTGGCTAGGTTTTAAAAAGGGTGCATTTATTTTTTTATTATATAATCATAAAGATGGCAGTCACCTTTATGATATAATTATTTTTCTCTAAATTTTCTTATGATATATATAAAAAAAGGATGATTTTTAATCCCAGTATAACATATAATCCTATATGTTAATATCCGCAACGTTAATACATAGTGGCACATATACCCTGATCGAATGGATCTATTATTAAACTTATTTCAACCTAGACCCTCTTGTCTTTTTACTCACACATCTAGTAAAACAACGCATTATCTAATGTGTCTCTCTAGGAAGATCGGTCGTTTATTTTGAATTTTTAGTTACTTATTTTTACAAAAAGATTCTTTTGGAGGCACTCAAAATTTAGTAAATGATTTTATCAAGAACTGTTATACTAAAGTATTCTGTTGTATCACTTAATCATCTCATTGTTTTCTTTTACATATAATTTCTTTCAATATTAATCTAATTGAAGGCGGCGAGCTGGCAGAAACGTTAAGCACGCCGGGCAAAATTCTTAGTGGTATTTCGTCTGCCGTTACGTTCTGAGTTCAAATTCCGCCGAGGTCGACTTTGCCTTTCATCCTTTCGGGGTTGATAAATTAAGTACCAGTTGCATTCTTGGATCAATCTAATCGACTGGCCCCCTCCTCTAAAATTTGGGGCCTTGTGCCTAGTGTAGAAAGGAATATTCCCTGAAAAGAATATTCCCTGGTTTTGGATTTTGGCACAAGGTCAGCGATATTAGGGGATAGTAGAAGCTAGTTACATCGACTCCAATGTTCAATTGGTACTTATATCATTGACACCGATTGGATGAAAGGCTAAACAGAGCTCGGCATTTTAACTCAGAACGTAAATCCGGAAGAAACGCCGCTAAGTATTTTATCCGGCGTGCTAATAACTCTGTCAGTTTACCGCCTTAACCCTCTAATATAAATAGATATTCAAGGTATACTCGTGGTCAATTAAGAATAGTATGATAAACATCAACAAAATACAAGCGGCATTTTGTTAAACCTCCGTCTTCAACATAAGTTTTTCTGAACTAAATTTATGAGACTATCTGTAACTTCTAAAGTTTCTCTGATAACCTTTTTCTCGAATATCTTGCTTCTCTTTTTTTTATGGATTTAAATGAATGCCTCCACAAAATGTACATAGGTTTATTTTTTAATCAACAATTTTATCACGAGATTGTTCAATTTATAGAAATCCACTTTTCAAACCAGTTTCTTTTGAAACAAGCATTCATGTTAAAACAGTTTGCTTGTTAAGCCGTAAATCTGACGAGTGTTGTGGTGAATGAGGTATGCTTGTTTGCAGAGCGATTAGTTGCATAGCTGCATATCAGTCCAGCAGTTGCTTAGCACTCCCAGTTGCACGTTACTAACTCAGAGAGCAAGACAACCACCGTTTTCTTATTTAGAAATTTTATCTTGCTGTATCCTAAAATCTATTTATAAAACAAAGACATCAGGTCTTTGATGCAAGATGTATATTATATCTTGTATTACAAAGGTCGAACTTGTATTCTCTATAGATATCAAGCTCTGCAGATAAAGTAATTTTTATGACTGATTAGCTCTAGCTCTCTTAGCGAATAGTTTTGTTTCTTGAATGTCTAGGATCAGAAATTATCATTTTATATCTGAGATACTGAATATGCAATAGACTCCTATTATATAATTTAACAGTTGTCCTAATTTGAATAACAGAATAAATAATAGTAGCTTTATCAACAGGTGTTACGTTAATTAAGGTGATTTCACTTCAAATATATATCCATTCAGTCATTCTAAGACCTGCTAAGTATAATTAGAACTGTGTTTCACCCAAAAAGTTTAATAAGTTCGAAGCATACTTGGAGCTGTTCCTATACTTACTAAAGACCAAACTTGATACCCACTGCATACCTCCAATAAATCTTTCAACTAGATTTAATTTTGGAGTTGTATCTTGCCTTTTTTGACAAGAACTCTCAAACGGAATACCTGCGAAGCAGTTTCGTTCTTCGTTGACATCAGAAAAGTTTTTTACACGGTAGATAGATTTCATTTCGCAAGTGACTCGAGTGCACGGCCTTCCTAAATTAGAATTACAGTAAAATATATATATCTGCTGCTCTTGTCATTATTTTTGGGGCGATTTCGTTTCGCTTCGCTCTGAAGTATATTATGTTTTTTAACACTAAAGTTTTTAAAAGGATTTTTCCCGGACGGAAAACCACAACTACTGGCGTTTAAACAACACACCTGCATTGAGCATGTAGTACTGATAATGTTTACATTATAAAACTGCTTCTATTGTATAATCTGAATTTTAAAATGATGGAATTTTAACAGACATACAAGGGTCATACTGCAATACTACTCCCTAACCAAGTGTTTTTTCATGTTGGAGAACAGATAATATTCAGATGGGGCCAAATCAGGAGAATAGAGAGGGTGATCAACCAGTTCAAACCCACAGTCACGCACAACAACCATTGAAAGCAGAAACTTGTGAGCTGGAACATTGCCTGATGAAACAAGACCCCTTTTGTCAGTTTTGCTGGGTGTTTGGCTTTGATTGTTTTTCGCAACTGCCTCAACAAGTTGGCATAATACTCTCCATTGATGGTGTGACTCTTTTGAATAAAGTCAATAAACACAATGCTTTTCGTGCTCAAAAAAACTGAAGCCATTTCCTTCTCTGCAGATGAATCGACCTTGGCCTTTTTTGGAGCAGGCGAAGAGGAGTGTTTCCACTACATGGATTGTCTCTTTTGTACCGGCTCAAAGTGATGTACCCAATACTCATCCTGGGTTAGTAAACGTTGAAAGAAACCAGCTGGATCTGCCTCATTCAGTGTCAGATTTTTTCGCGATGCGATCAACCTTGTGCGCTTTTGATCAGGTGTTAGATGAGCCATCTATCGAGCAAAACCCTTTGTCAGGACAAGTTCAACGTGCAGAATATTCTTAACTCTTTCACGAGATACGCTAATAGCACTGGCTATTTTATTTATAGTCAATCGCCTGTCATCCATCAGCGTGGGGTTAACACGATCAATGTTTTCCATGATGAAGGCAGTTGCAGGACATCCAGACTTTGGGTCATCTTCAAGATACTCTGTTCCCCTCCTAGATTCAGTTGTCCATTGTGCACTGTTGATAAAGACGGAGCGTCATCTCTTAATATAGCAATCATATCAGTGTGAATGTCATTGGGAGCTTTTTCTGCAGGTGCTTGATAACACCACGATGTCAAATTTTGTCCTTTTTTCAAGGTCAATTTACCTGGAAGAAACAATACAATTATTAAGAAGAGATGAAAGTAAAACATGCAAGATTTCACTGCTCTAACAACACTCTTTCACAGTCAGCCTATGAATTTTTCAGCCCATCCGCGTATGGCAGCGTAAATTTGATAATATACTGAAATATCAATTTAAATACTCTCTCTCTTCGAAATACTTTCTCGAAATCGAAAATCTAGATATAGGACATAACTCATTGCTATTGCCATTAGCTGTATCATGTGAAGCACTAGAATCAGGCTTTGGATTTAACATTCGTAACAAATGTTGATTTGTTACTCTGCCAGTGAAGGTAAGAAATAATTTAAAGGTTGATATATAACAATTCATTGTTATCTAACAACATTTAGCAATTACATGATATACTGAGATTAACTCAGATTGGAATAGAAGATAAAGTAATGCCTTTACTGCATGGCGGAGAACAGTGAATCAATATGAATTTAAAATTTTAACACCACTCAGTGGCGAATTTGGAAAAGAATAACTCGATATCAAACAGTTAAGAGAATGGACGCATAGCACAAATATTTCAATACAAGAATAACAGAGTAACAACAAAATATCAAATAACGAAAGTAGAGATTTCCATGAAGATAATGACTATTTATCTTGTTTAAGTGCTGTGTTCACCGTGAAAATTGATGCAGTGTCACAGTAATTAGAGAATAATTTGGATGGTATATCCAGCAAGAACCTATATAATAGTCTACAAGACGTCACACAGAAAAAATAATCTAAGTAGCATGATATTACAATTGTTATTCCGAACTATTAATATGGAAGATAATTTGAGGTTGTAAAATTGAATGTAAGGACGTGGAGATAGTCCCTTTCTCTTGCCTAATCTAATAAACAAAAGGTCGAACAATCAAGTAGATGTTATCTTCGGTTAGCTCCATTTTTGTATCGTATTTGTACATACCTATACATGAATATTAAAAAAATCTGTTTTCTAATTCTTTCTTTGTGTCAACAACTATGAATGTTATCAGCGTTAGAACTTCTGAATTTAACATTCATGGTATATCATGTTAAATTTCAATGTATATATTACGCCATTGTAAATAACAATATAACTTTTTTTATTATATTATATTCTATTTTTGCCGTCGTTATCTCATCTTTAGTAGATAACATGCTGACCTAAGTTTCAATATTTAAATATGTAGTCACTATTTTAAAAATGATGTAAGCTCGTTAATTGATCAGGTCAGGTAACAACGTAAACTATCTTCTGTTAGATTTCCAAGAGTTTATTTAAGTAAAAGTATAGTATTAACAAAAGCTACATTTAATAGAGATTCGGTATCATGAGCTAAATTTTTATCGAGTTTAGAAGAAAGAAACAAGGAAATCTCAATATATACACACATACATATATGCACATGTATACATCCAGGTATATACATATAATTTATCTATCTGCCCGCCCGTCTGTCTATCAGTGTTTGCCTGTCACAATTTTTCTCGTAATTTGCTGTTACATTCCTTGAGGTGTTACATAGAGGTCTTAATATAAGTTTATACTTTTGATGGAAATATTATTCCCCTAGTTTACACAGCCTCAACTGATGATTTGGTACTTAGAGGACATCAATATAAATCGTATTAATGATTCACTAATTTAAAGATCAGTTAGAGTTGACATTTATTATAAAAAACCTGTAAAATGATTATTTCTTCTCTCGGTTGCAAATATGGAAATTTCTGGAAAGAAAATATCCTCATATGCAAGCTTAAGTTACTTGTTGCAGATATAAATAATAACCGTGAATGAATCCATATATTTTATTGCTGAACTTAATTAAAAGAAAGAAAAAAAAATTATATGTTATGTCCAACACAATTATTAAGCATTGTTGTTTAACCGGTAAAAGTTTTTAAAAAATCACATATTTCGAAATAAATCGTTGCTATTATGCTTAAGTGTCTAAGTCCAAAACGTTGCTTTTGCAGAAAACGAAAAAAATACTTTCACCATTCATAGCAAAGCCGTTGAACTACACTTTGACAAGTTTTGATATCTTGGCATCTAAAGCAGCTGGAGATACGATACTTTGACCAAAAGAACCGGCTATTGCAGGCAAAAATAAATATTGAAAAAAAAAAATACGCATTTGGTCATATTTGGACATACGACAGTTTAACATTATAACAACGATTATATTCATTGAGCTGTAGCGACGAAGTGACATTGGTTGACACAAAAGATCGAAGATAATCCAATAAGTTAATTCCCATCTCAAAGACGCAGAAGAGTCCCTCTTGAAATACTGTTTCCTTATCTGATGAGAATGAATATTCCTTGTAACACCTAACCAATAGTTAGTTTACCATTTTCACGTATAAATGAGCAGATAGATAGATAGACAGACAGATAGCTAAGTCGTTAAAAGAGAGAAAAAAATAATGGAAGAATGTTAAAAATATGGAATACTGCACTATAGCGGTGGTATTTCGTATCCTGCCATTAGCACTTCGTTGTTTCCATGACTGAGTTGCTTTATACTCCCACAACCCAATCTATTTGGCAACTAATACAGCTTTCTAACACTGACGCGTAGTTAATTTTAGACTAAATTGTTCGTTATTGTCTAACTCCAGGTTAGTCCTGAACAAAAAGACCTATGATCAAAGACATTTCGTCATGGCCATTCTATTTTTGCCTTTGTGTATATTACCAAATATGTCCTTCCATTTTTTTTAATGTGGTAGTATTATTTTAAGGCATTGTAGCAGCTCTTTCTAGCAATTCGAGCGAATATATAGAGGCTTTCTCGTTGGTTCAACACATGGTCCTTAGTAGTTCTGATTTCAGTTCCTCTTCTAAGTCTGGAGAAATCATTCTCCGCTATTTAGTCCCTCACCAGATGTCCCCAAGCATTTCATTCTACCTTGCCGTTGAAGTCATACACAGATAACGATTGCGGGTTGCGTGTGATTTCAGGAATGTGTAACAGTCCTCTCACGATAAAATTATCGCACACAGTCATCTAGATGACTACCTTCATTGACTTCTAGTGTGTCGTGAAGCAGTCAGTTTGGTGGAAATTACTTTTCCTCGATGTATAGTAGTTTGGTGAAACTTCTCCTCAAGGTAATAAAATATATGAAATGAAATTGTTCAACTGTATTCACATGTGTATTGAAAACTGCTCACTGGAAGGTTACTAGTACTCAGCAAAGCTTATGTTATCTATATTTACCCTAAGGTGGTCTTGTGGGATGCATATTTACTCTAAAATGATCTTGTGGGATTTAATTCAAGGTTGAAGCAAATACGATTGTCGATCTAATATCACTGATGATCATTAAGGCGCGAGTTGGCTGAATCTCTATCACGCCGGGCAAAATGCTTACCGGTATTTTGTCTGTCTCTACGTTCCGAGTTCAAATTCCACCGAGGTCAATTTTGCCTTTCATCTCTTCGGGATCGATTGAATAAGTACCAGTTGAGTACTGGGGTCAATGTAATTCACTTAGCCCTGCCCCAAAATTACTGGTCTTGTGCCAAAATTTGAAAACAATATTATTGATAGCCTTTAATCTTTCAATGTCTTTCTACAAAACCATTTCTGAAGATATATTCCTGGGACCAAAATTATGGATATGGTGGTACAAGGAAATAAAGGAAATCGAAGTAAATACGTTTAGATAACTCTCTTTACGCAGTCATTCCACAAGAATTGCAAATGAATGTTTCCATATCTTTTATCTTTTATTTGTTTCAGTCATTGGACGGCAACTGTTATGGGGTACCGCCTTGCAGGGTTTAGTCGAATAGTTCGACCCCAGTACACACACAGGCACACACACACACACACACACACACACACACACACACACGCACACGCACACGCACACACGCACACACACACACACACGCACACACGCACGCACACACACACACACACACATACACATATGCACGATGGGCCTCCGCACACTAATTCGTTTTCAAGGCCTTAGTCGGTCAGAATCTATAGTAAAAGACACTTGTCCAAGAGGTAGCGCTGTGGGATTGAACACAAAGCCATGTAATTTCAAAGCAGGCTTCTTAACGATGCAGCATTGTATACATTGCAAAAAAAAAAATGAAAATAGATAAATAAATTGATAAAATTGTTTACTTTTCGAGCAGAGGTAACCGAAATGTTAATCTAATTTCCAAAATCTCATAAAACTATTAATCGTGATAGCAACTCAAGACTTTTTTTTATCGAAACAACATTAGTTAAGCGTATTCATCAAAGTTTCAACACCTAAAACAAGATTCGAATCAACAAGCCCCAAACTGGCAGCCATATTTATTCGGTCATCGCACTTCCCTTGTCAGTTGGAAAATTTTAATTAAATAACAAATGGAAGAGAGTAAAATGGATGGCATAAGCATGCGTATATCTATCTACAAGTATATGTATATATATATATATGTATGAACATACACTTACAGGGTATTCGTAAATAATCATTACAACTTCCACAATTTATTGTATCTATTGGAGTTGAGCTCCATCAGTCAACTTGCTTGCATCCAAAGGAGCCTATGTGGAAGTGTTCTGATATTTCTAATAAAACTTTATTTGTTTGGGTAAGGTTTCCAATAAACTTGGCTGAGTTATACTTATCTTTCACATTTTTTCTAAAATTTCCAACTATTGTAAAGGTAATGTGTGTATGTGTGTACATACACACACACACACACACATCTGTCTGTGTATGTATGTATGTATTATGTATGTATAGACAGATAGATAGATAATATTGGTTTGACTGGGACTTCAAGTTTCGCTGTTAATGGCTTATTCAACTTGTCAAATAAGTCAATAATGCGAAACCTGAAGTGCGAGGCAAGCCAATATCATCAACAAAATCTACTTCACTAGATGTATAGAGTCCCACCATCAAAAAATGTTTTGTTGTTTTTCATTAAGTTGATCGACAATACCAAATAATACGTTTATCTGTCTATGTATGCATGTATATATATATATTTCTGTGTGAATTATATATATATATATATATTATATATATATATATATATATATATATATACATACATGCATAAATATTCGTGTATATATATCTTTTTTTTCTGTATGAATTATATATATATATATACATACATGCATAAATATTCGTGTATATATATATTTTTTCTGTATGATTATATATATATATATATACATACATGCATAAATATTCGTATATATATATATATATTCACATAATATATGATGTAATATATTATAGTGTATGTGTGTATTTGTGTGTGTACACTAAAGTAACGGTGGAAAGGGTGAAAATTACTGAACAATTCAGAAACTTGTGTTGAAAAAATGCTGTCAAAAAGAGAAAATACTAAAATCAATACGAAAATCTGATGCATAATAGTGAAGAAAATTTGGCATATCTAGTCGGTTGCACTGTGTGATGACGTTCACACTCTAAACCGAGTTAATATCAGATTTCCATGGAGATAAAATTAGATTACTTCGCCAGTAGGGTTGTAGTGTTGAAGTAGTAATAACTTGAGCGATTATTCTGCAGAGCATACCAATACTGCTGGTGTTTCATCCAGTTATATTTAGCGCTTGTGTTAGTTGGATTCGAATAAATTGGTAAGCTTGCTAACTAACTTAACTGAGTAGACATTATATAAACTATATGTAACCTCAAGAATAGTGGTTAGCGGGTTATTTTGAGAAGAAAACAGAAGTTAGTCATAAGAATGTAGATTGGCCTTATTTCTTTTATTGTAATATATGATAGATGATATTCATATAACCTTTATATACCCTCACTCAATGATGTCAAGTATGTTCTTTAACTGTTTTAGTCATTACACTGCGGCCATGCTGGGGTACTGCCATGAAGAATCTTTTAGTCGAATGTATCTACCCCAGTACTTTACCTTTTTTTGAAGCCTGGTATCGATGTGTTTTTGCCGAAACGCTAAGTTACGTGGACGTAAACACACCAACACCAGTTGTCAAGCGGTGGGAGGGGGACAAACAGACATCAAGACACACACACATACGACGGGCTTCTTTCAGTTTCCATCTACCAAATCCACTCACAAGGCTTTGATCGGCCCGAGGCTATAGTAGAAGACACTTGCCCAAGGTGTCACGCAGTGGAACTGAACCAAGAACCATATGGCTGGAAAGAAAGCTTCTTACCGTACAGGCGTGGCTGTGTGGTAAGAAGCTCGCTTTCCAATCACATGGTTCTGTATTCAGCTCCTACTGCAAGGCACCTTGGGCAAGGCACCTTTTCTTCGATGCTTTAACGATTTTACCATCCACCATCCACTGTTATTATATTTATTTTTAACAGGTTCAAAGTATAGTATAATCGACATTTCCATAAAAAGAGCAGTTAGTTATATCGACCTTAATTCTTTTGAAGTGCACTTTGCTTTACCGACCCCAGAATGGTGAAAGGTAATGTCGATCTCTGTGTGATTTCAACACAGTATGTAAAGGGATCTCGCCAAATATGGCAACCATGTCATCCAATGCATCTATCATCCTAAATAAACTTATATTAGAAGAAAACACAGGGGTTAGCTCTTTTTTCTCTATGGCTTATTTCGAGGGGAAAGAACAGAGCCTGTGACTTTTGCAGGGCCACTGAAAATGGCGGGGAGTAGGGAGGAAGAAGCCACGACTCGTGGGAAGTAGTGTATCAAGACATCAAGTTCTTATGAGAACAAAGATGTTGTTCAAATGCCTACAACAGAGTGGACTGCACAAAAAGTATCCAAGGTTCAGATACTAGTGTAAAACCGACCGACGGGTAAAGTGCTTAATGGATTCAGTAGAAAAAATATTTAAGTTGTTCCACTGATTCATGAAAATTAGGCTCAAGGAATATTACTAAAACAGTGCGAGAGTATAATTGTAGTGTTGTAAATACTAATACAGCTCCTATTGAACAGTCAGACGTATTTTCACTGGACTTAAGTAACTAACTATGAGAGCCAACGTGAGCATCTTTACTCCTAGGTGTAGGAGCACTTTAGTACCAGGGACGACTTACTAGTGCATTAGTATCTGTAGGAACACGTCGATGTTGAGAAAAAATAATGTATCTTTAGTTTTACAAATTTATAGACACGAAGCTTGTATTAGATTGATGTTTTGGTCTTAAGACTTAAACAGTTATACATACACATGCGCGCGCACTTTTACATACTCACAGATAAGACGTGACAGTGACTACGAAGTTTTATTAAATAAGTCGTTTTAATCTGTGGTTATAGAACAGATACTTTTCATTTATGAAAATCTAGGGAGATTGAAGGAAGGAAAAGTAATTGCAATGTGTGCTAAATTTATTGCAAAATCTTAATTAAGACAAACCAAAAGAAATGATCAAAGTGTGAGTGTGGGGTGGGATGGGGTGGATATAGTCAATATATGGTTAACAGAAACACAAATAACGAAGTATGGTCTTACATGATGCTGGGAGAGGGAAGCTGGGAGAAAATTGTCTCTGGGGGAATACAGGCATATTATCTGTGAACTAGTCAAACGGTTAATGAATGACATTTGAAAATGAAGTTTCTGTTAACAATGGATTTTATACAGCAGAATTGTTAGAGGTTCGAATAAGGACCCTTGTGGTATCTTTTCCCGTTCCGAAAGTTCTGGAACCAAATCCCGGTCGTTCTCACCGGGAAAGTGCGAATTCTGTCAGGACGTAACATCGATGGATTGTATCAGTAGTTTGAAAGAGCAATGAAAACATAACTTCTTTGCTTTGATCTGAGAAATGTCCGCCATGCACGACTGCGTTTATCACTTCTATTAAAGGAATAAGAGAACTGGAGCCATGTTAAAAATAACTTAAAAGTTATACTGACAGTATTGGTTTATGGGAAGTTTTGTTTTGGCTGATAATATTTTAACTTATGTAAACGAAAACCAACAGCAGGCGGTGTAAATTAAAAGAACGAGTGCATATAAAAACTGGGTCCAGATTAAGTGTACCAAGTGATAGATGTATGAAAGTGAGATAGTATAAATTTAGCAAACTGGTTTCGAAAATATCAAATTAATTACTTTTAAGGGAAATTACACAAGTACAAATACACCGAATGTAATATGAAGAGAAGAACGCTAACGCTTAGTATTCTAGCAAATAAAATCTTTGACATATTTAGCTGTACAAAGAAACAAACTGAAACTTGTATCATGAAAATATTCAGATAACAATATTTGTTAAAAGATGTAGTTGGTGAAAAATGTATGTCTAAAATTAAAAACATGCGTTAGAAACAGGTTGGTAGAGCCTCTGAATTATTTGGCAAAGAATCTTGGTAAGATGTACAAAAAGATGAAAACAAAACATGCATATTTCAAAATAACACCATTTTCTACAGGATGGTTGTCATATTAACAATATATATGAAAATAAGCTTGCAGTTGTTGTGAAGAAAAATCTGTTGTATATTAAAAGTCGTATTATCAAACTGAGGAAGTTTCGTATTGGTTGAGGAATGTAAATTAAGACCAACAACAGGCTGTGTTATTTGAAAAATATTTGTATCGAAGTAAAACTTTGTTCTAGATGTGGTGTACCTATTGATGGATGAGTGAAAATGAGTTTGGGAAAATGTTACGATATTGGTTTTGAAAAAAAAAACGGTAAAAAAATTATGTTTAGGATAACTTATAAAAAACAGATATATAGCGAGTACAGTTTAAGCGGATAGATTTATTTAAAACAACTATGATTCTTGATATGCTGGTGTGTACTCAGTCTTAGACATACAAGAGGGTGGCTTTGGGTAAAAGAAAATACAAGAGGATCAGTTAATTGTGATTTTATTCAACATATCCTCTTCTCAGGTTCACGCATTTATTGCAGAGGTCCTTTAGTTTCTCTAAGCCCTGTAAAAGAACTTTCAAGGTCGGGCCTCCAACCAGACCTTTCGCGATACCCTTAGAGCCAGGAACTTTTCAACACCCCTCGTATTAATAAATGCAAAGAGACCAACGCACAACATATAAAGGTATTTTAATACTATTTATTACAAAATGTTATTAGTGGACCCTATCTATCTATCTATCTATCTATCTATCTATCTATCTATCTATCTATCTATCTATCTATCTATCTATCTATCTATCTATCTATCTATCTATCTATCTATCTATCTATCTATCTATCCATCCATCCATCCATCCATCCATCCACTCACATGTTAGCCATGTGTGAAAGATGACCTAGAAATCGATGTAATTTTCATGCGAAGAATCCGTATACTTAGTACGTTATAAGAATAGCTAGATACAATAGGTGCATAACGTTAAATAAATTGTGTTTTCCGGCATTGTCATCGAAATATTAGCTGTACGTATGTGTTTACACTACAACCTGTAACTGGAAGCAATTTGTTATATGTTAAAACAATGGAAATATTAATCAAACAATCACAGTATAAATAATAGATATGACATGAAAGGGATATGTATACATTGGAATACAAACTAGAATATATAAATAACTGTTTATATGGCCTCAGTCGGTCATGTCTGCTTGTTCATCTGCACATGTAAGCACCATCCTGGGCAAGGTTTATTTGTAGAATAGTTGTCTACGTGCAAGTGTCCTCTCAATCTTGCCGTTAATGTTGTCCAAGGAAAAGGCTGCCGAATTATGTCAAAGGGGTAAGTTGATTACATAGACCAGGGGTGGGGAAACTTTTGAGTGCGGCGGGCAAAAATTTCCTAAGGAAAAGGTCTGCGGGCGGATCACAGGTGCTAACTCTTATATGTGTGCAAATCTTGTATATATCTATGTATAATTTGATATACATTAATAAAGATAAGTTTAACACATTAAATTAAAGCGTAACATCTTCATTAACGCCGCCACTGAATTTAGGACGTTTATATTACTTATGACGTTTTCTATTTTTTTCAGCTAAAGTGTAGTTGGGTCTCAAGCGGTTAGTATAAACCTAGCAATATGTGTTTTATAGTGCAAACAAAATTTCCATTCAAATGGCAATTACCAGACGATTACTGTCCATTTTCAGTTGTAGTGGAAACGCGACCTATATCACAAATAGGTATACATATATAGTATAAATTTTGATCGAAAAGTTTACTATATTTTGTACATATGAGTATATCAGCCCGCGGGCACAATAAAACTCAAATGGTACCCTAAAAGGATGAAAGGTAAAGTCAAACTCGGCGGCATTTCAACTCAGAACGTAAAATCTGAATGAAATGTCGCTAAGCAATTTTGTCCGGTGCAGTAACGATTCTACCAGCCTGTAGCCTTTCTGCTCTTAGAAATATTATAGCAGAATTTCACCTCTTAATCTAACCATATGGCTGTTGATGCTTCTCTCTACAGTTATTGGCGCAGGCACGGCTGTGTGGTTCAGACGCTCGTTTTGGAACCATAAGGTTTTAGGTTTAGTTCCACTGCATAGCATCCTGGGCAAATGTCTTCTTCTGTAGCCCCCGGCCGACCAATACTTTTCAGTGAGCTAGAAGGAGACTGTGAGGAAGCTCGTCGTATATATATGTGTATTTGTGTCCCTACCATTTGTCGACCGGTGTTGATTTGTGGATGTACAACTTAACGGTTCGGCGAAAGGAAACGACAGCATGACTACCAGCTTTAAAAACACTTTAAAAACACTTTAAAAAGTACTTTAAAAAGTACTGGAGTCGAACTTTGTTTTACTAAACCCTTCAAGACGGCACTCCAGTATGGTCGTAGTCCAATGAGTGAAACGAATAAAAGGTAAAAAGAGCGATAAAAATCGAGTCCCCTTCCACAATTAGCTTATAGAGCTTCATTAAAATGGTGTTTTCGACACCTTCTGATCCAAACTTGTAGCATTATTGTTATCACTAATTTATTTTTGTATCGTATTACATCACTTATTCACCTGGTAAAAATACGAAATTAGTATAATACCATTCCTGTTACTGACTTACATATATGGAACATGCATCAACAGAGAATTGAATCTCTCCTCATAGAAAATAATGATTTCTTTTGACAAAGTCAATTCGTAACACTGGGGAAATCAACTCTGCGACTATTGGTAATTGAAAGCAGAATGCCGAATACGTAATAAAATGATCAAGCGAAAGCCAATTTAAGTTGATTTCTCATTTGCACCGGGGTTCTTCAAAGGAGCTTCACAAGGGTAGCTAACAATGTTTGCAAAGAATGAAGGGCATAAAACCTGAACACACTTAACATAATTTTATGCTACGCATTGCATTTTAAGTGTCTTAAAAAAAAATTCTAACTGTATGTTGAATGAGGCGCTGACAGTGGTGAGTGTGTTGATGTTGGTGATGGTAATAGGAATAACTAACCTCATTTCTTTCTAATTGGTGAAAACCCCGACAAATATGTAAGACTTACTCTCTGGAAACTTACGAAAACTTGAAAGGTATTTTGGTATGTATGTATGTATGTATGTATGTATGTATGTATGTATGTATGTATGTATGTATGTATGTACGTATATATATATATATATAATATATATATATATATATATATATGTACGTATATATATATATATATATATGTACGTATATATATATATATATGTACGTATATATATATATATATATATGTAGTATATATATATATATATATGTAGTATATATATATATATATATATGTACGTATATATATATAATATATATATATGTATATATGTACGTATATGTAGATATGTATGTAAATATACGTGTGTGTATATATATATGTGTGTGTGTATACATGTATATATATGTAAGTTTATGTGTATGTATATATGTATGTAAATATACGTGTGTGTATATATATATATATATATATATATATATATAGAGACCGATAGAATAAGTACTAGGCTTACCAAGAATAAGTCTTGGTGTCGATTCCTTCGACTAAACCCATTTTAGGCGGTGCTCCAGCGTGTCCACGATCAAATGATTGAATAAACAAGTAAAAGAATACATTATATGTATACCCATGTGCATGTATGTATGTATGAATATATATATATATATATATATATATATATATATATATATATATATATCAAAAGGATGTGTTATAACACTATTCCACATATACAAAAACAGCCATTCCAACATACCTCCATCACCAGCCGCCCCCCACATAACGCATGTATACATACGCCCACATACATGAAATATGAATTTATTCACACACACACACATATATATATACTCATAGTTATTTACGAAATGAAGCTATTTATGCATCAATTTATTATTTTTTTTGCTAAGAAGCATGCTTCCATCGGACGGAAACTCCCGTTGTGTACCATCGGCATTAAAACCCAACCACGTATCTATTAAACCTATCATAAAGCGCTTTGTTTTATTGAAATTCAATCTAGAATTATGAATCCCTGTATCACTTCAGTCTTTTATATATATGTACACTACCAAACTCACTCGTATATAACGTTTTACGATTTATGGTACGCATTGTTGTATTTACTGTTATCATTCCTTTCTACTGTAGGCACAAGATTTGAAGTTTTAAGGAGTGGGCAGGACGATTTCGTCAACCCCGATGCGTAACTACTACTTATTTAATCAAACTCGAAAAGGTGAAAGGCAAAGTCGAGCACGAGGAAATTTCAGCTCAGAACCCAAGCATGGACGAAATGCCGTTAAGCCTATTGCTGAACGTTCTGACGTTTCTGTCATCTAGTCATCTTATTTACTGTTATTATTAAATTGTAAGATAAGGCGGCGTGCTGGCAGAATCGATAGCACGGTGGACGAAATGTTTAGCGGTATTTCGCCCGTCGCTACGTTCTGAGTTCAAATTCCCTTTCGGGGTCGATAAATTAAATACCAGTTGAGTACTGGGGTCAATGTACTCGACTTAGGTCCCCACCAAAAATTTCAGGTCTTGTGCCTATAGTAGAAATAATTATTAAAGTATAGGATAAGGCGGCGAGCTGGCAGAATCGTTACTGTGCCAGGAAAAATGCTTAGCGGTGCTTCGTCCGGATTTACGTTCTGGGTTCAAATCTCACCGATGTCGATTTTGCATTTCATCGTTTCAGGGTCGCTAGAATAAGTACCAGTTGAGTACTGGGGTCAATACAATCTATTTAAGCCCTTCTTCCAAATTTCAGGCCTTGTGTCTATAGTAGAAAGGATTATTAAAATTTAAAATAAGGTGGCGAGCTGGCAGGATCGTTAGCACGACGGGCAAAATGGTTAGCGGCATTTCGTCCGTCTACGTTCTGAGTTCAAATTCCGCCGAAGTCGACTTTGTCTTTTGTACTTTCAGGGTCGATAAAATAAGTTCCAGTTGAGCCCTGGGATTGATATAATCAAATTACCTCTACTTCCAAACTTGCTGGCCTTGTGCCAAAATTTGAAACCATTATTAAAGTACAGGAGAAAGCAGCGAACTGGTAGGATCATTAGTACTTATCGAAATGCTTAGCGGCATTTCTTCTAGCTCTATGTTCTGAGTTCAAATTCCTCCGAGGTTGACTTTGTCTTTCATTGTTTCGGGGTCGACAAAAGAAGTATCAGTGAAGTCAATGCCATCTACTTCACACTCGCCTAAAATTTGTAGGCTTTGTGCCGAAGTTTGAAAGAATTATTGCTGTGCGTGCACAGTATGACTATGATTAAAAAGTTTACTTCACAAACACACGTACCCCGTGTTCAATTGTTCTTCGTAGCATCTTGAGCGAATGTTTTCCTTTCGGGGTCGATGGACTACGTACCGGTTGCACATTGGTATCGATATGTCCAAAATTTCAAGCCTTGTATATATTCTACAAAAGATTATTTACAGTTTTATCTCATTCCATTTCAACCGTTAAAAACGAATAATTTCACGCAATCTCGCCGTTTCTAAATTCTTATATGGTAACACACACACACACACACACACACCACACACACACACACACAACACACACGCGTTGACAGGTGGTGTAGGCAACAAAGAGATGTATTAGTATAACGCTCGGGAAGTGAAAAAGTCTTTAACGTTTCGAGCCTACGCAGAAGGAAACACAAAGAGAAAATAAAGAATGTGTAGTGGCTAGTGATCTATCATGGCGAATGGGGCCCTCGTCGTCGTAACCGACTGAGTCGATAAGATAAGTACCAACTGAGCTCTGGGAGTCGATGTTATCAACTTACTCTTGTTCTAAATTTGCTGGACTTGTGCCAAAATTTTAAACCAATACAAAATACTTGGTTAAGGCAGTGAGCTAGAAGAATCGTTAGCACGTTGGACAAAATACTCAGCGGTATTTCGCCCGTCTTTATGTTCTGTGTTCAAATTCTGCCGAAGTCGTCTTTGCCTTTCATCCTTTTGGGGTCGATAAAATAAGTACCAATTGAGTACTGGGGTCGATGTAATTGACTTTGCCCCTTCCTCGAAACCGCTGGTCTTGTGTCAAAATTTCAGATCAATATGAAATAATGCATTTCTTAGAAATCAGAATGTGCAATATAGTATTAGACTATCAAGTCTCGTCCCTCATAATACTGGGTTCAAATTGAACCGAGGCCGGTGTGTATATGCATATATGTATTTTTTTTATTGCCCAGAATGGGATAAACACAGAGGGGACAAACAAGGACAGACAAACGGATTAAGTCGATTACATCGACCCCAGTGTGTAACTGGTACTTAATTTATCGACCCCTAAAGGATGAAAGGCAAAGTTGACCTCGGTGGAATTTGAACTCAGAACGCAGTGGCGGACGAAATACCACAAAGCATTTCGCCAGGCGCGCTAACTTTTCTGCCAGCTCACCGCCTTATATGCATATATATGTATGTATATATGTATACATACGTGTGTACCTGTGAAGGTTTTTGGTTGGATAAATTGACCCCAATCCTTATTTTTAAAACATGGTACTTCTATCCATTACCGATCCGCTATGTTACCAACAACGGGTGTCAAAGGTTGGAGTTGGACCAATGCAAAACCAATCACACATAAATAGATACATAGGCGCAGGTGTGGCTGTATGGTAAGAAGCTTGCTTCCCAACTACATGGTTCTGGGTTGAGTTCCACTGCGTGGCGTCTTGGACGAGTGTCTTCTACTATAGCCTCGGGCCAACAAAGCCTTGTGAGTGGATTTGGTGGATGGAAACCGAAAGAAGACGGTCGTGTACATATGTATATATCTATGTGTGTGTGCAGCGCTTTTTGTCTGTGTTCGCCCCCCCTCACCTCTTGACAACCGGCGTTGGTTTGTTTACGCCACCGTAACTTAGCGGTTCAGTAAAGCGATCGATCGAGTAAGTACTAAGCTTTCAGTTTCCGTCTATCAAATCCATTCACAAGGCTTTGTACGTCTTGTGCTAGTGAGACTGAAAGTGGTACCATGTGGTTGGGGAGTAGACTTCTTATCTCGCATTCATGCCCCCTCTGTCTCTCTTCCACCCTCTCTCTCTATTTATCTACCTATCTATATTTGAATATGTTTTTTTTCGATATTTTACATTAATATCTATTATGAATTTGAACGCGAACCTATCATTATCATATCAGGGACGGACAGTTTCACACCAGACAAAGCGTATTTGAACCAGATACCGTGACTTTCGCATTACGTATCATAATATTAAACAATGGGAAGCGACAAAAATATATATTTGTAGCAGTCACTCGACACAATGACCTACAGTTGATGTTTGTTAGAATTCCTGTTGACAAGAAATGGTTCATGAAAGGCCACAGATTAAGAATCTATTGGTAGATTGTAAGCACATTATTCATTTGGGTGCTATACATATTCAGTGATTCTGAAATGAAGTGTTGCGAGACCTTTAAATCATGTTCGTTATGCAAGCAGCATAAACATATTTAAAATTAAAATAAGTAGTTAAATATATATATATATAATATATATATATATATATAATATATATATATATATATATATATATATATATATATATATATATATTGTGTGTGTGTACAGGGTGGGCCAAATGTCACGTATAGGATAAGTTCAATACGCTCCGGAATTGTTAGACGTGCTTCAATTTTTCTAAAATTGAATAAACTAGATAAGATAATGATAAATACACACGTACTTGTACATGAACAAAATGAATACTAATAACAATAACAATACGACCACCACAAACACCACCACCACCAACAACTCCACCAACAGCAACAACAACAACAATAATAATAATAATCCTTCCTGCTGTAGGCACAAGGCCTGAAATCTGCGGCAGGGGTGGGGTTGCTAGTCTGCTACAGTGAACCCAGTACTAAACTGGTACTTAATGTATCGATCCCGAAAGAATGAAAAGCAAAACCAACCTCTGCGGAATTTGAACTCAGAAAATAAAGACAGACGAAACGCCGCTAAGCATTTTGCCCATCGTGCTAACAATTCTGACAGCTCGTCACCTCAACAACAACAAAAACAATAACAATAAAATAATAACGTAATACAAAAAAAGAGTAAAATGTTTTGGTGTGTGAGTTTTGGTCCACCCTGTATGTATGTATATATATATATATATATATATATATAATCATAACTTGCTAAAAAATTCAAGATAATTGAAGAAACAAATTAAATTTAATGAAGCTGAATTATATTGTATTTAGAAGAATTCATAATAAAAGAAGAAAGAGTCTTGGTTTTTGACTGTAGAGTTTGTTATAACGCAAAAGTCATGTTTGTAACTATATTTTCATAAATCGTTTTTAGTTGACTGAATTTTAGCATTATGACATAGAAGTTAAAATGACGCTGGTGTTGCTGATAGTGGAAATTTAAAAATTTATACCTGTTTGTGAGACACCATACAGATATCTGTTCAGATCTATTATCTATTTTTTATTCGTGCGTGGAATAAATAAACAGCTTAACCATTTTTTTTTTAGATATATGAGGATGAAAGCAAACACGATTATGTTTCATAGGCGCTAGCCAATATCAATGTATTTTGTTTATAATTTAATTTTATTGTTGAAACTTTGGGCAAAATGTGATTTTAACAAATTGATCTGTATTATAAGCATGTCTCGCAGAAATACGTTTAGGCATACATTTACCTATATATATATATATACACATATACACGTACACATATGTATGTCCATATACGCAACACACATACACACTCACACACACACTTATATTCAAATACATTTATGATATACTTTTAAATATAGGAAGCTAGATATGAAACTAGTTCGTCGAAGTATATATTTATGCAAATACATACAAATACACTGAGGTGCATGAATAAATACATATGTATACAAATATATATGTATATATTTGTACGTGTATATCTGTATACGTATACAATTAATCCAAAAAAAAGAAGAAAAAAACACAATAACAAAAACAACAACGCGAGGATGTGGTACATGCATGCAAAGTATCAACAGACGCTCAGGGAAGGAGAGAAATATAGTTTTACATTTCGAGTAAAGCTCTTCTTCAGGAATAGGAGACATAGGAAAGTTCAAGAGAAAAGGAAGACGGAGGAAGAAAATCGCTAACGATTCACACATATATACATAAGCATACAAACAAATTCATGTATTTATATATATCAATATTTAGTAGAAGTAACTGAGTGATACAAGGTCCGAGAGTTTCGTTCATTCTTATATGATTTTAAATACATACATACATGCGTATAGAATATCTGTAAAAATGTACATATACGTGACAACATCTATGTTAATATGTACTGACAAGGCGATCTAAATTAGGTATGTATTATACCCTCAACATGAAACAATTCATCTTACAGAAATCTACCTTAGCCCGCTGATGAAACTAGGTGGTTATGCAGGAACCCGATATATATATATATATACATTTGGTAGGTGCTGTAAAGTTCCTGGCTTTGGGTAAAATAAAATACAAGAGGATCAGTTAATTTTGTTTTTATTCAAGATATTCCGCTCTCAGATTCACACACTTACTGCTGCAATCCTTCAGTTTTTCGAAGTCCTGTAAAAGAACTCGGAAGATTGGGCTTCCAACCAGGCCTTTCGCGATAACCTTAAAGCCAGGAGCTTTTCAGCACACTCTCGCATATATATATATATATATATATATATAATGAATGCGCCCTTTTAAAGCCTAGTCAGGCTCATGAGCCCGGTTTCCCGGTTTCAATGGCGTATGTGTTTCCAGCTGGACGGGACGCAAGTCCATCGCAGCGTTACTCATTTTTGCCAGCTGAGTGGACTGGAGCAACGTGAAATGAAGTGTTTTGCTCAAGAACACAACGTGTCGCCCGGTCCAGGAATCAAAACCACAATCTTACGATCATGATGCTAACATCTTAACCACTAAGCCACGCACCTCCACATACACACACACGCCTCCCCCCCCATATATATATATATATATATAGCTTTAATTACAGGGTTGCCTAAAGGATCAACGCATATCATAGTCAAGCACGCAGCAATTATTGGGTAGACAGAATAACGCCAAACAAACAGTTAAACAATAGATTATCATAGCATACAATGCATCGTTGAAAGGGCTTCGTAATTGTTAGGCAATCCACAACTCCAGTACCCAGTCTATCCAATAATATCCAACAATGAATGGAACTTTAATTGTGGCGTATAAACATAATTAAAACAGACGAATGGGTTACCTGGTTTTGCTACTGCTGCTTCGTTAAGTCTTTATTGTGACGTAAGCATAGTTGAGACAAGTATGCAGTATGCGCAACATCCATAAAATTAATATGTTACGCAACTCTCAACTCATCATCGAATAACATGCTTGCCACTAGCCTTGATGAACGAGGTTGCTAAGTTTAATGACATCATTGGAATAGAAACAGTTATTTAATTTGCAACATCATTCTGCTTTCCACCTTTGATGATTGACAGATAGTACCCACTTTACATTTATAAGATGATGGTAATTCTGATAAGAAATTTTACTTGTTGATCACCTGTTGATTAATCAACATGCAACTGCTTGCTTGCTTATTTGGTTAGCCTGATGAGTTGAGATTTGCGTAACATATTACGTAATATTATCGATGTTAAGGTGTCGAGCTGGCTGAAACATTAGCACGCCGGGCGAAATGCTTAGCGATATTTCGTCTGTCTTTACGTTTTGTGTTCAAATTCCGTCGAGGTCGACTTTGCCTTTCATACTTTCAGGATCGATAAATAAAGATTCATGTTGCGTACTGGGGTCAATGTAATCGACTGG
The DNA here is from genome assembly GCF_006345805.1 of Octopus sinensis. Taxonomy (NCBI): domain Eukaryota; kingdom Metazoa; phylum Mollusca; class Cephalopoda; order Octopoda; family Octopodidae; genus Octopus; species Octopus sinensis. The sequence continues at coordinate 39,078,559 of NC_043002.1, read as the reverse complement.
CTCCCTCCCCCAAAATATCGGGCCTTATGCCTAGAGTAGAAAAGAAGATTATGGATGGTGTGAATACTGCATACCTGTCTATATCATTCTTATCCTTCTCTCTCTTCTCTCTCTCTCTCTCTCTCTCTTCTCTCTCTCTCTCTATATATATATATATATATATATTATATATATATATATATATATACAAAGATACACACATACATATTCTACTACTCTTAGTTAAGAACACTTTCGCTTGAGTTTCCAGACTACCGTATGATGCAGAATTACATGATTTATTCACCGTTGTTATCTCTCTGTGATATGCAAAGCGTTTCAACCAAAACCCTCTTCGGCTGAAATATACATATATTCTTATTACGTAAATTATAGATGCTATCTGTAAGTGGGAAAGTAAAAATATGCAAGACATTTCTAAAGTTCTGAATGTGAATTTGGTTTTGTTATCTCAATTAAAATAGTGGACTCTTATATCTTTGTTTGAAAGCAACACCTTCTTTGCAGGAAGACTTCAAAATAACTAAAACTAGAAGAAAACATACATGTACAGATACACACATGCTTACATATATGTGTGAAAGTACGCATATATTTACTGAAGCCTAGTAACAAACGGGAATTAATAGAAAAAGAACAACAAAATACTCATGAAAATAAGTATATGTACAAATGAAAATGAATAAATACAGTTTACTTCATATATTTGGCGTTTATTGTAAGACAATGTGACAGAAATGATTAACAAATTCATAAATAAAATCACTTGTAAATATACGTGGGTAGACAAAAGATCACATATTTTCCCCAACAATAAATGCATATAAAATCATATTCAGAAACACACGTATTCGTGTGAGGCGGCGAGCTGGCGGAAACGTTTGCATGCCGGGTGTTATGCTTAGCAGTATTTCGTCTGCCGCTACGTTCTCAGTTCAAATTCCACCGAGGTCGACTTTACCTTTCATCCTTTCGGAGTCGATTAAATAAGTACCAGTTACGCACTGGAGTCGATATAATCGACTTAATCCGTTTGTCTGTCCTTGTTTGTCCTCTCTGTGTTCAGCCCCTTGTGGGTAGTAAAGAAATAGGTATTTCGTCTGCCGTTACGTTCTGAGTTCAAATTCCGCCGAGGTCGACTTTACTTTTCATCCTTTCGGGATCGATAAATTAAGTACCAGTTACGCTCAGGGGGCGATGTAATCGACTTAATCCGTTTGTCTGTCCTTGTTTGTCCCCTCTATGTTTAGCCCCTTGGGGGCAATAAACGAATAAGAAACACACATATTCACACAAACAAACACAGATTTCGATATTTGCGTTTGTACGTTTGCGTGCGTTTCATCAGTAACTTTATTTTACTTCTTGACTCTGGAGGAAGGAGCAACAAAATTCTTCCAATTTTGGAAGAAATTAAATTATAGGGTATTCTCACACAATCTTCCCAAAGTGCAGAGTGAAGTATCTTAAAAATAAAATACTAGACTATTTTTATTTTACCTTTTTACTTGTTTCAGTGCCCCCATGCTGGGGCACTGCTTTGAAGAACATTTTAGTTGAATGAATCGACCCTAGTGCTTATTTTTTAAAGTCTAGTACTTATTCTATTCCAACTCCTTTTGTCGAACTGCTAAGCTGCGGGGACGTAAACCAACCAACACTGGTTGTCAAGCGGTGGTGGGAGATACACTGACACACACACACACACACACACACACACACACACGACAGGCTCGTTTCAATTTCCATCTTCCAAATCCTCACTTGCCCAGTGTGCCACGCAGTGGGACTGAACCTGGAACCATGTGGTTGGGAAGCAAGCTTCTTCTCAAACAGCCACGCCTGCGCCTATTCAGATAGACAGATAGGTTTGCAGAAGTTTCTCATATTTTTAGTCACAACAATTCTTGAAGTAGTCATAAGACCATCGTTTGAGAGAGAATGTGGCTGTTCGATCTGATGCCCTACAGTTTCTTGTCTTATGGAGCCCAAAAGAATGAAAAGTGCAGTTTATTATCTTCGTCTGATTTGATCACAGAAAACCTCCTATTCAATATTTCCTATTCTCGTTTGTAACATCTTTTGCTATATTACTCATTCAAACTGTAACGCAATTGTTACATATTTCTTTGATTCTGGAGAATTTAAGACAGTTTAATCCTGATTATTGTCCTGTGTGCTTACAGCAAGCATTCAGTTAACACGTAAATGACGTCTTCCCCAAACAATTTCTAATACAGGGCTCCACGTGATCTCTTATCATCCAATATCCACTCCAGAAACTGATGAATAAAGTAAACATATTTAAATAGCTCACCTTTTACTAAATTACTAAGCAATCTGGTTTATATTCAGTTACAATAAATGTTTACATAGAATATAAATAGTTATGTTTAGTATTACTAAAAAAAGAGAAAACCTAGGCGAAGCCTAATTTTGATACAAAACAAAGTTTAAAAAAAACTAACAAATATTAAACAAAGGCTTTTATCGTTGTATGGGGAAATAGTTACTGTTTATATCGCAGCCAGATTTGTATGTTAAGATATACTTATAATGATTTCTTCCTTTGGAAAATGTCCAGGCATTTGTAGGTGAAGGGTACATTCGATTGGATCAACTTCAATCCCTGCCTCAGACTTATTTTTATCGACCTTGGGAAGATGAAAGGCAAAGTCGATCTCGGTGGATTTTCAACTACGATCACTAGAGGAAGAAAACTAATTATATGTAGTGCATTTTATTCTGTGCCGTTCCATAATGTCTGCTAACTCATCAACAAAGAACAGCAAGAGCAACAATAGCAAAAACAATTGTATGAGCTACAACAATGAGAGAAGAATCAAAATAACAAGCAACAAACAAAAATAACAACGAAAAAACCCCAACAAAAGCATAACAAACACCAGTAATCGAATATAATTCTCGTGATCAAATTAAATTAATGATTGCTCATAATTTGAAAGTATTAAGATTTCGTACATTTGTTTTTTACTATTAAGGGTAGAAAATTTAAAATTCCGTTTAAACTTTCGCTTAATCCGTTTGCACCAGTTAGTAATAGCAGCATCGACAGCAACAGTAACAGCCATACCAACAGCTGCAACAGAATTAATGCATTTGCACATGCTACGAATTCTCTCAGCAGGTTGCGTGCAAGGGATATTTGATAGATTTCATCAGGTTTTATAGCTTAACTCTCCACACAGCTCAGCTGCTAATCAAACTTAGATTTGCCTATCAACGATTGAGATCTGCTGTCGTTTGATGCCTTAAACACACACGCATCTACGCACACGCACACACACGAACACACACAATCACATACACTTTATATAAACACAGTACATAAATGTATGAATACTTGTTTATAGAGACTAAAGCGCATTCGCATTGTTATACAGGCGTATTCCAAAATAAGGTGATAAGTTAATCTTACGTTTTCTCTTAATCAATCAATCAATCAATCAGTCAATCAATCAATCAATCAATCAACCAATCTATCTATCTATCTATCTATCTATCTATCTATCTATCTATCTATCTATCTATCTATCTATCTATCTATCTATCTATCTATCTATCTATCTATCTATCTATCTATCTATCTATCTATCTATCTATCTATCTATCTATCTATCTATCTATCTATCTATCTATCTATCTAGCTTGCTAGCTAGCTAGTTGTCTGTCTGTCTATCTATCTATCTATCTATCTATCTAGCTATCTGTCTGTCTGCTAGAAATGTTGAAAGAATCTTTTACGCGTACACAAATGCAACAAGAAGAATTAATAGACAGATACACATGTGCAAATACATACCTACAGATAGGTTTGGCCCATGTCACAACCGCTTCACAAACGGCGTTGGTTTCTTTACATCCCGTAGACCCAATAGGATAAGTACCAAACTTGAAGAAAGAAGTATTGGAGGGTGATGGGGCCGATTCGTTCGACTAAAATCTTCGTGGCCGGTACCCCAGCATAGCCGTAGTCGAAGGACTGAAACAAATACAAGATAAAGGAAAAAGATAAAGATAGTCTAAATACCAAAGTGATTTCTAAATTACATTGCGTTCACACAAACGCACACACACACACACACACACACACACCACACACACACACACACACACACACACATGTAAATACAATACATATACGTTATTTGTTCTTGTGTCTTTTATCTCTTGCTTGTTTCAGTCATTTGACTGCGGCAATGCTGGAGCAACAAACTGAAGGGTTTTTAGTCGAACAAATCGACCTTAAGACTAATTTCTTTAAAATCAAGTACGTATTCTAAAGGTCACTTTTGCCGAACCGCTAGATTATATGGGACGTAAACATACTAACACCGGTTGTCAAGCGTTGGTGGGGGTGAAAAATACATACACAAGGACACGGACACACACACACACATGCACATATATATATATATATACAACGGGTTTCTCTCAGTTTCTGTCTACCAAATCCATTCACAAGGCTTTGTTCGGTTCGAGGCTATAGAAGGTGCTACGCTGTGTGGAGTGAACGAACAACTATTTATATGAACATAGCTGGAGTGGCTGTGTGGTAAGTAGCTTGCTAACCAACCACATGGTTCCGGGTTCAGTCCCACTGCGTGGCATCTTGGGCAAGTGTCTTCTGCTATAGCCTCGGGCCGACCAATGCCTTGTGAGTGGATTTGGTAGACGGAAACTGAAAGAAGCCTGTCGTATATATGTATATATATATATATGTGTGTGTGTGTGTGGGTTTGTGTGTCTGTGTTTGTCCCCCTAGCATTGGAATGACAACCGATGCTGGTGTGTTTATGTCCCCGTAACTTAGCGGTTCGGCAAAAGAGACCGATAGAATAAGTATGGGCTTACAAAGAATAAGTCCCGGGGTCGATTTGCTCGACTAAAGGCGGTGCTCCAGCATGGCCGCAGTCAAATGACTGAAACAAGTAAAAGAGTAAAAGAGTATAGCTAAGTACTAGAACATATATTTACTCACAAGCGTGTCTGAGCACAGATGTAAATGGAAAATATAATTACATACAGATGTCGAGAAATATATATTGAATGAGGTTAGCTATACATACACAACCATCCGGATGTGGATAAGGTTTAACATAATTTCGCACGAGTTTATATGTACTATATTCATAGGTATATATGTGTCAACGCAAATCTACGAACGAAAATGCATGTATATATCTTTATATATATATATATATATATATATATATATATATATATATATATAAGATATATAAAATTAATAGAATGAGATAACCATCCAAGGCTGTGAAAGATTTCATAACATTAATAACACACACACGTACCATATATACGTAGACACAAAACCACAAATACTCATATGTATGTAAATATTCTAACAAAGAGTTAAACAAAACCACAAGAAGTAAAGTAGAAGATAAGCAACTTGTAACGTATCACCACTGCATGCTCTGCGGGCATACACAAACACATGCATACGAACATAAGCTATCGTATCTGCACTAAAATATAGATATCAGGAAACAAACATACAAGAATATAACAATACTGATTTCTTTATTGTCCACAACGGGCTTTTTTGGAGCAACGTGAACACAACGCGTCGCCCGGTCCAGGAATCGAAACAACAATCGTACGATCATGAGTCTGATACTCTAACCATTAAGCCACGCGCCTCCACAACACTAACATACACTTATATAAGTATATAAAAATGGTGAATTGGCAGAATCGTTAGCGCGCCGGAAAAAATGCTTAGTGATATTCTATTTGGTTCCTCCCGTTTTGAGTTTCAATCGCGTCGAAGTCAACTTTACCTTGTAGGATCGCTAAAGTAAAGTACGAATCGAACTCCTGGGACGATGTAATAGAACAGACTTGCTCTTCCCACTCCTCCTCAAAAGTTGCGAGCCTGCTACGGACCAGCATCCTGTCCAGGACGGTTGCTGTGGTCTTTATACGCCATGGAAAACGTGTAAACCGGCTCAATACGCTCTCGAGAAAAAAATAATACAAGTGCATGAGATTAATGGTTTCTAGTGGCGACATAACACTAACGGTTGTTAAGGAAGAGCCATTAATCGATGCTATAAAGCCCAATATTTGACGAGCAATTTGTTTTACCCATGCTGAAAATCTGAAAAGCAAAGTTGTCTTTAGTGAGATTTGCAACCAGAACGTGAAGAACTGGAAGAAATATCCTTTACTGCTCTAGGCACAAGACCCGAAATTTTGGTGGAAGAGGTCAGTAGATTAGATCGACCCCAGTACGTAACTGGAACTTAATTTATCGACCCCGAAAGGATGAAAGGCAAAGTCGACCTCGGCAGAATTTGAACTGAGAACGTAGCGGCAGACGAAATATCGCTAAGCATTTCGCCCGACGTGCTAACGTTTCTTATTTCTTTATTGCCCACAAGGGGTTAAACATAGAGGGGACAAACAAGGACAGACAAAGGGATTAAGTCGATTACATCGACCCCAGTGCGTAACTGGTACTTAATTTATCGGCCCCCAAAGATGAAAGGCAAATTGGACCTCGGTGGAATTTGAACTCAGAACGTAACGGCAGACGAAATACCTATTTCTTTACTACCCACAATTACTCCCCCTATTACTAACCCCATACCACGACTCAGTTTTTTCCTGTGGGGGTTTCTGAAAAATTTGTCACTTCCAAATAGGCTTTCAGGGTTATCGCATATGATGTGATAAGAAGAGAGAGAATGACAGGAGAAGGAGGGGTCTAGAAGGAGAGTGAAGGGAAAGGAAACATTTCCATTGTCTCCTTGAGTGGCAGCCGACGTCGACAATACACAATACATGCAAGCCATAGACAGGGGCAGGGCAAGGGTTGCAAGCATACCCACTAAAATTTTTCTTGGTGAGGCCAATGAAAACGCTGTGAATATCCTGGGTTGAAGCTGGATTCGCATCCCCTGAGTAAATTTTGTTCCCGCACGTATGACACGACCAGTGTCATCAAAGTGTACATGTCGTGGATTAGGTAATAAGTTCCAGGTAAATGGGGGTATGCTATCCAGTTTCGATCTCCAGGTGTAGCTTACATATAACAGTTGCTTAAGGCGTGAGTGAACGTTATAATTGCTGTTTCATCATATGAATGAAAACAAATGGAACCTAAAGACTGATAATAAAAAGAAATGACATAAAATACATTTAAATTGTGTTTAAATTATATGAGAAGCATGACAAGAAAATTGTAATTGTGTTATGACATCATTACATTGTAATTTCCTCATTCATTTAGGTACGGAAGAAGAGCAAGGCACACAATCATCTGAGAGAGGCTGATACACTTCTGAAAGTAAATGGAGTACAAGTTCGCGGTAAAAGCCATGAGTCGGTTATGGACACGTTGGAATCCATTGTTGGTCAACCACTGGTTTTGGAGATTTACAGGTGAGACAATCATTGCATTTTTCTTTCCACTTTATTGCAGAGTATTTGCTTCTCTGCTATTTCCGACATATATATCAGTAGCATTTCATTGTTAAAGATCAACATTTCTCAGCTCATTTCACTTTTAACTTAAACAAATTGATGCATGTGTGGTGCGTGGTAAGGAGTTTGTTTTCCAACCTCATAGTTCCAGTTTCAGTCCCACAGCGTGGCACTTTCGGCAAGTGTCTTCTACTAATGCCCCAGGCCAACTAAAACCTTGCGTATGGATATGATATGTGTGTGTGTGCGTGTGTTTGTCTCCCACCACCGCTTGACAACTGGTGTTGATGTGTTTACGTCGCCATAAATTAGCAGTCCGGCAAAAGAGACCGACAGAATAAGTACCAGGCTTAAAAGAAATAAGTGCTGGGATCTTTTAATTTGGCTAGAATTCTGCTGGTGTCCCTGCACGGCCGCTGTCTAATAACAGAAGCAATTACAAGATAAAAACTAAAAGATGTTCTTTCTCTTTTGTTTTCCATTCCGTTTTGCTACCTTAACACCACCCCCATCACTTTCCTAGATGTATATGTTTGTCAAATTCTTTGTTCTGTGAGAATAGCATATTCAGTGTTCTAAGTTAGAGCTGAAAGCTATAAATCCTGCTTCCTCTTTCACAGCCTAATCGGGATAATTTATCTTACCTCGATTTTCAGATAAATAACCCAGGTTGAAATTGCTAACAACCTGCCTTTCCCACAGATCAATCTAATTATGCTTGTTTCAATGGTACATGCTCACCATTAACTTTAGAGTCCCGTTTTTGTGAAAAAGTCCCCGCTCATCCTGTGCATCAAGGATGAGCTTGGGAAAGCAGGGAACTTGCAGAGAAAGCAGCAAAGAAACCAGCTAAAGGAAACGGGAAATCACTACTGTATCTTCAGACTTTGGCATGGAGGTCTATGAACATTGACACCTATGAACGTTGGCCCATAATGAGAGCGTTCTGGAAAGAGTTGCATGTTCACGGCTGGAGTGCCTTTAATTAGAGTTCTACTTTATCAGGACTGATCACGGATTAAACAAAAACAACCCCAAATATAAGCAAGGATGAAATACAGCTACGTTGGACCTGCTAGTTACGTCGGCCAAATCTCCCTCAAATCGTGCCCTATTCTCATAGGAAGGACATAATGCAATCCTAAATATACTATGTCTGACAATAAGGTGAGGTGGCCATAATTGGAATGCTGACTATCATGGAGCAGCCTGGTCACAATAAACCTAGGACTAAATAATTGTTTTAAATTTTGGCGCAGAACCAGCAGTATTTGGAGGAGGATGTTAGTCGATTACAACGTCTAGTGCTCAACTGGTATTTATTTTATCGACCCCTAAGGATGTAAAATCAAAGAGCAAAGTTGACCTTGGTGCAATTTGAAATCGGAACGTAAAGAACCAGAATAAATGCTGATAAATATTTTGTCCGACGCGCTAACGATTCTGCCAGCTCTCCGCCTTAACCTAAGATTAAATAGTAACATTATTCAACAAGCCTCAACTAAGTAGAAAACTAATAAAAAAAACAACTTCACTCTGCCTAAAATCAAATCCAATAGTATCTGTGAAAAGAACACACTAGATATTATGTGCTCCTATATACTCTGTTGTTGAATAGAAGGAGGGATGGTCGAGTCTAGAAAGCCTTTGATCATAGAGCCGCTTGAGTAGAGTTGATCTAGAGCTAAACAATTCCAACAACAACAAGTTCAACAACTACAGCCATTACCAAAGATCTCAGCCAGTAATATTGTAACAAACCAACCAATCACTAGCCAATCACCAGCCAATCACCAAGTAGCTCGTTGTAATACATTTACATTACACACGCCTGATGTAACACGTGTGAGATATTCCTTGCCTTGATTTGATTATCACTTTAGTTTCCATAGCAACTTCATGGTGGCTCCTATACAGCTATTGATTACATTATCTGAAGTGGTGTTTCCCATTTAGTGTGAATTGCGCAAGTCAACATGTGCATGCATACGTGCATACATACATATTTATATACAAGCATACACACATATATGCAATCACACGCGCGAGCATGCACACACATGCACATACATGTGAGTGTGTGTACACAGGCGTGCTCGTGAGTATGTATGCTCATCTGTGTATGTGTGTGCGCTTTTTCGTAATGTCGACCAAAAAGCGCCTCCCACCGAAAAAAAGGAAAAAGTATGACAAAACCACCCACCTCTTCCAACACGCTGCTCTATCGATATATATATATATATATATAGGAGTGTGTGTGTGTGTCTCATTGTGCTTGTATCTGCCCCCACAACCGCAGTCGTACAGCTCCCATACCCACACCCTTACACACATATATAGCAAGTGGTGTACTGGTTAGGCTGTCGTATACATGATCGTAATATCGGGGTTTCGATTCCCGTACCGGGAGGTGCGTGGTGCTCTTGAAAAACACTGTGCACCTGTAGAAGTGATATGTTAATAATCACTACACGTCACTGTAAAACATATCACCTACGCAGGTTGTTGATATGGAAACCTAGCAATCTTCAACTGAAATGAATCTTGAATTTTTTAACGTATTCATTCCAGTATCACTTATACGACGGGGTGCTGAAAAGTTCCTGGCTTTTAGGGTATCGCGAAAGACCTGGTTGGCGGCCCAAAATTCTGAGATCTTTTACAGTGCTTAGAAAAGCTGAAGGACCACTGCAGTGTGTTAATCTGAGAGGGGAATATGTTGAATAAAATCATAATAAACTGATCCTCCTATATTTTCATGTACCCAAAGCCAGGAACTTTTCAACACCACCTCCTCTGTGTGTGTGTGTAGGCGCAGGAGTTGCAGTGTGATAAGAAGCTTGCTTCCCAACCATATGGTTCCGGGTTCAGTCCCACTGAGTGGCACTCTGGCAAGTGTCTTTTACTATAGCTTCGAGCCGACCAAAGCCTTGTGAGTGTATTTGGTAGACAGAAGCTGAAAGAAGCCCGTCGTGTATATATATATATATATATATATATATATATATATATATATATATATATATATATGTATGTATATATATGTATGTATGTGTTTGTGTGTATTTGTGTTTGTCCCCCACCATCGCTTGACACTGATGTTGGTGTGTTTACGTCCCCGTACCTTAGTGGTTCGGCAAACGACGTATAGGATAAGTACTAGGCTTACAAAGAATAAGTCCTGGGGTCGATTTGTTCGACTGAAGACGGTGCTCCAGCATCACCGAAGTCAAATGACTGAAATAAGTAAAAGAATAAAAGAAAATATTTATATATACGTAATGGGGGTACTGAAAAATTCCTGGCTTTTAGGGTATCGCGAAAGACCTGGTTGGCGGCCCAACCTTCTGAGTTCTTTTACAGGACTTAGAAAAACTGAAGGACCGCTGCAATGAGTGTGCGAATCTGAGAGGGGAATATGTTGAGTAAAATCATGATTAACTCCTGCAGGAACCTTTCAGCATCCCCTCGTATGCACTATGATGGATTTATAATTCTTGCATTCATTATCCAATATCAGTGCTTGTTCATGCTGATGTTAATGTGATGTTCCAGATTTGCTATTGTTTAAAAAAAATAGGCGCAGGCATGGCTCATTGGGCAAGTGCCTTCTGCAATAGCTTCGAGCCAACCAAAGCGGTTGAGTGGATTTTGTAGACGGAAACTGAAAGAAGCCCGTCGTATACATATCTGTGTGTGTGTGTGTTTGTGTCTGTGTTTGTCCCCCACCCTCATCATCACTTGACAAGTAGTGTTGGTGTGTTTACCTTCCTGTAACTCAGCGGATCGACAAAGAGACCGATAGAATAATTACTAGGCTTAAAAATAAGTCCTGGGGCTGATTTGTCCGACGAAAACACTTCAAGGTGGAGCTCCAGCATGGCCGTAGTCAGATAACTGTTAACAAGTAAGAGACTAGCCACATTTTGCTAAATGTCTGTTCATTTACATACTGTCTCTAAGATATATTTGTGCACTCACTCGTACAATATTCATCGTTATTTGAGTTTCAATTTACTTAATTCCCGCTGTGACGTGACATGTTTTAAAATGTGATTAAGTGGAACTTGGATTTTTGTTTTCGATTTGTTAGTTTAATTTCATATAAATAATCAAAGCCAGCCATTTTCATTGTTTAATCTACATTAAATTTCTATCTGTTCTAAATAATGTACTACTGTAAAAGTCAATCAATCAGTCTATCAATGTACTCACTCACTCACTCACTCACTCTGTTTGTATGTGTCTGTTTCTGTCTGTCTGTCTGTCTGTCTGCCTCTTTCTTTCTCTTTCTCTCTTTCTCTCTCTAGCTCTTTCTTTCTCTCTCTATCTATCCGTCTGTCTCTCTGCTTATCTGTCCGTTCGTCTATGTCCATCTTTCGCTCTGTCTGTTTGTCTGTCCATTTTTACAGACTCTATTGGTAATCATTTTAAACGAAATTTTGATTTTATATTTTTAAGGGGTGATCCATTGCAAAAGCTACCCAGGGGTTCAGATGCACCAGACACTACTGCTGACGTGGCAAACCCTCCATCTGTTCAGACGTCATACAAATCGGTTACTACTTCGTTTAAGATGGCAGAGCCAACACAGCAGAATAAAAAAACTGAGCGCTCAATTATGACGAAGAAGACAACGCATCAAAACATCATTAAAACCTCTCAACAAAAGCACACCAACTTTATGATGCCCGGAAGACCAAACCAACAACAGGAACCGCAAGCATTTAACCAAATCCACCAAAATTTTTATGGGGGGTCACAGGGGACCCAACAACCTATCGATAATCGATCCGTCACCCCGCAAGCAGTTCATCCCGATCAAAATTTAATTCAACAGCAGAGAATCACTCATCAGAGTAATGTCACGCAATTTACTCAGGATCAGCATAATCATGTAACAACCACCGAAACAAAAGTTCACCATACCTATATGGGTCCCCTAGAGCCACATCAACCATTGGCTGGTACAAAGCCAAAGGTCGCTAGTCACCTACCTTTGCGACCACCGCCACCTTTAATTGCTGCCAAACCGCAGCCGTTTAAATCACCATCTGTGTCGCCCATGCCACCGAGTTCTCCAGTTTCTTTTCCCGTAGAAGACAAAGAGAACGTTTCTCCTGCTGATTCTAGCTCCAATATAAACATACCCAAATTTAATGTGGTTAACCTAAAAAACGTGGTTAATAGGCCATGGGGTGAGGTGCATTTAGATGAATTACATATTCCTTTGCCTAATTATCAATCAAAATTGCAGACTGTTCCTAAAAGAGACACGTCACCAACTGTGGAAAAGAAAACAATTGTCATTCCTGAAATGACGATCCAGCCATTAACTGAGGAGGAACTTATGGCGAAAAAACTGGCCGGGAAACAACCTGATTATTATGAAGAGATTAAAGATGACGAAAATTTGATTGTACCTATTTTTGTTGAAGATCGTCCACACCTACCCGTATTTGGCCCCCCTGTGGTATATGGTCTCAACCCAGCTTTGGTGCCGTTTCAACAGAAGAGTGTTGAAGAAGAGAGTGTAGCGTCTGAAGCAAGTTCTGGCTCCAAGAAGAGTAAGTATTTAATCAGTTCAATGTTCTTGTTTTTAGAAAAGAAACATAAAGTATAAACTCTTTTTCTGAAACTACTAAATATTTTGTAAATTTTAAACCCCAATAAAGGAGCATCAAGCGATTGAAGAAAGGTCCAGCTGTGAGTTAAAACAGAACGCTATATGGTTACTTAAAAGAATCGTACATGCTAGATATACTTACTGAAGAGAGCACTCAACTCGAAAATATGGCAAATCTCACTGTATAACATCACATTGAACATACAGATATATCAAGGAGAAATTTCATTTATGTGTGTTTGCGTATGTAAGTATGTATGTGCGTGTAAATATGTGCACCTATGTATGCGCAATCATTTTGGATCCTATATACACACATGTATTTACATAGACATATGTCTGTGTGTGTTTCTATATTGTATAAATATATTCGAGGTGTGATCAATAAGTATACAGACTGTTGCCATAGTAAGGAAGATAAAGCGTACAGAGTGAAGCAGCTTGGCACAGATAGACCTTGAATTCTGCTGTGCATGCGCACTAAGTTTTAACGTCCTAGCTTACACTGTTTACAGAAGTGCTTGGAAGTAACGTATGTAGCATGTTATCGTCATATTGATCAAGAGACAGAAAGTTGTCATGGCGATACCTGCTCAGAGGCAGAAAGTGTATGGAGAGGAGTGTATGAGCCCCACACAAGTATACGAATGTTTCAGAAGTTTCCAAGATGGCCGAAAAATGTCAATAGTGACGGACATTTTGGGAGACCCGCAACCAGCAGAACCAAGAAAAACATAGCAGATGTGCGTGCAGCTGTGAGTGGAAATCGTCGAATCACCATCCGTGAGTTATCAAAGGATGTGTGGATTTGTTACACTTGGGTATGAGACGCATGTCTGCCAAGTTTGTGCTCAAGCTGCTTTCAGCTGACCAAAAAACACTCGGGTTTCCGTTGCATAAGATCTCCTTGATTGTGTCGAAAACGATGAAAACTTTTTGAAATCTTTGCGTAGGCCTCTGAGTAGGTATCGCCAAGCTTTTGGCAATATTTGATATAGATTCTCTGCTCAACTTTCTCTGTCATCGTCAATGCGACGATCACACGATACACGCCTTCCTTCCAAGTGCTGCTGTAAACAGCAGATGTGAGCTAGAACGTTAAGACATAGTGCGCATGCACAGAATAGTTCAAGGTCAATCTGTGTCAATTGGCTTTTGCTCTGCGTGCTTTAGCCTCGTTACTTTGGCAATAGTCCGGATACTTATTGTTCAGGCCACGTATGTGTGTGTGTGTGTGTATGAACATACATGTATACACGTACAGATCTAGTAATATTTTCTTATAATAGCAAGAAATTATAAAATTTGTGAGGGAAAGCACGGTCGGACAATCCAATTTTTTAAATCTTATCGAAGTTACATAAGAGGAAAATCAAACCCGAACTTAAACAAAATGGAAATAAAAAGAAAGGGGAATCGGTATAAATATAGAAAAGCATTTAGTTCGATGCTGTACATTTCCTAAAAAAAATTGAAGTCTGGAGTTAAGTAACAACAATACCAACAAATGCTGACCATCTCTCAAGATTTTTGTGCGACAACCAGCACGGAGTCAGTAAGGAACACAGTAAAATAACATGTAGGGTCTACACGATATAATTTTGATTCTTGCAAGAAGCGTTGTTAATATCTTTTATTTTTTATCTTTTACTTGTTTCAGTCATTAAACTGCGGCCATGCTGGAGCACGGCCTTGAGGAATTTTTAGTCGAATGTATCGATCCAGGAACTAGTATTTTTTTTAAAGACTGGTACTTATTCTATCGGACTCTTTGGTCGAAACGCTAAGTTACACGGGCGTAAATACACCAGTGTCAGTTGTCAAGTGGTGTGGGGGACACACACGTACACATACATACATAATACATACATACATATATATATATATATGTGTGTATATATTATATATATATATATATATATATATATATAAAAGAATATATATATATATATATATATATATATAAAAGAATATATATATATATATATTATATATATATATATATATATATATAAAAGAATATATATATATATAATATATATATATATATAAAAGAATATATATATATATATATATATATATATATATAAAAGAATATATATATATATATATATATAATATATATATATAAAAGAATATATATATATATATATATAATATATATATATATATATATATATATAAAAGATATATATATATATATATATATATATATATATATATATATATATAAAAGAATATATATATATATATATATATATATATATATATATATATATATATATATATATAAAAGAAAATATATATAATATATATATATATATATATATATATATAGTTAATCCAAACATGAAAACACCAAGAGAAAACACAACAACGCGAGAACATGGAACAAATATAGTATTATTGGACGCTCAGGAAGGAAGGGAAGAAGGAGGGTTTTACGTTTCGAGCGGAGCTCTTCGTCAGAAACATAGGAAAAGGAAAGATCCAGAGAAGGGAAGACACGTATGTATATGTATATGATATGTACATATGTATATAACTATAGACACACGTACTCACACGCATTTACGTATGCATATATATGCGCGTGTATGCATGTACGTAGAAATATACGTAACTTTGTCATTCGGGCTAGCAACTTTACTTATATTTGACAGTAACTTTAGGATTAAAGATATTCAATGTAACATTACAAAAAAGAAACGCAAATTAAAAATGTGGTAAGTAAAAGGTGACCACTTGGCTCAATGACAAACATTATTTAAATCGTATTAAACATGTAAAGGAAGAGACTGTAACATATTTCTATCTTATTTGACCTCTTCAGCAAGTGTAGACTACAATGTATACACTGAAGATGCCATGGCATTCTCATTAAGTAGATGTTAAAATACTGTACACTGGTAAGTGTGGAAAATTAGTGTATTTAAAATAACATATCACTGAGGTTAATCTCTTAGGGACGCTTTCTGCATTACAAACAGTTGTTAATTAACCTGAGTGATATTTTTTCTTTGCAAATATGCTAAATTTTCTCACTTCGTGTGTGATATAGTGTTTTTCGCATACTTACTTCAGTGAAGTTCAGGTTTCACTGATGAGTTAAAAAAGAAAAAAAACTGAAAAGTATGGAGTTGTCTCCCGTGTTTGCCGATATGAATAACATATCAGTCATTGAACCCCTGTAATCTTTTGCTCACTACATGTTTCGAATTACGTTTTTTTTTATTCTCAGTATATTATTCTTTGTGCGCACGCATGCACGCACGCACGCACGCACACACACACACACACACACACACACACACACACACACACACACACACCACACACACACACACACATTCATATACATATGTGTGTGTGTGAATACATACATACATAAATACATATATATATATATATATTATATATATATATATATATACACAGACACAAATATGCATACATACAACACACACATTACATACATACATACACACACACATAAATATATGCGTATGTCTATAAGTGTACATATATACCTGCATACATAGCTATATGTGTGTATGTATATATTTACATACATATATGAATACATACATACATATTTTCATTCATATTTAGGAATACTTAACTATACTTTGTCGTGCAGATGACGCCCTCGAATAATTAACGTCAATGAATATTTTTTTCATTTGTTAATTTAGTGGAAAGTGATTCTGTTTTAATGCTTTATTAACACACTCACCGGTTCGATTTCAACTCAGAAAAAAAAAGATAATAAATAAGTAAATGAGTGGAAATCGAACCTGTGAGTGTGTTAATTAATAAGGCATTAAAACAGAATGTCTCTCCCCCAGACACAATATGATATGCTTCAACACACGAATTCACATATAGAATCTTGCAAACCAAATACAAAACCGAAATTTTGTAGGAGTTAAATTAAAAAAATTTTATTGGGTAAAATCTAAGAATGTTCTTGAAAAACTAATGCCATTTCCGATATTCAGCAACAATTAAGTATTTCCCGCTTGGACAACTAGCAACTAAAACAACAAACACTTAGTTAAACTACGGGTTATTTTAGGCCCACCTGTCGAAATTTCAACCCCTTTAATAATCCCATTAATCAAAGTGTCACTTAAACGTGTACATGTATTTTTTAGGTAGATGCTTATAGCTATGCATTATTATAACATGTTAATTGCCAGGAGAGTTTCATTTTCGAAGACCACCGTTTATCACTAAATAAGTGCGCTATGTGTCGCTGTCGACAGGCATGTTATAGAATACAGCTTATGTGGAGGCGCGTGGCTTAAAAACATATGTACTGCGGTCGATCGTTTGACTAAACCCTTCGTGGATGTTCCCTAGCATGGTTAACTGCTGTTCAATGACTGAAACACTTAAAAGATAAAGTGATTACATTGCATTATTGTATTATCTAGTTAGTGTTAGATACACTGTTGAAGCAAGGCAAATAGTTGTAATTGTTAATATTTTTCTTTGTGAAGTTATTATTCAGTTGGCTGTCTCAAAGTTGTTCCAGTCGCACTCTTTAAAGGATTAACTAACCTTTCCACGGGGATAAAAAACAAACAAACAAAAGTTTACTGCTGGGTTTTTGAAAATATGAGAAAAATATGTTGTATCGTGGGAGTGTTATTGTGTCAATAATAAACGCAAATCTGCTCCGAATCCTTCCGGATTGCTGTGCCATTTCCTCAAGGTCTCCTTCAGAAGAAGAATAGGAGGAGAGAGAGTATGTGATTCATGAGATGGTAAGTAACGACTAATGGACATTGGCAAACAACTCATTGATTGATTAACTGACGGATTAAGCGAGCA
Source organism: Octopus sinensis (assembly GCF_006345805.1). Lineage (NCBI taxonomy): Eukaryota > Metazoa > Mollusca > Cephalopoda > Octopoda > Octopodidae > Octopus > Octopus sinensis. The sequence continues at coordinate 39,060,621 of NC_043002.1, read as the reverse complement.
ATCGAATAGTTAGTTGGTTAAATAACCAACCAATTGACTAACTAATAATATAGAAGTGAAATTGAACCAGTGCGTGTGTTTATTATTGGTGCAATGATCCTCTCATGATACAACAAAATTTTTTCAGCACACAAGTTCATATTAGGAATCTTGCTTAACAAATACAAAAACGAAATATATTAGTCTCAAATGGAAATTGAATCTTACTACATGTTACAATTTTAGTTAGAATTATGTCTTGAGATGTAATGGGCAGTGACCATTGAGAAGATATTTATTAAAATCAGTATTTTTATCAACTGATATATGTTGTTTATTAGGTTTCACCTGGGATCATCTATTGCAGCTATGGTAAATACTTTACAGCAACAAGCTATTCATAATTTGTAATAATAACTTTGAAAAAATGGTTAAAAGAAGGATAAATATTCATATATACGTTTGCTACAAGTGTAATATGATTAGATTCTTGGTCTTCCTTATAAGAGTAGTTCACAAAAATATTAAATAAACCTCGAATCTATCTATCAGAGCTTAATCTACAAGGCACAAATAAATCATACACAAATGAGAAACAACTTATCTCCCTTTACGACATAACGTCTTGTACAAAAGAAAAGTTACCTACAGGAACGATACAAGTTAACACCCACATGATTTTAACTCAGGACAGTGAGAACTCGAGATAGGTTCTAAGCCAAGTGGCTATTTGTATATTATCCTATACTGTTGCAATTATGCGTCTGCCGTGTCTTTTGAATTGAAGGATTACTTCGTGTTAAAGATATAGTTCGTGATTGATTTATAAAAACCTAAAATCACTATCATTTTCCTGTCATTTTTGTTCAATTTACGCAGTTGAATGATGTATTCTGATTTTATTTTGATTGTTGTTTATATTTGTTATTTCTATTTTTTTGTTTTCACTTTTTGAATTCTTGTCAGTTGTAATTATATTTTGATCACGTTGATTCTCAATTTTCTTTTTAAATCTCAAAAGCGAGCCAACGTGGAAAAAGTGAAAAAATAATAGCTATGGAAACCCAGCTACGAAATAATACACACCACATGCTTTTTACGCTGCCCAAATTTCTTTATTTCAGGCAGTTTCACAATGGATAGCAGGAAACGTAAGCCAACATCTATATTGAACATTAATCTTTCATTTATTTTCTAACATTGAATGATTTTTTCTTCTTTTAGCTTCATCTAATAAGTTGCTAATGAAAGGTGAACGAACAAACCATTTAACAAGGATGTCACATATTTAGTGATAAAAGATCAATCAGTTAAATTCATCAGTGATACAAGCAATAATAGCAATACATACGTATAATCACATGTTGATAACATTCCTTATTTTGATTATAAAGCTGTGCTGTAAAAATCTTCAGTGATAATCAAATATATCAGATAGACATTCAACTAATATTGCTTATTAAATTTAAGTTTTATTTCATTCAAACTAGCAGAAGTGGATAACAATAAATTTCGAGTTGGAGTCAACATATCTAAACCATTTTCCTAATTATTAATATAATCATAGTCTAAATATTTTTCGTCACATTACAGCGGCAATAACTCATTTCAGCTCTGTTGTAAAATACCATCAACACATCTGAGAACGTATCTTCCATCACATCTGTTTTACCCCACGACTCTCGCTAAATTCCTCAGAAAAGCACAAATGAGTCTACCTTCACCCTTATAAACCGAAGAAGCATTGTACCTTAGAATGAAATCCCCGTTTTATTAGGATTATAGTGAGAATATGTGGCAAATTGATAGAGCCGTTAGGGCGTCCGATTGATTACTTGGGGTTATTTGTTCTGGCTTTCTGCTCTCCGAGTTTAAGTCCCGCCGAGACCATATGTGTCTTTCAGCCTTTCGAGGTTGATAAGTAAAGTACCAGTTCATATCGGTGGATTAGTGGAATTTAGAGCATTAGACAGGGTGCCTTTTGATATCTGTTCCGGCTCTGTGAGTTCTGAGTACAAAATTCCACGTGTAGTACTTTTCTGAGTGTAATAATAATAATAATCCTTTCTACTATAGACACAAAGCCTAGGATTTTGGGGTAGGGTGCTAGTCGATTGCATCGTTCCCACTGCTTGACTGGTGCCTAATTTATCGACCCCGAAAGGATGAAAGGGAAAGTCAATCTTTGCGGAATTTGAACTCAGGATGTATAGACGGTCGAAATACCGCCAAGCATTTTGTCCGGTATGTTAACGAATCTATCGACTTAATAATAAATAGCTTCATACCCCTCCATAAGGCACAGAACTCAAAATAAACTTCATTCTTATTGAGTAGGGTCAATATAAGCGCACAAAATTTCAACAGATAGCAATGATGATTCTGTATGGATTAAGATTCCATTTAAATGGTTCTGCCATTTGTGGTTTCGTCCGATTGTACTTGTAATCGAATCTAATTGTTTCTCTTGACCTCTACGAGGGCGTGACACACTCTGTTTAATAGTAGCTTAACTACAAATAGCAAACTTTGGCGCAGACCTACTATAATTTGATATAGGGTGCTTCTATGTGATCGGTCGACCTGTTAGAAACAGTAACCAAAATTTATTTGATGCTAAAACATACCATTTTCAAACAGGCAAGACGCTTTGCAAAATGTAGTCCCAGATACATTATGCCTGAGTAAAAATGGACTGGTCACTGCTGGAACTTATTAGATAATACATCTCCAGCAGGGCTGATAAGAGATGGGGTAGCAACAAGGACCATATTTGAAAAAGTAGTCCTAAATATACTATGATTGAAAAAAAGGCGAGACGATTACAATGAAAAATTTTTGATTGTGGGTATTCTCCGTTAGGGCTGATCGGGAGATAAATAACAACAACAACAGCAACAACAGAAGTAACACTCAATAGATTGTTCGAGAATCGTACAGAAATAAGTAACCTCAATACTGTTACCTAATTGCAATTTCTGTTGGCAGAATTCGCAAAATTGACAATATTAATGCTCTTGGAAATGGAATAGTCCTTGTGGTGTCCCATTCATCTTCCATTAAAATATAGAACGTTCTTATATATAGCTTCTATTCAGCACAATCTAAATAAATAAGAAAAAGCAAACAAATATAAATGAAGCGCAATGTTAAAACAGTTATGCTCTACCACGCACTAGCTAACGATAGGTTAGGTCTATAGAAATTTATCTTTAATCTAAATATCCTTCTATTATGTTGAAGCACTACCAAACAGTTGCTTTGCATTAAAAATGTGTTGGTACATCGTAAATTATTCCATTCCATTACCATGCAATCAATCGTATTACTGAAAGATATACGTATAAACAGCATTTCTCTGCAATAATTTTAAAGCAACAACACACGCTTAATACAAGTTGCATGCATCTGTCATAAAATATTTAGCCTTGTTACATATGCAACAACCTGCTTTGTGGTAAAACTGCAACTTCTCTGCGCAATTGCGTTGTCCCTGCTCCAGCTGCTTTAAAACTAAGTTGCAATATCACAGCTATGCTCTTCCCCGATATTGTCCTGCCATTATTAACTGCACACATTTCAAGGCGTATCATTCCAATTGCTTTGTTGCTGTGTAATACTGCTTTGTTGTTGCGCAATACAACTTTTTACAGTGTTGCAATTCACCCACAACATCATCATATCGGTGAATTCTTCTCCTTATTCCTTCTTGCCTCTTTCTATGTACGCTTACGTTACGAGCATTTCCTTTCTTTTCACATGTATACTGATAAACACACATATACACATTTACGTAAATAAAGTAATATTGTATTAAGAAATGACGTTTACGTAGAATAAAAATAACTAAGGGAGTCCTAAAGCCCATTACAGCATACTGTATAGTAAGGTCTTCATTTCTATGCATGTATACCTAGAGCAATATGGTTTAGGGGAACAACTGCTTCGCTGAAGTAACAGTTGAAATGCATTTCCCTTTTGCAATGCCCCCACTAAATTACAGTATTGGCACTTTATGTCGTTTGAAGTTGTGCACTTTTATACGAACCCAGCATAATACTTGTTGCAAGGTACGGACTACCTATCAGATGCAGTTATACAGACAGTTAGTTAATCCATCAGATTTTCTGTTTAAAGATAGCAACATCTAAATGCCTTTATAAATTTTCTTAGTCTAAGTTCAACGCAATCATCATACCCGCAAGGTCTTATATTTTGAAAGTATAGGATACAAAGAAAAGCAAAAGCAGCTGTAAGCAAAGCGTTATATGCTGATAGCCAAGAGAGAAACGTTGATGATAAATAGTGCAATAGATAAAGGTCTTAATTCATGCTGTTATTCAATAATACTTATGAATCAAGCCAGCAGAGAAATTATCTCTCCTTCACCTGTCACGTACAAACATTGCAGACATCATGGAAGTGCAGACCTAACAAAATGTTTTAATCTATGGTTTAGCGTAAAAACTAATTCTTAGGAATGTTTTCATCTAAAATTGTTTATTGCACATAACCACTCACACACGCACGCACACAGACACACACACATATATACATATATACATTTACACATGCATATACGTACATACATGCACACATATATTTATATATACGCACGCATACACATACATCAGTAGAATCGCATATGAATAATGATCATAATCAATCGTTTTGTAGGCATGAACGTATATAAAAATTAGGATAATAATATCAATAATAATAATAATAATAATGATAATAATAATAATATAATGATGATGATGATAATAATATCAACAGCAGCAATTATAAACTTAACGCTAAGAATCAGCAACAAACTCTAATACTATAACTACTAGTAATATATAAATAAATTAAATTTAGACGTGATTAAAGGAATTATTTTGATATTATATGGAATATTTGCAGAGCGTTCATAATGCTGTTTTGGAGCGATCATAAAAGTTCAGAATACTTTCATTTATTTTTCGCTGTTTTTTTTTTATTGAAAAGTTAACATTTTTCGGTTTTTATATTGTAGATATTAGATAGTAAACTAACGCACTGAAGCATTTTAACATAAGATAAATTAAAAATAAAAGCTGTAAAATCGTTTTTCCTTATAGATGGAATAAGAACCAGTTTCATTCAAAGATCGAAAGGAGATATTAAAAAGGAAAATAAACATACAGAGTCAAACAAAATAGAAAATAATATCAAATTTAATACAAGAACCCAAACAAAACAACAAAAGTTTCATATTTATTTTTGTTTGTAACTGTTTATCGAAGCAATCTTTCTGACAATACATTCATGTTCGGCTTCTTTCACCTTTTATGATGAAATCATTCGCCACTATTGTTTTTGTTTTTAAATGATAAATTTGTCAGCCATTTTGTTTTTCAAATAACAATGCTTATGAAGTATTATTTACTTGTTTATTTCATCATTCTTTCACCGAGGTGAATTAGTGTGGCCTGTCTGATGAGATCAATCGTTGATTCATCCAATGCTGTTTTCGTTTATTTTTTAATTTCTATTCTTCTTGTATTTGTTGCTATTGCTGCTGTTGCACTATAACTTGATAAGCCACGTTATTATTAAAATATTGATCGGATTTAAAACGCACATATCTGGTTGAGAAAAATGATTTAGTCCAGACTAACATTTTTAATAAGTACAACAGTTGCGACAGACAAAAAGCAATCAGTAAATAGTTACTACGACGACGACAATAAAAACAACAGCAACAACAAACGATAACAACACTACAGCATTTCTCATTTTGCAGAAAGATGTAAAGAATTTTATTAGCATTATGTATTGATTACTTCGCACTTGAAACCTTTGTCAAATTAGCTCAATAACTTGGAAAAACCAGTCATATACATACATACAAACTGCATACAATCATACATACATATATACATTCATTCATACATGCATACATTCATACGTACGTACATACATACATACATACATACATACATACATACATAGGTACATACGTATATCTGTCTTTCTATAATGACTTTCTGTTTTGCCATGCATAACATGAGATTCGATCGCAGTGTCTTATACTAGAAGAATGAATACTAAGTTAAACCATTGGCAGTATTTAAAGTCAGAACAACGAAATGTAGAACCAAACACATTCGTGTTTTTAATTATCCAAAAGCGATAATATTAAAAGGAGTATGTCGATTGAACTACTTTTGTACTTGGCTAATGTTTATTATATTAGACCCAGCGAAATTTGAATCCAAATCTTGACTACATATTGAAAGGTATTTTCGCAGTCGCTCAACTAGTTCTGCAGTGGACTGTCCTAATGTTTTCGAATAACGGCATTAATAACCTTGGGTCATAGGAATTTATGACACCGTGATTATCAAAATCCTTCAATATGATTCGTTAAATACGAAACCAACCATATTCTAAGATGAGAGTGCTGTATAATTGAATACCGCTAAATAGGAGCCTTGCGCCTTGTATCAGAAATCAGTGTTATCAATTAAGTAAATTTTGATATCTCTTATGTGTATATATATATATATATATATATATATATATATATATATATATATATATATAAAGTTGCTCCAAAACCTGGTGTTATTAAATGTAGCTAAAACAGTGCTTAAGTAATGAGAATCGTTAAGCTCAAACAATAATATATAATAAAAAGGGTAAGAATGATTTAGAGAGTAAAAAATAAATACACTAAAACAGAACAAATAAAATATAAATTGCTTTTTCTCTGCAGTCTAAATATTATGGTATTGGTTTCCTGTGTCGAACATAGATAATTACCATAGAACACACACACACACACACACACACACACACATACACACACACACATACACACACACACACACACACACACACACACACACACACACACACACACACACACACACACACACACACACACACACACAGAATTACTGTATCAGTGAAACATTAGCAAGAATAGTTTTCAAAAAATATTCTTCTTCGACTAAGTCATTCTGAGATTTAAAAATTATTTACTTTATCTAAAACTTTTTGATATGTATTTAATTTGAAGAAGAGGAAATTTATTTATTTCTTTTCTTTTTCTATTCCCATTAAGTAGTAGAAAAGTTCTTGCGAGGATAACTTCTTAAAATCCAATTTAGTGGCGTTCCAGTATTTAATTTATCATGCCTGATCGATTTCTGCCCCTGTCAACAGTAATTATTCTAATGTTTAATTTACAATAAAATTACTCGGAGATTTCTTTTTGTACATTTTTTGGCTTTCCAAAAACTAATCCTGTCTGTCCTAATTACTCCACAGTAAAAACAAAGCAATTTTAATTTTAGTTCACTGCCTAATTACAAAATGTCTTTTCACAAAAACCCTGTGAAGACAATTAATTAGTTTCAGTTCTTATCTTGATGTAGACCTGTATTTGAATAAGATTATTAAACAATAATTAATAGATGGCTTGTTAAATTTAAAAGCTCCGGACAGACTGAAAACTATAAAATAGAATTATATAGAAAAAAAAAACGAAAAAAAAAATGAATTAACTCACTCGTTTATGTCAAGATCAAGAATTATCGAATTGACAATTAAGAAGGATATCAAAAACAGTAGAAATGACCCAAATCAACTGACCCAAAATCTTTCTATAATAACTTTCATTTATCACAGTACATATATTCTGCTTCAAGTTTAATGTACGACGCTGTAAGTAAAATTCCGTTTATCCACCACTGTTTTCTCTTGCATTGATGCAAGACAGAAGAACGAATATCATGATGCCTCATGGTCAGTGGCCTAGTGGTAAGGGTGTTGCACTCACGATCACAAGACCGTGGTTTCTATTCCCGGACTAAGCGGTGCGTTGTGTCCCTCAGCGAAATGCTTTATTTCACGATCGGTTTCATGGAGTGAGAGAGTCAAAGTACAGCGCAAAGTTTTGTTTTTCTGATGACTATAAATAAATGATTCGTCCAACTTGTTCTGTAAGAAAATACCGAACACTCACCTATCGTCTCCGATATATATATATATAATGTGTGTGTGTGTGAGTATATATATATATATATATATATATATATATATATATATGTATACATAAATATATGTATGTATATATATATATATGTATACATAAATATATGTATGTATATATATATATATATATATATATATATATATATATAATATATATATATATATGAATATTTATGTTTGTCTAGATTAGCATTGAATTTCGGCCAAAAACTTCAAAAATTAATGCTCTTCGCCTGACTCCATCGAAATATGCAGAAAAGCAAAAGAGACACATAGACCGAAGCCGCTCGACACACTAGAAATAGAAGTAAACATTTTAAAAGAATATGGAAATGGCCACTAAATAGAATACGTTTTATTATAAGTACTAATTAGGTGCTATTCCGGGCCTGAACACCAAATGTAATGACTAGCAGGTACAAGGAAAAACATAAATAATTTATATATTCCATAACAAATAGTGTTTCTGTTTTTTATGTCACTTCGACTTCGATGTTATACTTATTAACATCATTAAAACATAAGTAGATGTATAGTTACTAATTTCGCAACTTCATGATCCGGCTGATTTCTATGCATACGCGCAGGAACGTGTGCAATATTTATATTGCCAACAACCTTAACTTCATCAGTAGTGTGTGAACGGAAATTACTCGAAGGAAATTGTCTGGGCACCTAATCGTGTGTGTGTGTATGCATATACATATGTTTACACGCACATACACATGCACATATGCGCAATTCTTTATTAAGAAGGAATCTCGAAACAAATTTAGCTTTATATAAATATTTAGGCGTGGCTGTGTAGTAAGAAGCTTGCTTTCCGATCACATGGTTCTAGGTTCAATCCCACTGCGTGGCTCCTTGGTCAGGTGTCTTCTACTATAACCTCGGGCCGACGAGACGGAAACCGAAAAAAAGCCAGTCGTATTTATATAATTTATATATATATATATATATATATAATGTGTGTGTGTGTATAGTTGAAGTTTATAAAGGAGCAAAAGATGAAGACATTTGTATGAACAACAAGCGAGTATATTAGATTGACGCTGGGAGAAAAGGAAAAGGTCTCCTACGTTTCGAGCATACGTTCTTCAACAGAAAGAAATAGAGAAAATAAACAGAGAGAATTAAAAAAAAGTGTAGAGTTCAGCGGTCCGGCATGACGAATCGTTCTCTCTCTGCTTACTTTCTCGTATTCCTTTCTGTTGAAGAGCGTAGGTTCGAAACGTAAAATACTTTTCCCTTTTTCCTGAGCGTCAAACTAATACACTTGCTTGCTGTTCATACACCTGTCTTCGTCTTGTGTCTGTGAGTGTGCGAATGTGTATTTGTGTCTGTGTTTGTCCCCTCATAACCGCTTGAGAACCGGTGTGTGTGTGTTTACGTCGCCGTAAATTAGCGGTTCGGTAGAGGAGACCGATAGAATAAGTACTAGACTCACAAAATAAGTCTTGGGGTCGATTTGCTCGACTAAAACCCTTCAAGGCAGTACTCCAGCATTGGCGAAGTCAAATGATTGAAACAAGTAAAAGAATAAATGAACAAGAGAATATTATGTTAAAAACACTTTGAAAAAAAAAAAAAAGAAATAGCGGACATCTACTACTGGTATTCAAAGTACGAATCTTCTGTAGTCCAAGAAAACATACTATCAATTACACTGATATAACCTTTAGGCTTTTTTTCATCGAATCTAACTTACCAGCAACGATCTTTGACGAACGTTCTAAACCAAAGCAAACCATAGAATCTTGTCCGTCCATCTTGGAAGATTTGTTCTTAACAGCAAGAATTAAGTGTTGTTTACGTTATGATACTTACGTTATGAAACAATGAAAGATATGAAATAAATAGTTTTGAAAGGTGGAACTCGAAGTAAATAGCGTTAGAGATGATAGGATGTAGAACAGTTTTAAAAACATTTTGAATTGAAAAAGTCGAAAGCTGCCCGTGGGCAACCTTGTGTTTCTTTTCTTCATTTTATTCTAAATTATCATGACGTAAAGATTATGCACACACACACTCACACACAGACATACAGACACACACACACACACAGACACACACACACACACACACACAGACACTATATGCGTACATAATTATTTATTCATTATGAATCATATACATCCTTCATACAAATAAAATACGTCTGAAATCACACTCACGAATGCATGAACATCGCCGCATGCACACGCAGATTCACCAACTAATTTTACTTTGAAACACTAAGAAAAGGCATACATATATGCTTATACACATAGTCCAACACGTGCACATATAAATATACGCCCAAACACACTTTCTCCCATAGACACAACTGTTGCCTGATTGTCTATCCATTATAGACGCGTACATATATTTACACAGGTCTAAAATTTAGGTGATTGTACCGAGAAACTGTTTCCGTTCATTGCACACCACTAACAAATATATTTGTTCCTTTTTTTTATTGCAACTGTTCAAGCTTTGCACACATAATATGCTACAGCCTAAACAACATAGAATGCTCATATTTGCAGTATAATTGTTATATTCCTATTTGTATGTCTCGCTAATGCATTTCATCGCTATTTTCTCTATTATATTTAATGTGTTGCGTTTATAATATTCCAGAATTTTATTGATAAATTCATTGTGCTTTTTTTCCCCTTCAGTTATTGATGTCTACTTTAATCTTTATCGCTTAGCAAGACATCTGCCTTTGATGTTTCATAATATATATGTATATATATATATTATATATATATAATATATATATTATATATATATATATGTGTGTGTAGATATATATATGTAGATATATATATATGTAGATATATATATATATATATGTAGATATATATATATATATATGTAGATATATATATATATATGTAGATTATATATATATATAGGTAGAGATATATATATATATATATATAATAGATATATATGTAGATATATAGATATATATGTAGATATATATATATATATATGTAGAT
>NC_043002.1:39036386-39049524 GCF_006345805.1 Octopus sinensis | reverse complement strand
GGTATATACATCATATAATGCATACATACATATACATTCTGTTTGTCTATCTATCTATCTATCTATCTATCTATCTATCTATCTATCTATTATCTATCTATCTATCTATCTCATCTATCTATCTATCTATCTATTATCGACTTCTGTCTGTCTGTGTCTATCTATCTATCTATCTATCTATCTATCTATCTATCTATCTATTTCATAAACATATATGCACGTAAATGTGTATAAAAAGACAACGTCAGTGTATGATATATACATAGAGAGAGAGAGGGAGAGAGAGAGAGAGAGAGAGAGAGAGAGAGGGAGGTATTGAGAGAGAAGGAGAAAAGGAGAGAGAGCGGTAAAAGAAGAGGAGATAATACTAAGAAAGAATATAGGCTTCACAGAATCTCATGGTACTTCTACTCTTATCCTTCTCAAGATAACTTACAATAGAACATAACGATTTTTCTTAGAATAATAACAAGGATGAAATTTTAGAGAGAAAGAAACTAATCCGCATTCCGCAGCACAATGCAATGTTTGTGATGTTTGAAATGAGTATTATATCATGGTATTTAAAAATAATAACTACAAATAATTACCATAAAGACAAGAGAGAAACAAAACCAAAAAAGCAACACGCACAGGAAAAATCATGGAAAATTGTTTTGTTTGTGTTGCACACACACACACACACACACACACACACACACACACACACACATACACACACACAGCCTAAGCGTTTTAATAATTATCGACATAATAAAGACGGGAAGTAGTGTGAATGTTAAAATGCATATATATATATATTTATATATATATATATATATATATGTGTGTGTGTGTGTGTGTATAAATATTTATACACACACACACGCTTTATTTTAGTGCCAGCGAGTATTTCCTTCCAATGGAAATAGCTACTGGTTTCACGCCAGTATCCAGGAATTTGGACTCTGTCATATTTTTCTAAAAATAAAAAATAAAAATAGAACAAAATAATGGGATCTTTTCGGTTTGAACGGCAGTTTTTTCTAGCGGTGTCATATGAAATTGTCACCCATAATTATGACCTTAGTATCGATCTATTGTATTTCAATCTGTTTTAGGGTTAGGGTTAGGGGTGGGGTGAATGGTATCTTTTTTTCTTCACAAATGTAAATAAACCCAACCTGTTTCTTAAACGAGGGACATATTCATACGTTTTTTACCTCAATGTTTTTTACCTCAATGGACGGCATTGATTGGTTGAAATTGCAGAAATTGAAGAAAAAACAACAAATATCTTACAAACTATAGAATTTTCTCAATAAAGCCAAGAGAAAAAGATGTTTTATAAACACATTCTACCAGTATATGAAGTTTAAAAGTGTTTAGTTACGTGGAAATTATTTAAAAAAAACTACCAGTCAAACCGAAAAGATCCAAATACTGAAATAATGCCGGTATCTTTTACTTTAACAATTACGAAATTATGACAGTTTGCTGAGCATATATATATATATATCAGTAATCCCTCGCCATATCGCGGACTATTATTTAAGATTGCATCGATTCTTCCGTGGTGTTTTGCAGTTATGATAAAATAAATATATACAAATTATAAAAATGATAATAAAGAATATACAGTATTGCACTGTTTCTACTTCGCGGATTTTTACCTATCGCGGGGTATTTTGGAATGTAACACCCGCGTTAGTCGAGGGAGATTACTACATGTATATATATGCAATTCATGGACACTTGCGCGAAAACAATGTGTAGGAAAATAGTCATAAGTTCTATATGTTTCTTACTTAAGTCCTTCACTCCCTTTGGAACGTAGACCATCGATGACTTTTCTTCACTCTTCTCCACTGTTGTCCACTCTTCTCCACTATTGTCCACTCTTCTCCACTGTTGTCTACTCTTCTCCACTCTGGACTGCCTTTTGCTTCTCTGTTGGATCCCTGTTTTTTCAGCTCTACTTCAATATCTTGCCGCCAACTGTTTTTAGGGCACCTTATCTTCCACCTCCTTTGTTGTTCCAGGTTAGGACCTGACGTTGACCTGTCATAAGTTTTTTCCTAAAGGAAAGCCTTGCTCTGGGTATTTTGGATTATGAATTATCGTCGATGCTTCTCTAACTTTCTAAGCTTTCTAAGTAGAGATGTCGGCCCTATACAAACCCAATTTTTCCTTTGAGCAGAGGCAGTCATTATCAGCCTGGGTTCTATCCTTTGACCTGTCTAGCATGGAAGGCGTTACCTGGAGGTTGTGTTCAGCTGTCATAGATCTCTGGGTCATTGAAGTACACAACCACCAAACGGCAACAAGGATTGGACCTTGTGGTGCCGCTATCTGTGAATGTGTGTATGTGTGTGTGTGTGTATGTATGTTAGGGCATCTGAAAAAGATGTCGTATCTCATGTTTAGGAATGGATCGTTTAGTCCACTGCAGGACAGAGGCCTCAGCATGTTCTCTCCACCAACCACGGTGTGGTATGGAAGCTATGAATTTGAGCTTGTTTGCTGGTTTGATGAGCCTACTTTTCTACACTGGCTTGACGTGGCTTGGCAGGGAGATGCAGTTTTTATATACTCATACCTAGGAGAAGTTAAGTCGATTACATTGATTCCAGTGTTCTACCGGTACTTATTTCACCGACCCCTACAGGATGAAACGCAAAATTGGCTTCGGCTCAATTTGAACCCAGACCGTAAGGACAGACGAAATACCTATTTCTTTACTACCCACAAGGGGCTAAACACAGAGCGGACAAACAAGGACAGACAAACGGATTAAGTCGATTATATCGACCCCAGTGCGTAACTGGTACTTATTTAATCGACCCCGAAAGGATGAAAGGCAAAGTCAACCTCGCGGAATTTGAACTCAGAACATAACAGCAGACGAAATACTGCTAAACATTTTGCTCAGCGTGCTAACGATTCTGCCATCTCCTCGTCGCCTGTATTTCATGTAATAAGTTCAAATTTGTATAGGATGTATATTTTTATTCACTAAAAAATAACGATAATCGTTAGCAATAACATTTTCCAACCTTAGAAACCAGTTTGCTGGTTCCTAGAAGGGAAAAAATTGCTTGGAGCGTTGTTTCGACATGGTTCCTGACGCCGAATGTTTTTTCATTGTTAAAGTGTTTAGATGACCTGAATAAGAGAAAATATGTTAGTGCTAGGTCTGGTGAGTAGGAAGAGTGAAGTAGAACTTCGATGTCTAATGAATTTATCTCTTCTTGAGTTATGTTCGCTAAATATGGCCTCGCATTATCATGTTGAATCCACTTTCCTTCTCTATACACTTTTTCAATCTCCTTGAGATGATCTTGGACAGTGGATCAAGCCTCCGGAATAAGTTACCGCTGCTTGTTGTTACTGAACTCTCTTTTTCTTTCCTTCTCCCTCTCTTTCTCTTTCTCTCTCTCTTTCTCTTTCTCTCTTTCTCTCTCACTCTTTTCCCTAACTCTATCTCTTTTCCCCTCTCTCTTTTCTCCTTCTCTATCTGTCACTACAGGGTAGAAAAGCACAAATGTTAATTGTATTGTAGGAAGTAGATTAATTTGTTAAAAATAGCAGCAAGATATCCCACAAATCACATCCTACCACTTTCAAAAAAAGAACACGTGGGCCCTGGTATATCCAAATACGGTTGGAATGCTTTCCTTATCTAGAAATAACGGCCAAATTCTTTTCCAGAATACACGTTCTGCCGTCTTAAAGATAGAAGGTCACCATATAAAAAAAAAGTGATGTTAGTGCTGTTTTCAGATAGCGTGTTCGCACTATTGTGTTTGTGTGTGTGTTAATAAGAATAAGGAATCTTATTCCTGCTAAAGATTCTCATGTTTCGGTTTTCTAAAGTTCTTTGCAAAAATTTCTGTCTTAGTAATGTTAAATTAATGAGAGAACCTAACAATTGCATTGCATTTGAATATGTTACGTCATCTGCATATTCTCTACAACGTACTTGGCTCGAGATATCATGAATTCCATTACTCTAAATACTATTAAATCTTGGAATTATATTACAACAAATTCCTAATTATGAACAAATAAAATCTTATTAAAAATTGAAGCAGCGTGAATGTATGACTTGCTTGAAACAAAAGTTGAATAGTTCTCAAATCTAAATCAAGAAAGGACACAATGGGACATGTTGTCCTAAATATTTTTTTATTTATGCGCCCTTTTCAAGCCTAGCCAGGCTCATGGGCCCGGTTTTCCCGGTTTCTATGGCGTATATGTTCCCCCTCAGCTGGACGGGACGCCAGTCCATCGCAGCGTTACTCAAGAAACAGGAAGAAAGAGTGAGAGAAAGTTGGGGCGGAAGAGTACAACAGGGGTCGCCTACATATGCACAGTCTTGGATTTTTATCTCATTCTGAAAATATTCATATATACACATGTTGATATATGACCTACGTTGGACTCCTCATTCGCATAATCACCGAACCTGGAGCTTAACTACAGTCTGTCCATAGCACTTACTCACTCAGTATTACCTGACACCTTTGGGTCTGCTTGACACCATTACCTCTCATAGACACACACATACACACACACACACATGCATATGCTTGTGTGTCTGTGTTTGTCTCCCAACGGTCACTTGCCAACCGATGTTGGTGTGTTTACGTCCTCGTAAATTAGCGGTTCGTCAAAAGAGCCCAACAGAATAAGTACTAGAATAAGCCCTGGGTCGATTTGTTCGACAAAAGGCGGTGCTGCAACATGGTCGCAGTCAAATTACTGAAACAGATAAAAGAATAAACGAATAATATATATATAGAATATGAATTAGAGATAAAACTACTATTAGACAACTCAGTGATAGACATAAACCAATACATAAATAACAAATAATATAAATATAATTAATATAGTATATAATATATATATAAAATTTAAAATTAATTTTTTTTTTAAAGTTAAAGAAGTGATTTTAAATTCTCGAATGCAGGATAATGCTAATAATATAGCATGAACAGGATAAGCTACCCCTATTTTGCAGAAAAAAGTGTTGGCGGCCGGCTATGAGACTCGAACATGTACTGATTTAGTTATGACATATTTCAGGAGTTTTTGTTCCTTTCTAAGCAATCACCCAACCCATTAATCATCTACGAACTCATTGTTTAAAGGAGCAAAGTCTTTTGAAATATGTCATATATGCCCATTATCCATTTTCCATCTTCGATCACTTTGTTTACATGAAGCTTCTCAGATACGAAACGTCGTAACAAATCAGGGCTGGCTATAATTCCTAGAGAAAATTTGTTGTGAAACATTTAACATTTAACATCGTCTCAAATACGGAAGAAGCATCACTTACCTGAGGTGTTGCTTTATTTTAACCTTCTATGAGAAAATACATATAACTCTTTCTAATAACTGATAATGATGTGCTCACGAGAGAGAAATTGTGAGATAACTTTAAAAAAAATATTTGGAATAATTATTAATATCAGATATGTATGTCATCGTAAAAATAAGCATAAATTTTATCGTATGTTAGATTCATTATCTTATCGTTCTGAGCCAAGATTGGAAGCTGGAAGTTGAAGATATCTCTGTACGTGCTGAATACTATAATAAAATGATGTGAGAATAGTTAATGTTCTTTGTTACAGCGTAAAATGCCGAGATTTTAATATATTATATATATATATATAGATATACTATATATATATATATATATATAGATATATATATATATAGGTGTGTGTGTGTGTGTGTGTGTGTTTCTTTGTTATTATTTATGCAATAGTATTTTCTTGTTGACAACCGACTAAAGTTGTCACCAAAGGGTTTCGTGCTAAATCCGCAGGGGCAAATTTAGCAATCATCGGACATGTCCAATGATTTATCTCTTCATATTTGACAGGGAACTCTTCTGTAACGAATTAATCTTCAACTATAAGACTACAAGGTATAAATAATAATAGTAATTTACTTGCTGTATTACCTAATATAAGACTTCCCGCTTTTCAATGACTCAAGAAGACTTATTGGGCAACTGTATATATATATATATATATGAAATTTATATACATATAAGACACAAATGTATAGATATATGTATTCGATAAATAATATATGTATATATTTATATATATATCTATACATGTATGTATCTCTCTTTCTCTCTCTCTGTATCTATATATGTATGTATATATATATATATATATATATAGTGATAATATGTGGCAAACATTGATTCTCCACCATTTTTGTTCCTTTTATATATATATGTTTGTGTGTGGAGAAAGATATAGGTAGATATGCATGCAAATAACTATATACATGTAAGTCTGTGTATGTATGAATGTATATATATATATAATAATTAATGCTATATATATATATATTTATATATATATATATATATATTATATTATATATATATATATATATTATATGCATATAAACGTATAAGTGTGTGGCGTGTGTTGTTATGTGCATGCAAGGGCATTAGGCGTATGCGTATGAAGGTTTTAATTTGCGCACAAATAACACGTTGGAAAAATTTCAATTATCTCTTATCAGGCATAAGACCGACTTATTAGCAACCAAGCTTACCGAAATTGCGAAGATGATGAAAAGATATGTGCGTGTGTGTATGTGTGTGTGTGTGTGTGTGTGTGTGTGTGTGTGGTGTGTGTGTGTGTGTGTATAAGTAATTTTAACAGCCACACCCTTTTGCTTTCGAGAAGTCAAGCCAAGAAGGAAGCCGCTAGTTGGTCTTTTGATCTGCTAGAAATAGATGTAAAACATCCAAGTTACACCCTACAACCAGATACAAAGAACGAATACATAAAGTTGTATGACTTGGTAGCATGTACTATGTTTTCGATAATTGTTCTGGGTATCTATCTCTATAGTAGCACCAGACATAGATCCTCTCTCGGCCTTTCTGCTTTGGACCCCAGCGGGTGGAATTGAGAGAACTATACTGGCATTTGGGTGGTTAGAGCTTGTTCTGAAGCCAAGTAAACTGCAGCAACGTGAAATGAAGTGTCTTGCTCAAGGACACAACGTATTGTCTAGTACAGAAATGTAACTACAAATTTATAGTCGGGAGCAAACATGATAGGGTGGTCACGACGGGAACGCCTTCGGTCATACGTCTATTCAGTCAGTGTTGCTCGGAGACAACAATAACCACCTGTCTGTTTTATAATTTAAAAATATTTCGATATTATCTCAAGGTTGTTTTGTATTTTTTTTTCTCTCCTATAGAAAAGTTAATCACCTGTCTTACTTTTTTATTTTTTGCCTAACCAAGCATTTATTGAACTGCAAGGAAATGAAAGTCTAGTAGGAATTAGTAATTGTATATCCCAAGGTATGAAGCACAAGAGATTCCAAAGCTATTGTCTTCGATGATATATCATCCGCGTTGAAAAGTAGAATAAATGAAATTGAGATCTATAAACAAATTCCCCAAATTAGGTTTAGGTATCTAAGAAACTACATACTTTTATGTGTTTTTGTGTTAACTTTAACATAGCGCTTATTACGATCGTTTTTTAACTTTCGTTCAATGTTCCACAGAGCATCGGTCCGTTCTTGGGTGATTCTAGTAGTATTTCAGCTTACAAATACACATATACACGAATAGTTGCCGCACGATCACTCCTTCCCCTTTCCTCAAGAAACGTATGCTGTGAGTAGATAGATTACCTACGGTGCTTCATGCATGCAGCACCGAGCGGCCGACTCAGAGAGACAAAATGTGTGTGTGAGTGAGTGTGTACGTGTGTGTGCGACAGGAGTGAGTGAGAGAGAGAGGGGTGTACAAGAGAAAGAAGGAGGAGACCAGAAGGATGAAAGGCAAACAACGACCACAAGAGGATTTGAGCATAGAGTTCGTTCATTATAATACTGTTGATATAACCTCTCTATATTGACGAAGACCTTTAGAAACAACTATCGATTTGAAACTTTGGTGCATCAACTGAGTTTTTTAAAACTGAGTTGTCGCCCTTGCTTTCGCTTGGTTTTCTTCAACATTGTTTAACACACATTACCCTATCTTCAGAGTAATTAGTCCTGATTGATAAAAGATATTGAGTTCCCCACATTAAGTACGTTAGCACTTACTGCACTGTTTATTGGGTAACTATATGTAGCCTAAATATATTCTATAAATACGCGTAGAAATACGCATTGCGTCTACTATATGTGTGAGCGTGTGTGTGTATGCGACGTAGTTATGTCTATGTGCATAGTGACAATAAACATACGTACGCTTATATGCACACACACACACACACCCACCCACCCACACACACACACACACACACACACACACACACACACGTTCGCGCAAGCACAAGCACGTACAATTACGCAAACATACCCATATGTTTATATCTGAAACTGTGTGTCTGTTTTGGGACGCCATTCACTCAAACTATATCAATATTTTATTTATTTAAGGCGGAGAGTTGGCAGAATCGTTAGCACGCCGGTCAAAATGCTTAGCGGCATTTCGTCCGACTTCACGTTCTGAGTTCAAATTCTCCCGAGGTCGACTTTACCTTTCATCCTATCGGAGTCGATAAAATAAGTATTATTTGAACACTGGGTCCGATGTAATCGACTTTCTCCATCACCCGAAATTATTGGTCCAGTGCAAAAATTTGAAGTCAATATATATCTATTTATTTCAGCTAAGAGTATTTTTATTCTTCCTAGATGCGTTTACCATCCACTTCGTTATAATCACTGATTTTGTCATTATTGTAAAAGGATTGTCCTGAATAAATTTTATTCCTTAAAGGTTTCATCAAAAACAGAACTGAAAAATATCGGTAATGTTTTTCGTGGAATATGTTTGTAAACGTTTAAAATAACCTCTAGAGTTTCTAATGGTCTTTGATTACAAAAGAAATCATCTTGCTTTCTTTTCCATCATCATTCATAATGTAATAAATTTGACCAAATCTGACCAACACAACGACTGGAAATTCTGGTTCATTTAAGAGTGAAGAGAGAGGAAAGTCATTAAAATTTTTGAAATAGAATTTTGTTTATTAATTTGAAATATTTCAGTTTCAGTAACAAACACAGGTGATATGGAAATTTATTTTAGACATATTAAAAAAAAAAAAATGATGTTTGAAGACAGAAGGTGGGTCACACATATTCATACACACACACACACACAGAGACACGAGACCGTAGAAATAAATTCATAGGCATACTCACATACAAAGACATACACAAGCACATAAACAGGTAGACACACCGACACACAGATTATACGTACACATACACATATGATTACGTGCATATATTTGTGTATATGCGTATATAAAATATATGTACGAATGTAACCATATATATATATATAATCTACATATATATCTATATATTATATATATATATATATATAATATATATATAATATATATCTATACACATATATATATATACATACATACATGTATATATATATATATATATACACATATATATATAATATATACACATATATATATATACTACATACATGTATATATATATATTACACACATATATATATATACATACATAATGTATATATATGTATATATATATATATATATATATACTACATACATGTATATATATATATATATATATATATATATATATATATATTATATATATACACACATATATATATACATACATACATGTATAGATATATATATATATATAATATATATAATATATATATATATATACACCCACATATATATTACATACATACATGTATATATATATATACATATATATATATATATATATATATATATACACATATATATATATATACATACATACATGTATATATATAATATATATATATATATATATATACATACATACATATATATTTACAGGGTTTGAAAGCTTGATAAACAACCATGTGTTGTTTATATACATATTACTAGTTACAGAGGGAAATAAAAATAAAAAAAAACACGATGGTAGAAGCAAACAAACAAAAACAGTAACACAGTTGACAATAAATAAAAGTACAAAAAAAGAAAAAGCTGATGAAATCCATTTTATTTTTCTTCAGAGAAAATCTATTCGGATTCTTCGTTCTACAATGATCCGAAGGCAGTGTACCCCACCATAGAGGAGCAAATCAACTTGTGTAAGAAGATCTCGTACTCACTGACGGCTGCAGCCAATAAAAAAGCGCGGGGGGCAACCATGTTTGCAAAACGTCAGAAGCGTTCTTCCAAGTGGATACATGACGGTTTTTCTACGGTGAGTGACGGAAACATCGCAGACTTATCCGAGCTTAGCAGTGAGCTGAGCCCATTCGACGGTGGAACGAAACCGCTTTTCCAATTTCGCATACCCAGAGTTGCACATCAGGTAAAAA
Source organism: Octopus sinensis (assembly GCF_006345805.1). Classification (NCBI taxonomy): domain Eukaryota; kingdom Metazoa; phylum Mollusca; class Cephalopoda; order Octopoda; family Octopodidae; genus Octopus; species Octopus sinensis. Next base: position 39,039,143 of record NC_043002.1, on the reverse strand, counting down.
AAAAAAAAAAACTACAAAAAGCAAAACAATCGATTTTGTTTTTTACTAATGAGACAAAAATAATGAGAAAAAATTTAACAACTTCTAACAACTGTTTCCCTTCGGCTGTGTGTATGTATATATATATATATATATATATATATATATATATATATATATATATATATAGTATATATATGTGTATATATATGTGTATACATATGTATGTGTATATATATATATATATATATATATATATATATATATATATATATATATATATATATATATATATATACCCACATATACACACTTGTTTTGTTTTTACTAACAACAGTTAATGCGGAGATTTTGTTATTCTCGGAAAATAACTGTGTTGATACATCTAAAATCGCATGGTGTGTTGTTTGCTTTGATTAGGAAATTATAATTGTTATTTCGTAGCCCTCCCGCCCTTCAAAAATAATAATAAAAAAAGATGAATTTAAGTTGATTAACTTTTCTATAGGAGAGAAAAGAGAAAATCCAAAACAACCTTGAGATTATATCGAAATATTTTTAAATTATAAAAGAAAACAACAACAAACAACAAAAAAAAAAAAGCTAAGAACTAACCAAGTGGACTCATACTCGATTAAAGTTAACAGCAGACGACATAAAGTTTTAGCAGACGACATATCAAAACGCAGCAGACGATACAGAAACCTCTGAACGACTTAACGTCTGTAAAAGTTATTTGTAAGTCAGTCACTTGCTTGTTATGCAACAGCTACTGAAGGGGGCGAATCTATTAAACGACTGGATGTCAGTGTTTGTGTTGGAAGAGGGAAAATATAAATAGTAATTAAGACCTGCCTCTACTGTACTCCTTCCATTTTTTTTTCATTCTCTCTCCCTACTTCAATGTAGTTCTTCAGCAAAGTTTACCTGTATGCTAGTATGTTTTTTCGTTTCTCACTTGGGTAGTATTGGAGTGTTTTCGCACCCAGATATACAAGGCTTACACGTAAGTTTAGCATCGAGATATTCTTAGAATTTATGAAACATAAGGAATGATATGGATATGTCGAAGTCGTTGAGTGTTAGTTGTTTATCTCTATAGATCCGTAGTAGCATATATTTATCTCGTAATTCTGTGCACGTACATAATACTCCATCATACGCATACATTTCCACACAGGTAGATTCACACGCACACACTTAGCACCTATATACATATATACATATGAAAAGGCATGTTAAAGTAAACGTATGATCGATATATATATTTGTATGTATATTTGTATGTATGTGTGTATGTTTGTATGCATATATTGTATGCATCTCTCTCTCTCTCTCTTCTCACATATACACAAACATATATGTATGTATATATATATATATATATATATATATTTTATGTGAAATGTATATACCATATATATATAAATGTGTGTGTGACGTATGTATGCATAATGTGTATATCAAGCATATTAAATACAGCCACGCGCGCGCACGCACACACACATACACATTCATTAATTTTATTAGAGTTAATGAAGACTAATAGACAACTATTGAAAATTATCTTCTTCAGAAATATCCTACATTGGGTTATTACTGGCCATTAATGTTATGATAGATCCAGCTTCAAACACATACACATTGGATTAGCTTCTCATAATCTTGATTTAGACGGAAAAAGGAGCGAAGATTTGACCTTATTCAATGCGTTAATCCTACAAACCTCTTTGATCACGTGTACCTTGGTAGAATTTATTACAATGCTATTCTAGGAATACGAAACGTAGTTATCTCTGCGGATTATCGCTGTAGGCCACGCTGCTCAAAGTTGTCTTTATATATATCAATGTGTATTTGTGTGTATATATATATATATATATATGTGTGTGTGTGTGTATGTATATATGTATACATGTGTGTATGTCTAACTTGTTTATGTATCCATGTATATATGCATATACGCATGCTTGGATGTAGTCCTGCATGTATGTATACATATTTAGTAAAGTTCAACGACATTTCTGTATCGAACAAACACTACACACGAACAAAAAAAAAAAAAAAGAACGCCATGTTTGTTTATATTTGTCAGTGTCTCATGCGTGTGTTTACACGTGATAGCGCACACGAAACCTTCGCTTATTACCTGACACCGCTGTCTGTTACATGCAAGAATACCTCCTCCACACACACACACACACACTCACACACGTATACATACATACATACATACATACATACATACATACATACATACATACATACATATATATATATATATATATATATATACACACAAACACATTTATATATATTATATATATATATGTGTGTGTATAAAGTATATACATATATGTGTTTATGTGTGTATGTTTGTGTATACATATGTGTGTGTGCATGTATATTACTGTTCGTGTGTGTTGTGTTACAAGCGCGTACAATCTCTTTCATGTGAGATGTATACAAAGTCTTTTTATAATATATGTTAATTTATGTGACAAGCAGTAAGGACGACATGTTCATGGATCGCCATTTCCTTCTGAGCGTCAGCCATTTACGTTCATATTTGAAGGTTATAACGTCTACAAATGCTTCAGATATGTGCAGTCAAGCGAACGATCAAAGATGCATTTTAGGGATTAATGTTTTAAGGATTAATGTTTACTTCACATAAATTAACACACACACGCGCGCGCACAGACACAGACGCAACGCACACACAGTGTCACACATAATACACTTATAGTATCTGTATATATATATGCGTATATATAC
>NC_043002.1:39013886-39031386 GCF_006345805.1 Octopus sinensis | reverse complement strand
CGGTTCGGCAAAAGAGACCGATAGAATAAGTACTGGGCTTACAAAGAATAAGTCCCGGGGTCGAGTTGCTCGACTAAAGGCGGTGCTCCAGCATGGCCGCAGTCAAATGACTGAAACAAATAAAAGAATAAAAGAATAAAAATACAAATTACGAAATTATGTGATTTGGCACACAGAGAAACGAAAACTGTTAAGAGGATAACAAATCGTAATGTTCAGATCTTTAGCAATTTTAGATTATATTTCACTAAATGTATGTTTACTTAAACCAAAAGATGCTAAGTAGGAAATGTTACCCACCGCAGTCTAGCATCCATTCCGGCGAGAATACTTGTTTAAATTTTCATGCAAAATATCTATCCATATTCTGTATATTTCTGTTCAACTAACTATAGAGAATTATGTAGCAGAATACCAGACGATAGAGCCTCGATATGTCAACCGCGATAGATATTAGCACTCTGCCCAAACTAATATTTATTGATTTGGCATTCAATTAACTATACAGGATTTGGAGCTGAACATTTAGTTCTGTGAGCTCCTATGGTTTCTGGAGATATGTGCTTTTATTATTACGCATATACAAGGCGGCGAGCTGGCAGAATCGTTAGCACGCCGGGCGAAATGCCTAGCGGTATTTCGTCTGCCGCTACGTTCTGAGATCAAATTCCGCCGAGGTCGACTTTGCCTTTCATCCTTTCGGGGTCGATAAATTAGGTACCAGTTACGCACTTGGGTCGATGTAATAGACTTAATCCATTTGTCTGTCCGTGTTTGTCCTCTCTGTGTTTAGCCCCTTGTGGGTAGTAAAGAAATAGATATTTCGTCTGCCGCTACGTTCTGAGTTTAAATTCCACCGAGGTCGGCTTTGCCTTTCATCCTTTCGGGGTCCATTAAATAAGTATTAGTTACACACTGTTGACGATGTTGACTTAATCTCCTCCTCCAAGCTGCCCTTATGGCAAAAATTTGAAATCATTATTACACACACACACACACACACACATATATATATATAAGATAAATGAATAAATGCGCCCTTTTAAAGCCTAGCCAGGCTCATGGGCCCGGTTTCTATGGTGTATGTGTTCCCCAGCTGGACGGGACGCTAGTCCATCGCAGCGTTACTTATTTTTGCCAGCTGAGTGGACTGGAGCAACGGGAAATGAAGTGTTTTGCTCAAGAGCACAATGCGTCGCCTGGTCCAGGAATCCAAACCACAATCTTACGATCATGATGCTGACACCCTAACCACTAAGCCACGCGCCTCCACACACACGCACACACACACACACACACAGACACACACACACACACGCGCACACGCACACACACACACACACATATATATATATAAACTTTTCTGTCACGTTGCTTCAGTCAGCTCAGCTGGCAAAATGAGTTACTCTGCGGAGGGCTGGCGTCTCTTCCAGGTGGGTGGGCAATATATACGTCATAGAATCCGAAGAACCGGCCTTATGAGCTTATAGTTCATGAAAGACCTTTGATCGTTTTGATATATTCTTTCATTCTTTCACATGTTTCAGCCTGAAGGCTGTGACCATGCTGGTGCACAGCCAGCATGTATATATATATATATATATATATATATATATACATACACGGTGCATTCATATATTTATGGATGGATGGATGTGTGCATGGTGGTGAATGTCGCTAATCGATGGTGATTCAGTTGTTCCCACAACCGAATTATCTGCTCCTGAATTACCGAATATAAGGTTAAGTTCTCCCACATTGCCCCTAGCATAATTTTAGGCGGAATCAGCATGGCACAATATGTGACTAGGTTGTAGTGTTGACTTGCAGGACTGTCCCATCCCTTCGACGAATGTGGGTTCAGCAAAACATAGCTGTACAAAGTTTTTAGTTCAAGTCTGTTGAAACCCGCCTTCAGTTACGGCCGCCATTGCACAGGGTCAAAGTTAAAAACCTCAGGCAGAATCCTTTACTTGTCTTCGCCGCTTCTCTCCCAATCCATACGAAGAATATTTGATGGCGTTGGTGTTCGTCTTATTTTATTTTAACCTCCATGGTGAATATCATTATAGTGGGCGTGGTTTGTGCAGAGCCAGTGCCAATATCTCACCCTTAAAACTTGTATTAGGCTGATGCACAAATGCTACGAGCCCAGGATGCAGGATTTGTATGGAGTTTCCTTTCTGTTATGAGAGGCTAAAATGCTGAAGGGCATAATTTTCCCTAGTGTGTGACATTGGTGTGCGACATTCTTCCGGTGGCAATTCTGTGACATGATAGTTAACACATAGCCACGAGCATGAGCAGGTGTTACCAATCCGGCTTAGGGTAGACCTGGGAACTATGGAACTCCCGAAGCAGGTCTCCTCTACCGGATGCAGTTTAAAGTTATATCCGAATGTGACAAGGATGTACTATTTGAATTTCACGTACAATTCTGCACAGTTTTCGTCTATCAAATTTCACTCACAAATCTCAGTCTAACCGATCTTATAGAAAATGACATTTGATCTAAACACACCGGGATCGAACTCAGGATTTTGCGAAGCTAACACCTTAAACATTCGGCCATTATACACTTCTTCATACAGACACACATGAAAATTAGAAAGTGAAAATTATTACGATTTTATTAGTTATTAAATTTGGGTTTCAAAAATTACGGAAAAGTTCTCGTTGATTTGTGTTTGGTCCATTGCACTTAATTCTTCACCGGTACCATTTTCACGTGGCTATAGTTGCCGTTTCTAATTGGCAAACGTCTTCTCAGTCTTTTTCTAATGTGACACAAACAAAACTAAGGAAATTAGTCTTCTGTCCAAACGACTACGTTTTATTATTTTGGTTTTCAAATCTCGTCGAAACATATCGTACTCTTGAGGGTTTGCTATATACATGTGTGTATGTGTGTATGTGTATGTGCATGCGTGTGTGTGTTAGCGTTTGTGTTTTTGTTTGTCCCGCCATCACTGCTTGACAACCGGTGTTAGTGTGTTTGCGTTCAAGTAACTTAGCGGTTCGGCAAAAGAGAACGGATAGAATAAGTACCAGGCTTAAATAAGAAATGTAACTGGTGTTGACTCATTCGGCTGAAACGTGTTTCATGGCGGTGCTCCAGCATGACCGCAGTCAAATGACTGCAGTCAAATGACTGCAACAAGTAAAAGGAATAGTATGGAATTCTAACTTTACTGCCAAAAATGAAATTTGAGAATTTCTTATAAGTAGGCTAAAGAGAGATTCATCAAGGCTATTTTAATGAAGTTCTGAATGTAATTTAAACAGTCAATGGATGATAGCCTTGATGATTCAAGCACAGCTTCATATTCAGTGAGTCATTTAAGGAAGCAATAGAGAAACAAACACGCGCACAAATAAACAAATAAACACGCGCACAAACAAACAAAAGTTCCGAAATGAATAACCAAAATAAGAAGAGTGCACAAGTGTCTAGTGTATACTCTCTCTGACAGTGTCATGATATTGGCACTTCCGTGGTTGTTTGCCAAGAATAGCATCTTAGCTGCATTCTGTTATAATTAATACTGTCACTCTGTCAGTCTGCAGTAGTTTGTCAAAGTGTTGAATTTTGGTAAGAAATTCTTTCTTACCTTCTTTCTTTCTTTCTTTCTTTCTTACCTTCTCGTTTCTTACCTTCATTCCTTCCTTCTTTCTTTCTTTCTTTCTTTCTTTCTTTCTTTCTTTCTTTCTTTCTTTCTTACCTTCTTTCTTTCTTTCTTTCTTTCTTTCTTTCTTTCTTTCTTTCTTTCTTTCTTCCATTTTGTTTCTCTCAGTATCTTGTAAGGTTTCAAGAATGGTTCTAGTTTGAGATGTATAATTAATAGGTAAAACAGAAAATTAGGACAATTCACATACGCATGCATGCACACACACACACACACACACACCACACACACACACACACACACACACACACACACATACCCCCACCCCACACCCCACACACTCACACAGTATCTCTTCTCCCTCTCTCATACACACATGTATACACGCACTCACACAGACTCACGATCTTCCTACTCGTGTGGATGATGTCTGTCGGTGAAAAGCAAAGAAATCTTGAAAGGGTCGGATCGTCTGTATTGGAGTGAGTGGTGCTGAAAATAACTACAAGTAGTAGTAATTGTTGTTAATACACTCCAGGTCAGACCCGATAAAGAAGACCTCTATAATTCGTGGCAGTTTTACCATAGCTATCTCATCATTTCTTTTCAAATATCAGAGACTACATTGTCAAATGCGCATTTCCTTTCTTAAGACAGTATAGAGTAGGATTTCAAGTAGATTTGGATGATATTTCGTAAAATTGTTAAGAAAAACATCCAGCTTGTCAAGATGTTTCCAGACAATATAGTTAAAACGTAAAAATCGAAAGTCGATCAGATATTACTTTTAGTGGTTTTAATGACTAGACAATATCTGACAATAGTGATGACAATAATAACCTCTGTGGCGATTTTCATTATTATTATTATTATTATTATTATTATTATTATTATTATCATTATTGTTATTATTATTGGAGTGATAATGACGACAGCGATATAGATGATGATGATAATTGGTTATGGTGGTTTCGGCAACAATACTTTCTATAAATTTCTTATGACGAGATCCCATTGATGAATGACAAAGGAGAGTAACACTCCAATTGATTTGACTTTACGAAAACCGAAAGAGAGATGTGTGCTATTGGAGACGATTAATGACTGTCTCCATAATTTCTGGAAAGTTGGGAGAACGATCGGACAGTTGTTGGCTGGTTCAACTGAACGATAGGTCTCCTTGGGAATGAGACACACAGTAGCATTATGTTTCTGTGTTTCCAAAGATCAAGATATATCCACAGAGGAAGATGGAAGGAGAGAGAGAAGAGCCATAGATGGAGGGAAAATGAAGAGTTTTGTGAACATATGGATTAGCACCGATAGTTATAATTTGTTGCGCCCTGAGGTAATTTCACACCTGCTGTATGTGAGCATGGAAGCGAGCCAACACGGGACGATGATAAACGACAACCAGGAAGATCTACAGGACTTAAATGATTAGAGAATGTAAATAAACTAACTACCAATTATTCATTTCTCATTAAATGGAGGTGTGAGTGGCTGAGTATTTCACAGCGAAACAGTACGTTTTAAACAGGATTTTGAGTCTCAGGTGTAATCCATCAAAAGAGCTTCCGCATAGTTTTCGGCTACCCATTTTCATTAACAAGGATAGGGTCAACTCGAAATTATTACAAAGGTCGTTTGTACATATTCTACGTAGTGGGATTGAAACCGGATCGCGAAGCAAACCTTCCACGTACCCAAACCATGCTTTTGTATATCGACACAATTTACTCAATTATCCAATGGGTTTCTATAGTTTTCTCCTACTTAATTTCATTCACAAGGCGTGGATCTATTTGAGACTATGGTAGAGGATACTTATACAATATTCCACGAAATGGGATCGGACCTGAGACTTCATGATTGCGGAGCAAACTTTTTAGCCTCTCAGCAATACTGCACCCAGAAGTTTCTGTCGGAAGGAATTATTGAAATCTGTCAAATGTATCTTACCAGTATCAATTCTTATAGACCTGATCTGATTTAAATTATTGCAATATGATCATAAGTATCTTTCACACTGCTACAAATATAATACAATATAATATATACCATAGTTTATAATACAAGCTTATACACTCTACTATTAGACTTGCAAAACATATATGGTTGGCAGGATAGCATTTATTTTAAATTCCTTCGAATGTTTTTGTATCTGGCTCTCTCGAGACACAACAAAACTTCTTCGATTGCCTCATTCTTTTGTTGTTCACCATGAAATTTGATTAAATATCGCTTGGACTCATCCATTTGTTCTAATATAAACTAAAATTTAGAACTAATTGAACATATTTTCATGTGGTATTTAGTTCCGTAGTATGCTCAATAATTTTAAAATGTAATCGTTGTTGTTTAACTCTCCCTTAGCTCTCACTAAGCAGACATTTCAACAGTGACCATTATCTATATTATTCAGACACAGCGTATCTGGGGTATCGAAGTCTAATATGACATTTATTTTGTTTTTAAAACAAGGCAAGTGTGGGTTGAAGAAGATTTAGCAGCTTATGTTCGCAGGTCGAACAACTATGTAGATGCTCCTTTTTGGCTCGTAGCATGACAGTCAGGACATGGGAAATCTAGTTTGTTGCCAGTGGTTACAACGAATATGACGGAGATCAACTCACTGAGCGAAAATAATTACGATTTCCTTCAGAGAAAATTGCGCTATAATGAACTGACACTGAATTTCAAAGACTACAGCAGCTAGTACAGTGTTCTCGAAGTGGTCGGTATCTCCCCTTTAGGGCAGTCTAAAATTTTATATGGGTACTGAGGACAAAGGAACAGTAGAGGACGATAGATTACCCAGATTTCCAAAAACTATTGTCAGTTTTTATTTCATGTGCCAAGTAGGGCGGCAAGGTGGCAGGACCGTAAACAGATCGCATACAATGGCACTTTACGTTCCACCGAGGTCGACTTTGCTTTTAATGCTTTCATGGTCGATAAAACAAGAGCTCGTTGAGAACTGAGGCCAATGTAATCGACCCCCCCACCTCTTTTAAAATTGCTGGCCTTGTGCCAAAATTTGAAATGTGCAAAATCTTCTGGTAATATTAGTGGTTAAAATGTTTGATAGTCCATATAATATTAATGAAATAACTGAGGTGCAAGCAAGCTTCTAATGGCGATCAACCTGTCGCCAGCAATCTGCTGTGAACTTCCCACATATCAGAGGCTGAACCGGTGAATGTAGTCGATATTTCTGAGAAGAGCTCTCGTTATCTTAGTCAAAGAGTGACTGGCATGTTCCTCTCTATGAAATATATGACATGAAATACATATAAACGAGAACGGAATTGTATAAGAGCTGCTAACTTTCATTAGCTGTAATGTGTTTCATTGGAACTGAACTAAATTTTGCAAGCAAATCTGTTACATGTTCTTTCATTGTATAGGTATTATTAGAATGAGTAAGAACTGAAATTTGAAACAAGCTGCGACAAGTGAATCGCTCTCTTTACATATTTTAGAGTTCATATACAAACATAGGCGTAGGAGTGGCTATGTGGTAAGTAGCTTGTTTACCAAACACATGGTTCCGGGTTCAGTCCCACTGCGTGGAACCTTGGGCAAGTGTCTTCTACTTTGGTCGGGCCGACCAAAGCCTTGTGAGTGGATTTGGTAGACGGAAACTGAAAGAAGCCCGTCGTATATATGTATATATATATATATATATACGCGTGTGTGTGCTTGTGTGTCTGTGTTTGTCCCCCTAGCATTGCTGGTGTGTTTATGTCCCCGTTACTTAGCGGTTCGGCAAAATAGACCGATAGAATAAGTACTGGGCTTACAAAAGAATAAGTCCCGGGGTCGAGTTGCTCGATTAAAGGCGGTGCTCCAGCATGGCCGCAGTCGAATGACTGAAACAAGTAAAAGAGTAAAAGAGTAAAGAGTATACATGTATATCATATATGTATCACCGTATCGATCAGGAAATCGCATGTTGTTATACACTGCCAGTCACAATGCGCTTTCAAGTACTGTTATAACTTTCGAATGATGCCACACCGCTGTATATACCAGGCCATATGAATACGTACATACCTATATACACATATATACATATATACATGTATACATGTATACATACATACATAATACATACAAGCACACACATACATACACATATGTAAATATGTACACACACATACGTATACAAAAGTGTGCATGAATATATATATGTATATATATATCTGTGTGTGTATGTGTGTGTGTATAGTCATACTTACATGCACATACATATATGTACATATATTTTACACACACACACAGACACACATTATATTCATATGTGTGCGTCTGTTAAATACATTGGTTTAATTTATTTGTGATTTATTGGTGTTTGTGACAATTTTCTTCTCGCAATTTCTCGTAAGGACAGCTAAACAAATTATGCGTCTGCTTACTCAACGTATAACATGAAAATGTTGCATACATTGTTGCTAAGCTTCATGTTATGTGCTATGTAGATACAGATGATAAAAATGTTGTTTGTTTGTTTTTAACATAATGTATTTTACTGTAGTCTATTGCGGTAACAATTTGAGCAGAAGTTTTTACAGTCTTACTTTTAAATATGTATATTTTTGTTTAGTGTCTGGTAAAAGATAATTAAAAAAAAAGAAGAAGCTCAACTGGTTCTAGACTCTTCTTACCTTCCAGCTATAATCAGGCCTTTTATAGCTAGACCAAGTCTATAACTAGCGTTCGTTTGTGAAAAAGGATGCATCAATGAATAAACATAGAATTGTTTTGTTTTTTTTGTGAATTTCTATATGTGAATATGTGTACGTTTGAATATTCGTGTTCATGAACGTGAAAATTATATTTATAAATATTTCTCTGCCTTTGTTAGACGCATGTATGAATATAACGACAAACTCTATCTATCTATCTATCTATCTTCTATCTATCTATCTATCTATCTATCTATCTATCTATCTATCTATCTATCTATCTATCTATATGTCTGTCTGTCTGTCTGTCTGTCTGTCTACCTGCCTGCCTTTCTGTCTGCCTGTCTGTATGTATGTGAAGTAAAATTTTGAAATTTTAACTGTAAGCATGTATGTGTGTGTTTGTGCGTGTGTGCGTATATATATGTGTGTGTATATATGTATATATATATATGTATATATATATATATATGTATATATATATATGTATGTATACATACACACGCGTATTTGTGCATACATGTGCATATGTGGTCGTATGCGTGTATGCATGCGTGTTTCGATGGGTCTTGTGTATAAATATAAAAATATATAAATGTACGTATGAATATATTAAGCGCTGCATGTGCACGAGAGTAAACTGTTTGGCCTAGAGTGTAAAATATTCAAACGAATACATATCAGTAGTAAAGGTGCGTGTCTTAGTGGTGTGAGTAACCGGCTCATTGTCATGAGTTCGATTACCTACGGCACGTTGTGTAGTTGAGCAGGGCACTGTATTTCCCGTTGCTCCAGTCCACTCGGCTGGCAAAACTGAGTTGTATCTGTAATTCAAACGTCCAACCTTGTCACATTCTGTGTCACGCTGTTTTTGTAGAGTGCTCAGCAACTTGTATGCTAATTTCACGAGCAGGCGCTGGTAGCTGATCGGTTGAACTGGAACACTCGTCGTATTAATCGACGGAATGCCATTTAGTTATACAGGGTGTCCACAAAGTCTGGGTACATGGAGTAAATAAAATCATAACATAAACAATTAAATATAAGAAATAATAATTCCTTAAAGTATGTGTTAATCCCCATGTGGGTACATGGAGTAAATAAAATCATAACAAAGAAATAAGTATAAGAAATAATAATTTCTTAAAGTATGTATTAGTCCCCATGTAGCCTGACTTTGTGGACACCCTGTATATCGGTGTGTGTCCGCATGTGTGTGTGTGTGTGTGTGTGTGTGTGTGGTGTGTGTGTGTGTGTGTATTGTGTGTTCATGAAGAAAGGATGTTTTTTGGCATTTACTTACATCTGATTTCAAAACTTTACTTGCAGGTATCAGTCAACGAGGAGAAGATGAGTCTTTCAAGGGAAGAATTTGAATCATTAAGGGTAAGCCAGCCAAAAGTTGACCACCGTGCTGTAAAACCAACCTTATGCAGCAATTTAGTTGCTGATCTACATAACAACAAGGGCCGTGGTGCTAAGCTCTTCGCTAAACGCCAAGCTCGATCTGAGAAATGGGTCGTTGATGACAAAAGTGTGAAAAGCCCATCAACTCCTGAGGCAAACGTAAATATGATGAATGTACAGAATAAATTGTCAACCATGATTGAGACGCCAATGCCAATAATAAAACAAAAGCCACCGAGACCTGAGCAGTTGCCAAATGTACCAAAAGCGGTTCCAGTTCCAATCGTGAAAACAGATCTGAAGTCTGGCGGTCATGCTATAAATCTCGATGGACCCAACTTCAATAGAAAGGCACGAGGATGGAATGCTCCTGCACCGAGTAAGTGTCTATTATTTTTTAGCAATTCATTTTTTCATCATCCGTAACAATACATTATAGTTCTTAATAACAACAGTTGTTGCTTATGTATTCGTTGATGAGTGCAGACATAAGCCATGTGGTTAAGAAGTCCACTTCGCAGTCACATGGTTGCGGGTTCGATCATAGTGCGCGTCACCCTGGACAATTGTCTTTTCATAGTCTCGAGTCAACCAATATCTCGAGTGGAATTTGGCTGAATAAAACAGATGTTCGATATATATAGGGAACAGTTTTTCTTCCAAACGTTTTGTATTGAAGACATGATTGCTGTCGTATTTAATAATTTTTTTAATGAAAGATATCTGATATTTCCTTTATGTTTAGTTTGTGACATAAACGTTCCTATGATCATTGACATTTCAAGGCCTTCTCAGCATAATCTTCTGAATAAACTAATGCTCGGAAAGCGCTGGTGGTGCGTTTTGCAGTAGACATCAAGGGATCATGGGGATGTTGCTGCAACTGTAAAAAGCACCATCACTTGTAGGAGATGTACAGGATACTACTTGTCACACCCTGTCCTAAATGTTATAAAACAGTGGATTACTCGTTGGAAATCTTTAACCAGCAACGCTGTTATTAAAAAATGCTATTCAAAATAAATTAAATAGAGTTTATAAGAGAAATATTGTGTCATGATCTATGGGATTAATTGCCATAAACTTGCCCTTATCAATTTTCTTGAATGTTCTATACCTTCCCTTGCGTCCTCAGAGTTCTAAAATATTTCCAGATGGATTATTGTTCTTTTAAAATTTAATTGATAAAATACAAATCAACATTGTGTCGCAAAGTAGAAATAAAGCATAATATAGTGTCATCTAGTCTATCTTTCAATGCAATAGTTAATTAGTCTAGTGTTTATATATATATATATATATATATTATATATATATATATATATATATATATATATATATTATATATATATATATATATATTGCGCTCACACAAATTTAGTAACTTTTCGTCTTGTCAAAAGTTCATTTCTTACTTGTCATTGGAATGAAGTGAAATACATTTTTTGCCAGAGCAGCCAGTCCTGCTTCAACAGCACTATAGTTAAAGGCATTCTAGCGGTACCCATCCCAATTTTTGTAAGGCATCAAGGATTACATTACTTAAAATCTACATTGCCTATCTCTTAAAGATTGAAGCGTGATTTGAGGGAAATCTGGCTGCAATTTCTTGCAGGCCTAGCGATTCTGTCCAGGCTCGTTCGTTGGCTCGGTAATTTATAAAATCATTAAATATACATAGTTATATAATATATACTCTTTCATTACTTAAACACATGAAATATGTAATGATTCATTATATATGATAATATATATATATATATATATATATAATGGTTCATTACTTAAGCCCGAAAGAGAGAGAAGTTAGATAGTCCCAATATTTTCACCGTACCAGTGCAGTAATTAGAAAAATTGGTTCGATTCAGGACAAAATGCGGTATGGTATTCAATTAAGCCACTTCTCATCTTAAGTTAAAATCCAACTGGGGTTGATTTTGACATTCCACTTCCAGGACTCAATAAAATAAGTACCAGTAATGTGTTGGATATGATTTAAACGTCTGTCTCTTCTGTGGTCTTCTATATACTGTTTTTACGGTGCAACACATCTGTAATTTATCATATTTCTATGATAATAGTTTCTGGTCGGTTATTTTCGTAAATGTGTAACCCTTGCATCTTGCAGAGGTATTAGCAGTAACAGTCCCGTCCTAATTTATTGCTAGTCTTATTGTTACTAGTAATATATCACATATAAATGAATGATATACTTTTGACAGTGGGAAACAAACTAGAAGGTGGTATAAAAGTAAAATTACCCAATTTGGTATGATCTTGATTCCAACCAGCAGAAGATAGTTTTTTGTTCAGTTCAGAAGGGGTTCACGGAATTTCTTTCCGTGAAAAATGACCATGTCCAAAACGTAGGAAACGTTTCTTCTCAACGGCATAAAACTTATGTAATTTTACTTTTACGCAAGTAAATTCTGTAGGCCACCACCATTCTCATTATAATGGGATCACTTAAATGAAGTAAAATGTTATATTTTCAGCGATGAGATTAATGTTTGTGAACTAAAGATTTTTGGGGGTAAATTGTGTTACTGCTGGAATAAAACAGAGTTTCATGGAACTGATTTAACATATTTTAAAATAAAAAGTGGGTTACAAGCGAAATGCATCCCACTCCTATTCTATTATGGAATTTCAAGAAAGATTACGCAGTATTAAGTTAATGATGGAAAAATAAAATTACTCTGCCTATCCTTTTCCCTACTATTAGATCATTAAGAAATTATATTAATATTGGTTAAGTGTAGATCAGCCCTCATTGACCGGTCGTCTGATCAAAGATATTCCAGTGACTACCCCATATGTTTGTATATCAGTAACTACATTATTCAATGTATATCACTTTATTTAAAATATAGGCTATGATTTGAAGGAAATTTGGCTGTAATTTCTGTCAATATATTTAAAGCGATGGGTTGCAAACTGTAGAATATTTGGCTACTATTTCTATTAGACCTAATAGCCGCGTAGCGTAGAGGCACGCCTGTTGACTCGATTTGCAATGTTCTGTTCACTTACATTTCGTCTGTGCGAAATAGTACATCGATCAAAATAGTACATTGCCGGTATACCTTTCAACACTGCATTTTTAATGCTGATGTTATTGTCGTATGCAGTTCTTTTCTAATGTGATTTTTCAAAAGCTTCTATGGAATGAATGCGAGCGTGAGTTTTGTCGGATGGTGTTTCAGTATTGTTCTGGAATTTTGTTGCTGCATAGTCCCAAGTCGATTCTGATCCAGAACTGAATCAAAAGTATTCCAATCGTATTGATTATGCGAAGGACGATATTAACCAAAAGTACCCTTCTGAAAGACAGTGTGACGTTACCTTTATTTTGGCAGAAACGTTAGCACGCCGGGCGAAATGCATAACGGTATTTCGTCAGTCTTTACGTTCTGAGTTTAAATTCCACCGAGGTTGACTTTGCCTTTCATCCTTTCGGGGTCGATTAAATAAGTACCAGTTACGCACTGGGGTCGATGTAATGAGCTTAATCCGTTTGTCTGTCCTTGTTTGTCTCCTCTGTGTTTAGCCCCTTGTGGGTAGTAAAGAAATGGGTATTTCGTCTGTCTTTACGTTCTGAGTTCAAAGTCCACCGTGGTCCACCTTACCGTTCATCCTTTCAGGGTCGATAAATTAAGTATAAGCTGCATACTGGTGTCGTTCTAATCGCCTGGACCCCTCCCCCAAAATTTTGTGCCTTGTGCCTAGAGTACAAAAACAAATGCTTGGCTGTTAATGGAGGAACTCAAATGATCTGGCTTACATTTTTGCAAGTCGAGCGAGCCATAGAATCTTTGTTGAGTATATAGATATGAGAAGTTATTTGTGGATGTTTGGAAGAGTAATTGCAGGAACTGTGAGATTTAGAGAATTTGCAGCAACAAATTATTCAGGTGCTAATTCATTTTCTGTATTTTAGTTTGTTGTTTAGCTGATGTGAGAGTGCAGTCTTCGTATTCTTTGTTAAGCGATATGCACTGTTTTGCGTTTTTTCTAGTGTGTGATTATCAGTTTTGTAGTTATGAGTGGGCCGAGGTAGAACAGAAATAATCCACAAGAGATCTAATATATTACTGTGCACTAGTGCGCTCTCCTTCACTGGAAACCCACGCATGGACATAATATAACAGCGGACCAAATAGAGCATATATCGATCAACTTGTGGAAGACTCTGTCTGTCTGTCTGTCTGTCTGTCTGTCTGTCTGACTGTCTAATGTTATAATAAAAGCCACATGGAAGATCGGGATATAAGGCGTGAAAGAGTTGAATTGCTCTGGTCAATTCGCCCGACCGGATACGTACATAACTAGATAATTATATGATAAAGTTTCAACAAGTAGAAAAACATTTGATCATCTAAGAGAGTGAAGATAACGTTATTATAAAAACCACAAGTCTTGTGAAATACAGCTACCCAAGGTTTCTACTTACGTATGTCAAGCAGCTGACTACGTGTCTTGTTGTCAGCTTGAAAAATGGCGAAATAAATCAATGTTTCCATCAAGAAACCCTGGGTAGCTGCATTAAACAAGAATTGTGGTTTTTATTATAACATTAGACAGACAGACAGATAGATAGATAGCCAGACAGATAGAGAGACAGGCAGATAGATATGTTTCTTTATTAGCCACACAGGGCTGCACACAGATAGAACAAATTACAAAGTAGAGCTTTTCTTTTGAAGGTTAAAAAAAAAAAAGGAAAGGGGGAGTTTCGATCAAAAGGGATCGTAAAAGGAGAGAAAGAGGACAAAAAAGGGGGGGTTAAAAAAAAGGGGGAGAGGAAAAAAAAATTGATCAATAGGGATCGTTATCACAGAAATTTCAATATGAAGCGTAAAGGGGAGGACAGGTGAGGTTTACCCGTGGAAAGAAAAGCCTACGGAAAAGACCACGGTAACCTCGGTCAATGGAGTCACATGTTATATTTCTTTTTTTTTTTTTGCAAATAAGCAACTCTCTGTTTTCAATTTCTGGGTTCATAGGATTATGCTCAAGGTGGCTTCGTCATTCATACGTGCCATTCTTGCTACATTCACCCATCTTTTTTAAAAACATTCGCTAGACAAAACTTGCCTCTCTACTCTCACTTTCCTTTTCAAGTGGTACTTGAAGAAGTTGATGAGAGATTGACCAGAGAGGAAAGTGTTTGTCTCCAATCCTTTCAGACGCGTCCACCAGATACATTCTTTCGCCATAGCCACAAGGATGATGAAAATAGCTCTTCCTTCCCGTTTGAAGGAAGGAGGCAGATAGATAGATAGATAGATAGATAGATAGATAAATCGATACGTAGTGCTGTTATTTCTTTGTATTGACTTGTAGCCTGTGGGTGCCTCAAAAATATTCATTTTAGTGTTTTCTATACGTGCTGATAATACCTGAGAATATCAAGCTTTGAGATAATTCATAGTCTGTTCGTCTTCTCTCTCTCTTTCTGTCTTTGGTAGATGTAGTATGTTTGTGCTGTTGAGCGTGATGGTTGGTTGTAACAGTTATTTTCTAAATAGTTAGTAAGTAGACGATTTGCTAGATGATGCTGGTAGCCTGCTTAATTGTAACTGAATTTCTGTGTAGATCCTGTATGAGACTGGCGTTGCTGATTGCGAGGTATGATAAATTCATGCGTGTACGTTTGGGGAAAGACGTGGGCCTGTCATGTAAAAAGAATGGTTGAAAAAACGAAGTCTTATATTTTTATCATTTACTTGTTTCAGTCAATGGACTGCGGCCATGCTGTAGCACTGTATTGAAAAGTTTTAGTCGAACAAATTGACCCCGGTGCTTATATTTTATTCTATCGGTCTCTTTCGCGGAAACTTTAAGTTTCGAGGACGTAAACATACCAACACCAGTTGTCAAGCGGGGGGGGGGGGGGCAAGTACACACGCGCGCGCGAGTAGACGACACTTACCTAGTGTCTCATGCATTGGGACTGGACGTGGTTACAAAGTGAGCTTCGTAACCGTACAGCCATATCCGCGCTTATATCTTACACGCATAGCAATGTATGCTGGAACATTAAAAAAAATATTCATTATAAGTATTGGCTAGTAGACTTAAGATTTATTCGATGAACATCATTTTGTATAGATTTTTTTACGTTTTTAATAAGTATTTCGTTTGCAATTTTATATTTCAATCTTCTTTTCTTGTTTATAAACGAGGTTTTTATAAGTCTTACTAATTGGGGGATATAATTTCTTTTTATCGTGCTATTGAAACTCTTCAAAACTTACCTATACAACATTTCGAATGCCGAATTTCGATATTTAAAATCTGTTTTAAATACATATGTTTTCCTGGCTTGAAAGTTTATCAGGATAACTATCCTCTTGGCTTTGGCCGCTGTCATATTCTTGCATGACCAATACATATCAAAATTTATAACAAAGTTACTACCATCGTAATGGCTCGATTTTCGCTTGCTGTTCGTTGTGCAACGAGACCAGCGAATTGGAAAATAATCTGTGGAATTTTTTAAAAAACTAGATATAGTCAAATATTCAACAGAAGAGGAATGAAAGAAGAGGCTGTCTCTTTTTACAAACACACTTTAATACTAAATTTAAAACAAATTTCAGAAGTGTACTTGCCGAGCAAGTGTCTTGATCTGAAATTATATGTTGAGACTAAAATAATTGTAGTGTGGAAGACGTATATGAGTCATTCAAAAACACGCAGATACTTAACTTCACTTAAATATTTATTATTTGAAAATAGAAATAATGCATTTCTAAATCTCTCAGAGAGATTTATGCAGTAGCAGCACGATAAAGTGATAGTATGTTGTCAACTTAATGTAACAGTCCCATGAAAGGGAAGAATGCTACTGTTATTTAGCCCTAGGAAACACCGTTTCCTGTTGGACTTGACACATTTCCTGTGTCCTTATGTTTTCAAAGTGGAGATAAGCACCTCCACCCAGAAAAGCAAGCATTCAGAGACTAGTTTCAGAGTCATTGCTCATCATCAGTCTGGAGTAGCATAGCGTGCTAGCTATCGATGCTGTCGATAACAGTAGCATTAAGTTGACAACATACTATCACTTTATCATGCTGCTACTGCAAAAATCTCTCAGAGATTTACTAATGTATTATTTCTATTTTCAAAAATCAGAAATGTATTTCACTTGAAATATATGTTTTCAAAGGCGAATAGGCATTGACAGCTAGCAAGCCATGCTACTCCAGACTGATGATGAGCAATGACTCTGAAACTAGTTTCTGAATGCCAGCTTTGCTGGGTGGAGGTGCTTATCTCCACTTTGAAAACATAAGGACACAGGAAATGTGTCAAGTCCAACAGGAAACGGTGTTTCCTAGGGTTATATAACAATAGCAATCTTCCCTTTCATGGGACTGTCACATTAAGTTGACGACATACTATCATTTATTATTTGGTATCAAAATTTTCGTCGCACCAACTGTGACCTGGTCACTGATGCTGTTCCATTGCAATAATAAATGTTTAAGTGAAGTTTACGGTCGTTGTGTGTTTTTGAATGATTCGTGTATGTCTTCAACACTGCAATCGTGAATAACAATTTTTTATGTTAAAACAGAAAAGCATATAAAAGTATTAGTAATGGGCTTATAATTCTGATATTTCGGTAATTAAGGTGATTGGTAATGAGCCGGCTAGTTTTAGCACTTGTTCACCCCCGGTTCACGCGATCTGTGACGTGAATTATTGGGCTGTTGCGAAGAAAATATATCCTAAAATGGGATTTTGTTCTGTATTTTATCGTTTCTA
>NC_043002.1:38986386-39003886 GCF_006345805.1 Octopus sinensis | reverse complement strand
TTGACAGCTGAGGCTGGAGCTAGGGATCCATATTACACTTCCGTGTTAGCAGGTTTACATTAGAGGAAAAGGACATGAAAAACCAAGGCTGGACGAGTATCTCAAGTCATTTATAATATTATTTACATTTGATGGATATTTGTCCTCATCTTGTTTGTTGCTAACACAACGTTTCGGCTGATATACTCTCCAGACTTCATCAGGTGCCCACGAGCATATGGCGTAGTAGTTAAGAGCGCGGGCTACTAACTCCAAGATTCTGAGTTCGATTCCAGGCAGTGACCTGAATAATAATAATAATAATAATAATAATAATAATAATAACAACAACAACATCAAAAAATACCTTAGGAATGAGAACCCAGGTTCAAAATTTCCCCAAGACGCCCGATGAAGGCTGGCGAGTACATCAGCCGAAACGTTGTGTTAACATCAAGCAAGATGAGGACAAATATCCGTCAAATGTAAATAATGCACATAATTCCTCTTCTCTTAAATATAGAACTGTATCATTTATAATAATTTAATTAGAGTAAGGTTAATTTGAAGTTTACAGCTATTTCTGGGATATCCCAAGTGATAGGCTAGCATGTCTGTACGCTGGGTATTCCATCATCAGAGACAAAGTGAGTATGTATGGAAATTCTAAACAGGGGAATTCACAGTTTATAAGGAATAAAATAGAAGAATAAAGAGTAAAAGTAGATATAAGAAAACAGACTGGATAATAAAAGTCCACAGTTCATCTTTTCTCAGAGGGTATGGAGGTAAATCCGTACTTCCGTGAAGGTACAGGTCCTTATGCTTCATCCTAAGTAAATCCAGGCACACTAGCTAACCACTAACATGAACACATCATTCGAAATACTACCTACATTCTGTTTGGATTTACCTACGATTAAGCGTAAGGACCTATTACCTTCACGGAAGTACGGATTTACCTCCATACCCTCTGGGAAAAGATGAACTGCGAACTTTTATTATCCTATATGTATTCTTATATCTACTTTTACTCTTTATTCTTCTATTCCATTCCTTATAAACTATGAATTTTCCTGTCGAGAACTTTCATAATATTCATTTTGTCTCTGATGACGGAATGCCCAGTGTAGGGACATGCTAGCCTATCACTTGAGATATCCCAGAAATAGCTGTATGACTTCAAATTAACCTTAATCTAATTAAATTATTATAAATGACATGTGATACTCATCTTGCTTTGGTTTTTGATGCCATTTTCCTCTAATGTATATATACATACGTATATATATAAATTTATGCATGTTTATAAATTATATGTATATTTATTGTATATTTATATAATATCTGTATTAATGTATTTTGTTAATTTATGTACATTTATTAATTGTATCTTTATTTTCGTATTTGATTTACAGGATTCTTGACGTGAACTAGTGTGTTGAAACAAATCTTTATCATTATTGGCATAATGAGTCTCTCAAGATACAACAATATTAATTGTAGCGTTAATAGCAGTTGTTGACTTGGGTATACGCCCACAGATTAGTAGAAGTTTTGAGGCTTGAGTGCACTGAAATGACCAATGACACACAGACACGAAATCAGGACGTAAAGAGATCAAACATGACACGATGTGCCACTTCGTCTAGCTCTTCAGATTCTATCATTAAGCTTTGATGAAATCTGTGTAATTTCTAAAACACTATTCTAAGACAATTATTTTGTGCACATGCTACCGGGGCATTTATAAAGAGTAATAATTATACACACTCGTATACTAAAGAAACGTACATAGCTATTATCTGAATGTAAAGTATATTCATCCACGCATTTATATGTATGTACACACTAATTTACTGTCACATATTCATAATCTTTGGAATTTGTCTTTTCTTAGAGAAAGAATCAAGTCTTTCTAATTAGCAAGTTGAAGTCTGCGAAGAATTTTTCAATATTTCGAAGAGAAACACGTACAAACATACATACGCACGTGCCTATCAATCTATCTATCTATCTATCTATCTATCTATCTATCTATCTATCTATCTATCTATCTATCTATCTATCTATCTATCTATCTATTATCTATCTATCTATCTATTATCTATCTATTATCTATCTATCTATCTATCTATCTATCTATCTATCTATCTATCTATCTGTCTGTCTATTTATTTACCTGTCTGTCTGTCGGTCGTCTTTCTGCCCGTCTACTTACCTATCTATCTATCTGTCTCTGTCTGTCCGTTTGTCTGTCTGTCTTTCTCCCTCTCTCTCTCTATCTATCTATTTTCTATCTATCTGTATGCATGTATGCGTACATACATGCAATGCTATCCGTAGAAAGAATAGATCAGATGTTAAAATTGTATGGTACTGTGATGTGGAGGATTTAATCACATGAAATATGAAAGAATGTTGGTGGAACAGTACTTTTAAACTCCTGTAAACTATTGGCATGTTATACCAGAAACAGTCTAAGACAGACAAAAAATGTGGGCATATTACTTGAAATCATTTGCTCAAGAGACATGTGCATACAGTAATAATCCACTTTACGAGGATCCGCTTTACGAGACCCCGAGTTTACGAGTTTTATTTAATAATAAATGTAAAAAGGTTAACCAGCCATTTTGTGTGTGTGACAACTTCGCAGCATGTGGCAACACTGGTTCTGAAGCGTCTACACAGCAGCATACAGTGACGGTGTGAAATGAAGACATAAAATGTCATTACTACTATCGGAAATTATTGCTCTGCTTTACAAATTTTCGCTTTACGAGCGGTCTCCGGAAACAAATTAACTCGTATATCGAGGAGTCATTACTGTACTTTTAAAGAAAAGAGGAAATCTTATCAGAAATCTATAGTTACTCAACATAGATTGTGTCTTTAGATTTATACTAGTAATTATTAAGACACTGGGGCATGTACCTAACTGTTTCTGTATCAGTCACAAGAACGTTAGCTTTACCACGCCAAACTTGACTCGGCTAATTAAGGAATTACAGCTGCATGTCTCTAATGTCACAGTGAAAATATATGCAAAGCATTCCAAAAGTTTAGCATGTAAGAAGTACATAAGCCCACATGTAGAGATGCTAACAGATGTATGTGTACAGGTATATGTCTCAAAACATACGGTTCCACACAAATATTCATATGCATGCTTACATTCACATGCACATGGTAGCGCATATATACTTACATGCATATATGCTTACATATATGCATACACCTATACATTCATACATACATATATATATATATATTATATATATATATATATATATATATATATATATATATATATATATATATATATATATATATATTATATATATATATATATATATATATATATATATATATATATATATATATATATATATATATACACTTAAGGCGGTGAGCTGGAAGAATCGGTAGCATGCCGGGCAAAATGCTCAATGGCATTTCGACCGTTTTTACGTTCTCAGTTCAAATTCTAACTAGGTCTACTCTACCTTTTATCATTTCGAGGTCGATTAAATAAGTACCAGCTATGCACTCAAATAAAGGACTTCTGAAATAGTTAACAAGGTTTTACTGTATCGAATTTATTTAGAGAAAGTGAATCAGTCCATTTTTTTTTCTTACTTAGAAAATCCCAACAATTCTAATCCTTTATGCAAATCTGTTGTTAAATAGGCCAGTATACTTCTGATAGTATATACGACTAAAAATATAAACCTAAATATAGAGTCTGTAAGTTTCTCTTTTACAATAGATACTTTAGGTATTGCTTATGGCCACTTTAAAGTGGTTGTCATGTAAGAGACAACGATACTGCCATTTGAGCCTAGGAAGTGACCATAAGCAATACTTTTTGGTTCGTACGCTTCGTCTATCTCAAACAGAGATTTTCTAACGGAATAGATATTTTCTTTTGATATAGTTTTAGACAAGGAATTCTTAACTGCTGTACTGGCAGCTGATCTCTACAACATTGCATGATATTTATTCTTTGTCACCAGAGAACAATATCAAGACTACCGTGTTTGCATCGGATTGTTGTTTCCCACCAACACAGAAACAGCCGTTTTCATTCAGAGACATTAATCTTTCGTTGGAATTTGCAGAACAACAATGGGGTAGCTGTGTTGTATGCATATTTGTAAATATATGTTGGTTCCAAATTTTGGCACAAGGCCAGAAATTTCGGGAGAGGGATAACTTGATTGCATCGACCGCAATGCATAGCTGGTACTTATTTAATCGACCTCGAAATGATAAAAGGTAGAGTAGACCTAGTTAGAATTTGAACTGAGAACGTAAAAACGGTCGAAATCCCACTGAGCATTTTGCCCGTCATGCTACCGATTCTTCCAGCTCACCGCCTTAAGTGTATGTGTATATATATATATATATATATATATATATATATATATATATATATATATATATATATATATAATATATATATTATATATATATATATAATATATATATATATATATATATTATATATATATGAATGTATATGAATGTATAGGTGTATGCATATATGTAAGCATATATGCATGTAAGTGTATATGCGCTACCATGTGTTAAGAAGTTAGCTTCCTAATCGCATGGTACCGGGTTCAGTTCCACCACGTGGCAACTTGACAGACTCACTTCTACTATAACCTCAGGTTGCCCAAAGCCTTGTGAGTGGATTTGGGAGACGGAAACTGAATGAAGCACATCGTATATATATATATATATATATATATATATATATACAGGAAACTGAGAATGTGTGTGTGTGTGTCTGTTTGTGAGTCTGTATGAGTGCATCGCTAAAACTCGAGAGCTTCCAACCGATTTTATTCAAATTTTACACACGCCTTATTTACGGTCCATGCAGTGTCATGGGCCCAAAAGAATATCAACTTCTTGCCTAATGCGAGCCCGGAGCAGACTTTTACCTTTTACACTATTTCAGAATTACGTGTCAAAAGTGAAACAATAACATCTCTATTGTAATGTGAGATAATACTTTCAGCTTTAATAGGTTTCACAACTAATATTTCATTTGAATATATATATTACTTTCGTTTCAATTACTCTCACTATGTATTTGTATAGATGTTTCTGCGTATATTATATATATATATATATATATATATATATAATATATATATAATATATATTATATAATATATATATATATATATATATTATACATATATATTATACATATACGTATATATATATCTTATATCTTTATATACATGTATATACTAGTTTTATATGTTTATATATATATATTTATATCTTTATATATATGTATGTATATATATATGTATGTATATATGTATATCTATGTATGTATATGTATACATGTATATGTATACATGTATATGTATATATGTCTAAGTATATATGTATATATTAATTTATGTTCATATATATATGTATATTTATGTAAATGTATATATGTATATTTATGTAAATGTATGTATGCATATTTATGTATATTTTTGTATATATATGTATATACATATGTATACACACATACACACACATATATATCAAGTCATCCCATAAGTTCTGTCCGATTATACCTTTTTTAAAATTGAATGAAATTTAATAGTATTTGAGAATGACTAATAGAATTTAAAATTATTTTTATGCATTTGTGTACATTTAAACCAATTAAATATTATTTTACAGAATAATAGAATTAAAATTTCTTTGATTAAAACCCTTTCTAACATGGAAGTATCCAAAGAGCATTTAAAGCACATAATGCTTTATGAGTACCAAAAAGAAGCTCTGCAGCCGAAGCGACTTGAAACATAAGCTCAGTTTATAGGAAAGAATGTTTGAATGAAAGAACTCGCAGAAGATGGTTAGCAAAATTCAGAAGAGGAGATTTCAAGAGTAATATATATATATATATATATATATATATATATGTATGTATGTATGTATATATTACCTGGCCTTGTTGGGATTAAAATGGCATAGTTTTTTTTTGTTTTACTTGTTTCAGTCATGTAACTGCGGCTATGGTGGGGCTCCGTCGTTGGTCGAACAAATCGGCCACAGGATTTATTCTATGTAAACCTAGTACTTATTCTATTCTATTTCTCCTCCTTTGTACGGTCACACCTCGAATACTGCTGCTCCCTGTGGTCTCCCCATTCAAAACAAAACATCTCGAAAATTTAATCATCCCAGAGAACATTCACTAAACAAATTAAACGCATGACTGACCTCGATTACTGGGATAGCCACAGAAAGAAGAAAGGCCTCATTATGGCCTGGATCGACTACCGAAAGACGTTTGATAGCATTCCCCACACGTGGATCCTCGAAACACTAGCCATTAACAAGGTAGCACCAACAATTTTAAAATACATAGAACACTCTATGAATAAATGGGAGACAGTGCTACAGCTCTAAACAAAAGAGGGACTCGTGAAAACCAAAGCCATCCCCATTTGAAGAGGAATATTCCAGGGAGACACGCTCTCTCCACTCCTTTTCTGCTTGGCACTGACACCTCTATCTGATATGCTATATAGAATTGCTACGGATATAAATGTTACGGCAAAACGATCAGCCACCTTTTATATATGGATGACCTAAAACTATACGCTACAAATGACAAACAGCTAGAAACACTACTAAAGACAGTCCATGAAATACATAACAAAAACACCAGGATTTACAAACACATATAACATACGGAAAATTGCACTACTAGGCACTGCGCACATCCTACGCAAAATACTTTCAATACACTAACCATCAGAGCATCACAACAAAACACAGCACATACCCAAGGCACACAGAGCTGCGCTCGGTAGTGAAGTGAAAGTACGCTATAAAAATAAATCTACTGAATAATAATAATAATAATAATAATAATAATAATAATAATAATAATAATAATAATAATAATCCTTTCTACTAAAAGCACAAAGCCTGAAATTTTGGGGAAGAGGACCAATCGATTACACCGACCCCAGTGTTTCACTGGTACTTAGTTTATCGACCCCGAAAAGATGAAAGGTAAAGTCGAACTCGGAATGTAAAGTCGGACGAAATTCTCTTGAAAGACTGCTGAAAACTTGTCGATACCCAAGGTTACAGGTAGTAAAGAGCTATCTACAATCCCTACAAGGAATAAGACTGAACTTGAGACATACCAAAATAATAAAAATAATCATTATTCAGCCCAATGTATTTTTCTTTACATTAAATAAAGAAAAAAAGCGACAACATGAGGAAGATTTAGCTGCTATATTTAGCAGTCTGAACGCACACGTAGAGGCGCCCTCAGCACCGCAGACTGTGCGCCAATCTTATAATGAGAGGCTGAATTATGCGGTGAGGCCAGATGGTGGTAAAACTAAACGTGAT
Organism: Octopus sinensis; assembly: GCF_006345805.1. Taxonomy (NCBI): domain Eukaryota; kingdom Metazoa; phylum Mollusca; class Cephalopoda; order Octopoda; family Octopodidae; genus Octopus; species Octopus sinensis. The sequence goes on along the minus strand of NC_043002.1, from coordinate 38,996,506 downwards.
GCAGTTTTACTTTCAGTCTACATCAAAAGTGTTGACTCTAGTGTTTGTACTCTGAGCATGGTTCCAGTTTGTAGCTTAAAGAGCTAAATTAACTCTGCTAAATTAACTGGGATTTGACATATATAAGAAGTGATGTATTCAGTATACCATAACAACATATGGCCCGCGACATATTTTCATTTTCGTTTTCACCTTGATTCCTTTGCATAAAAGATACAGATTTAGTTAAAATATGTATAAAATGTTAATAGAAGGTCACTAAATTTGAACTAAAATTTCTGATTAGCTGTGGTGTATGTATGTATGTCATTATTCAGTTTTATTTCAAAATTTCTTGCCAATAGAGAAAGAACCGGTTGTAACTTAGATTCAACGTTCCTTCATTGGAATTTCAACGCCAACAACAAGGTATATGTATATGGATGTATACGTGCAAATTTGTAGGTTTTTGTTTTATGTATGTATTCTTATGCGTGTACTTGTATATCCAAACATGCTCATATATACTTAAATTATAAACTTCTGGTAAGTTTTACAGATGTTTACAGTTCCAATGACGGCTTGGATCTGTAGTATTCGAATCAGCTTTCTCTTTTTTGGTTTTGAGACGCCTAATTTCTCAGGATTGATATTTAGGCAGTGTATTACACATACCAGTGCACCAATAATTACAGGTGTAAAACTGAACTTGTAATCTGGATAGAGTAACTGCAGATTTCTCAATAGTTCAGCGTAGATATTACCTTTCTCACTAATCTTCAGCTTTATGTTAACATCTGGTGGGTAGTTAATTTCCCCATTGTACACAGTTTCTCTTCTCTATCCCAAATCATTATATCAGGTCTACTGAGTTTACATGTGCGTGCGTATGTATGTATGTATGTATGTATGTATTATGTATGTATGTATGTATGTATGTATGTATGTAGCACGCAATCATATATATATATATATTTGTGCCTGCAGGTATGTAAATAACTGTGTATAAGTATATACATCTGAATGTATGCATGTTTGTATATACGTATGAATTTATACATACGAGTATGCATGCCCGTATTTATGCAACTGCGTATTTTGTGTATATATATATATATATATATATTCTTCTATTCCCTTGTTTCAGTCATGTGACTGTGGCCATGGTGGTGCACCGTCTTTTAGGCGATGAAATCAACCCATGACTTACTTTTTAAGCCTGATACTTATTCTATCGGTCCTTTTGCAGAACCGCTAAGTTATGGGGGACATAAACACACCAGCACCTGTTGTCAAGCGAAGATGGGGACACACACAAAACGCACACACATATATATATATATATATATAATATATATATATATATATTATATATATATATATATATATATATTCGACGGGCTTATTTCAGCTTCCGTCTACCAATCCACTCACAAAGCTTTGATCGACCCGAGACTATAATAGAAGATACCTACCCAAGGTACCACGCAGTGGGATTGAACCTAAAATCATATGGTTGGGAAGCAAACTTCTTGCCACACATCCACAACTGCACTTGTATGAGTTCATATATATATATATATGCGTATATTTTGTATATATGTATACATTTCTATACGAAACTCGGGTGGCTAATTTCCAATATGTACTTCTATTTTCATTAATGAGGTAATTGCTGTTTACTTACTAAATGTCCAGGCCCTTCCCCTCCCCATTCCTGATAGCCCAAAATAAATAGATTAAGTAGAGCACTAAACTGGTTTCCGAAGTGTGCTAATTAACAGCAAATATAAGGAACAAAATAGACAAAGACATAATTAAATTAGTAATTGTTGGCAACATGTCGCAATGAAAAATAACATTACAAAAAGTAAATAATGTAATGATTAGTAATTAACTAATAAGCAATTAGAATTTATCTGCGTACCCAATCAGATGTTAGAACAGGTGGAGCTCCGGATAACGTTATTTGTATTATTTCGTTATCTTTCTTAAGTTCTGAGTTCAAATTTCATCCACGTCAGTCAATTTTTGTTTTTTGCTTTCGTTGTTATGAGGTTGACAAAATAAAATATTGTAGTTGATATAAACTACAATACTCACGATCCCAAACTGTGTAGCTTTGTATCAAATTTGAGAAATTCTATTCCGTTCCTTGTCAATTTCTTTTTCTTTTAATCTCTCCAAGAGTTCGAGTACTGGTCGTTGAAAAAGTCGACAACTATCCGTCCTTCTTCGCGAATTCGTGACCTTGTGCCAATGTTGGAAACCAATTATTATCTATATTTTCTGATTTCAATTCTTATTTGTCTTTTTTCTTTTATTTTCCAGCGCCAGTTGTACCGCAGATTCCACCGCAAGCAGGGAAGAAAGCACCGCCACCACCGGTAGCTCCGAAACCCAGCAGAGGCAAAGGGCAACACACCCGTTCGTCTTCTGACCAATTAGGTTACTGTTCGGACGTAGATCACAGAAGTCAGACGCACAGTTTCCGGCAAAAGCCGATGTTTGCCCCGACTCCATTTGCTTCAAGTGCACCACGTGACTTACCTGGTAGTGATATGTGATGCCGTTCGACTTACAAACTTTTCTCTCTCTTTCTCTACTTTCTTCCTCTAACTTTTCCCTTCTTCCTGCCTCCCGTCCTTCCATCATTGTCCAGAGGTTTTCAACTTTGCCTTTTGTTACTTATTTTATACACGTAAATGGGCCCTGCATCAGTGGCGATCCCTGGTATTTAAAAATCAAAGCCATATAACCGAAATAGGTTACATATAGCATTATGTACCGCCTTTCAGACTGTCTTCCATAAAAAAAAAAACAATGGAAGGTTTTTTAAAATCGGATTTGTTATTTGCATTTTTATATCCTAGTCTTGCATTACATGTTTTGCATACGTAGAGGACAAGCCGCTGCGTGTTTATAACAAACAAACACAACCAAACAACGTATATATGCATATAAAGCATTTTGAAGGCCCACGAGAGATATTAGGAAGGTATCATTCTATAAATAGATGTTTACTCTATTTTTTTCTGATCCCTAATTTTGTAGTCATGTACATTTTTATCTTTACCTTCGTTTTATTCTGTTTTTTTGGAAACAGTAACAGTTGCTAACCTAATGAAATAAATCGATGCATTTTAATTACACGAATTAATAGATCGATTCATTCAAGGATAGAACATGTTAAAGACTTTTTACAGATAAATAAAACAAAAACAAACAAAAACAAAATGAAATAAAATATCAGATTATTATCAGAGAGACTCGTTCTTAACGAGCGATGGCTCCTGAGTTTTTCCTTTGAATTTGATTTTCAATATAAGGACATCGAAAGGAAAGGAAACGAAACGAAACGACATCGAACAAAAAGAAAAGCACTAATATGCAACTTAATGATTTAGATATTATTGAAAACTTTGATGCCCTTGTTGTTGCTGTTCTTGTTGTTGGCAAAATACATTTAAATTGAATAAAAATGCTAAGCCAGCCTTAATTTGTGTTAGAATACTATTTATTTCTTCATTTCTTTCTATCATTCTCTGCCTCTCTCAAAATCCCCAAACATACATCTTATAGTATACATTGTAAACATAGTTATAAATGAAAACAGTCGAACATTAAGCTGAAGGGCCATTTAATACCTTTCAGATGAGTGACATATTTATTTGACTTTTACAAGGAAAAGGCCAAGAGTAGCTTCGAAGTTACAGCTATGTCACCAAAACTCCGATGTGACTATCAGCTTTTTCCTTATCTGTACTTACATACATAGATACATAGATACACACACACACACACACACACACATATATATATATAGAAGCGAGAGGAAGCCGAAAGGGTATGCTCCTACTTTCAGTGTTTTCAAATCCAAACCAGGGAGTTCTGAGCTGATGATAGAAGTGTCGTGTTGACTAATCTTGAAACGTACGTTCTCAAATAACCTTTGCACTTGATTTTTTAATGTCTCTACTCTCATATTTGCGTGAGTTGAATTGAGAAAACACTATATGAGAGAGGTTTTTCTTTAAGTATTAGAAATAGTTTAAAAAAAGTTTTTTTTAGCTGCTATTTCTACTGAGTTCAGTATGCGGCAAAGTAATTTATTTTACTAAGCCCTTTTATATAATGTAATAATTTGAATTCGCCTTAAATGGTCCCTTTGCATACTGAATACTTGGTGAAATTGATTAATTAATTAATTTTACCCTCAATTGTTGAAATATATATATATATATATATATATATATACGCATGTATGTATATATATATATATACTAAGCAATAAAGGGTTTAGCAACGAATTGCCTTACCACATACCGAATTTAGAAATAGCAGTCAAAGAGTTATAGCTATTTCTTCTACTACGCATGTATGTATGTATATATACGTCTGTGTGTGCCATAATTAATGTAAATGTATCGAAAGGAAAAATTACTGCGGTTTTTGGTTGGAGATAACATCTCTTATGGATATGCTGTTTTTAAAGCACAGCATATATCGGAAGAAGACGAAAAGGTTCTCATGTGAGAAGGAACGATGAATACGACATATAACTTCACGTTCATGAAAAATGGAGGATATTCGAACGAGGGTGGATTGCACACTTTTCTGAATGAGAAGAGCTACAGGATAAAAATAAAATAAAACTAAAACTAATATCTGTATTCAGTGAACCATGTGTGCAACGACGTCTGGCTACGATAAGTAAACTCTACAATGACATTCGCATTTAGTGAATAACGTATAAATTGTCGTCTTGCTGTCAGTATTTACCAGTACAGTTGGTTTGCTATTTATATTTATATAAAGAAAAGCACAAAAGAATAAAGATTTATCCATGGTTTGATTAGATATTTACGTTTCAAATAGAATGGCACACCACAAAATGCATCACTGCATCAGTTATGCATATTTAATCGATCTCATGGTGCTTAACCTGGATTCTTTAATCACTTTTCTCTCCATTATATACATGTATGTGTGTATGTGTGTATGTGTGTATGCTTAGGCGTTATGTCAATATAACTTTTAGTGAAGTATGTCAACATCGGTAAGTAAACGAAAGCCACCGGTACTTTTCGAAGAAGTATCTCGTCACATTTATTCAATGCCGACAGGTTCCGTGCCTATAACAGAAAGGATATTTATTGTATGCCGAGATAGAGAATACTTGTCAATCTCTCTATCAGAAATACAAATGAAATGACGGCTTTTGGAAATCTGTAAAGAACGAAGATATTTATCCATAATAACAACATAAATTACAAAAAGAAAATAGATACTTGATTTGCACAATGATATCCATATTTAATGATTTTTGTGTGCAGAAACACAGGGATCTGTCTGCCAATAACTGATAAAAACAACATGTGGTTAAATGAGGGAAAATTTGAACTTAGACAATTTGGAAAAAATGCCCTGACACGAACATATTCTCTTCATTCAGGGAAACTACCCACAGCATCCAGTAATATCAGAGATTTAGGATAATTTGTTGACAACAAGTTTGGTTGGAGTGCTCACATAAACAATAAAGTTGATGTGATTTGCAGGATGAGCTCTTTTCCTTTGTAAAACACAACTAGAATACTGCTGCCCATTGTGGTTTCCCAACACCAAATAAAACGAAAATTGAGTCACCCCAGAGGCTGATCTTGATTATTGAGATTTCCATAAAACATTGAAACTTAATTCTTACGTGCCATACGCTCCCTACACAATTCAGGATCGTAACTCATAAACTCACTGTAAAACAATGTTTTTTCCTCAACAGGCCCTGCTCTATATAATATTGTCTCAAAACAAGTCAAAGCAGGAAAAGATCCACCATCCTCAAACGAACCCGGGACAAATTTTTTCAAGAGATAGTAAATGAGCCATCTATACCTGGATACATCTGTCAACAACTTCTCTACTTGAATGGACTAGGATATCACAAAAATTGACTTTAAAATGACTTAACAGATCTTATCAGGTTTTCTATTGAATTAGACATTGCCTGGGCCAATCTTTGGCTGAACTATATCTATCAAATTCATTCACCCAGCTCTCACATTGGGTCAAAAATGAAGGAGTTCGAGAAAATGTCTGTCTGCTCGTTACTAAAGTGATACCTAAAATAATTTATGGAAGTATGTCTTTCTGTCTGTATTTGTCCCCCATCACCGCTTGACAACTGTTATTGGCGTCTTTACGTCCCCATAACTTTGCGATTCGGCGAATGAGATCGATTTAGTAAGTACCAGGCTTTAAAGAAAAGAAAAGTACTGGAGTCGATTCGTTTGACTAAAATCCTTCAAGGCGGTGCCCCAGTAGGGACGCAGTCTAATGACTGAAACATGTAAATGATAAAAAAACTAGATTAGGTCAATAGGAATAGGTTTAATATTGACTTTAGCCTAAGGTGGCGAGTTAGTAGAGTTGTTACTGCGCCGGACAAAATGCTTAGCGGCAGTTCTCCTGTCACTATGCTCTGAGCCAAAGTTAGAAAGGAATATTGACGATAGCTAGTTATTTGCTAAAGGTTGCACAAAATCGTGTTTTAGGAGATTACCAGAAGACAATATGGAAATTCATATTTACTACTCGGCACTATTATGTGAACTTGGCATTGGTACTTAAGTCTCAACGATAGTTAAGCCAATGTTAAACTACTTAATGTAGCATGCATTAAATAGCTAATTAGAAATACTTATAAGATGGGAAAAGACAACATTAAATCAATTGTAATAATGCTCTCAGCAACTGCGGGAGATAACTTAGAGCGTATTTCAGTCTTATCATATCTTTATATCGATGTATAGGCATCGCTTTGGTGAGGTAGAATAATTATGGCACAGAGTGAACAACTTGGTGCAACAAGCAAAATTGATTTTGAGTATTAAATTTCGACAGGATTTTCTTCTTTTACACCTTGAACGACTTGCCTTCTGTTTCATATGATAACGAAAATTAGGGGTAAAAATAGTACCGGAATCGGTTGCATCGACTAAAACCTTTAAGAGGGCGCTCTAGCAAACATTTTTTTCGAAAAACCGGGTAAAGAAAGTAAGACCTATGAAAATATCGTGCATCTATGGAAATACGTACGTATGTGAGCATGTGTGTATGTACGTGCATATGTAACTATGGATGTTTATATGTGTGTATTCATGTGCGTACCAACGTATGCATTTACCTTGAGAGGATCTCCCACGAGAACTGGTGGTGCATTAAAGCAATCACAATTATATCATTGACGAAAGAGAATAATCTGCAACGGCCGCAGGATCTGCAGGTTGAAGTCTCATAATCTTGCTGTTCCAGCGAGCGAAGCAGATGATTATCTTTTGTCAACGATATAATTACGATTGCCTTTATGCACCTCAATTTTTTTGTGTGAGATTTCCGCAGGGTAAATAACGTTGTATGCTGTGTTCTAACTCAATTTCCACGTTAAGTTGGAGATGAAGATTACTTTTTGGTATTAATACATTAAAACCTGTATTTTTATAAAAGCTACAACAAACAATATTGATGGGAAAAAACACATACATACATACATACATACATACATACATACATACATACATACATACATACATACATATATACATACATACATACATACATATATATATATATATACATACATACATATATACATATATACATACGTACACACACACACACACACACACACACACGCACACATGCGCACACACATAAAGTAATTTTCGTAGGTACTTCAACATGGCTGTTCCGTTCGAACGGACTTTACTGCGATTTTTTCACCTCAAGAAGACATCCCCTCTAGCTGGTTAACGATGCATACCTGCATCCGAAATATTGCGAGCAAGGGAGCGAAACCTTTCCACAGTCCTTGATTTTACAGCAAGCAAAAAAGCTAGTTCCAGAATCTCTGTAAGAGATAACACAGTAGTTGTACTAGCCAGTAATGTTTGTAACCATTTCAACATGGCTGTTCCGTTCGAACGGACTTCACTGCGTTCATCTCCGAGAGAGATTTTAGAACTAGCTTCTTTACTTGTTGCAAAATCAGCGACTGTGTGTCGCTTAAATTTATATATATTCCGAGTAGAACCGAGTTACCGCCATCTCTAGCGGATGAGGTGTCCAGTATTGAAGAGAGGAAGAAATAGCCCGAAACCAGGCTGATCCTGTCGCTAGAAGTTGGTAGGAGTTCGCTCCCTTTCTCGCATTATATCGGAAGGAGGTATGCATCATTAACCAGCTACAGGAGGTGTCTGGTATTTCCTTTCACGCACAAAACGGACGAAACGAACTCAGCTACATCGTGTAGACACCGTAGCTGTTGATCTATACGAAATGAATAAATATGGATGTTTTTACACCTATATAAATATCACGAATACGTGTATGGCTGCACGAATGTGTGTATATGTGGTGCGCATATGTATACACACATGCGCATATATAAGAATATATACATATTTTCTTTTAATTTATAAATATACACATATACACATACACACACACGTTCTAACGCATACATATATTCACATGGATTATCTATCTATCTATCTATCTATCTATCTATCTATCTATCTATCTATCTATCTATCTATCTATCTATCTATCTATCTATCTATCTATCTATCTATCTATCTATCTATCTATCTATCTATCTAAGATACCGAGAGCATTAGTGGTGGTAGTCTGCATCGGATAAAGTATATTATAAACGTCAAGTGTTTATGGAAGTTTGTATATCGCTGGAAGAGGAATCCGGCAATTTACTGCCAGTTCCTTACCTGGAGGGAAAGAGATTTTTTTCAGCTAGACCGTGAGTAGAGTATACAGATATGTTCCTTACAGCAACTTTGAAGTCCTACAGGTAAACCGATGCACTGGATGCTTATACTCGAGGAACCCCCAGGCGAGTTTCTAGCATGTGCATGCTTTTGGTGACATTACATGCAGATAATGTGTTTGAAACAATAGATTGTTAAAATATTCATTCTATCAATCATCAGTTGACATAAACTGACAATGTTTAGTGTGTAACGACTTCGGGAAATGGAGCAGGCGGAATATTGGACAAAATTGGATTGATGTTTAACCAAAGAGCACATAACTATAGTGATGTTCATACAGAATGGTATTTACTATTCATGATGAAATTATATCAAAACTTATATTTCCAAGTATCTGTTAACCATAAATATGATCTTTCAATTTATGCGGCACACGAAAAGATTTAACGACAGAAATATTTGTTCTTTTTCTACTTGGCCCCCTTTTTTTTGCTTCTTTTTAATTTTTGATAATTTTTTTTTGTTTTTACCTATTATATGTAAGGAGTATTTAACACCTTTCTTCAGTCTCTCTTGGCACACCGGTTCTACCGTTTTTCATGTGTTACTTGTTTCAGTCATTCAGCTGCAGCTTATTTTAAACTCTGGTGCATATTCTGCCAGTTTTATTTGCGGAGTCGCTAAGTTACTGGAATTTGAACAACCCAACATCGGTTGTCAAAAAGTGGGTTGGGTGGAGATGGGTAAACACACACAAACACACACACACACACACATATGCGAAAGGCTCTTACATAATTTCCCTTCTACCAAATTTACTCACAAGACATTAGCCGGCCAGAGCTGTAGTAGAAGACACTTGTCCAAAGTGCCACGCAGTAGGACTGAACTCAAAACCACGTTGACGCAAAAGCAGCTTCTTAAACCACACAACCATGCCGTGTTTGATAATATTGATTAAATTTATCAATAAATGAACAGGATGAAACGATAGCGAGGAAAGAAGTGATGATATCAGTGACCGGAAGGAAACGGACTGACAGCTGAATACTTAATTGAAAACATCTCCCCAACTTCATACCCGTCAGCCAATAATCTATAATTAACACATCCGTCCTATTTACCCTTCCTCTTATGTGTAATTTCTCCACAACCATCATCATCACTCACGTTAAAATATATTGAATTTTTGCACTGACCTTTATCTAAGCCCCCATAATTTTTTTATATCGTATTTTCTGGCATAGTAGTCAACGTAGAATATAGTGTAAAAGATGTAGCGGAGGCAGACAAACATAATCACTATCTTTCCAATTCCTGTTGCATTTCGCATGGAATTTTTGATCCTTCAAAGT